>NC_056727.1:1048756673-1048984173 GCF_019279795.1 Protopterus annectens
CCATACTGCATCCAGGCCAGCATAACTGTTGTGTATTACTGACAAAGCTGTGGTATGCTGTACAGATGTATGTCATTCTCTTCTGGGTAGTATGTGGACATGTGAACTCAGCAGCACCAGGTAGCATGTGTCTGGACAAACTGGTGTGTGTGCTTGCATACACTGTGTGGGCATGTGTACCACAGTATTGTGATATACCCATGTACAATGCTAGTAACAACCACATTGGGAGGCGTGGTCCACATGTCATGCATGAAGGGGACATGTGTACAATTGTGGACTGACCACAGAGTGCCACAATGTCCACATATAGTGGTCATATCTCTGCTGTAGTCCACAGCATCATTACTGTACTAGCAGTGGGTCTGTACTATGCTGCCCCTAGGATGTCTGTCCATTAGGCAATGGTGCTCATGTCTACAGCAGATGCAACCTCCCACACACCCAACATGTCTGTTAAGACACCCCTATGACAGTGGCAACAGTCGACATATATACCCGCAATACATCCATGATATCCCCTTACACTACGATGTTGGGACTATTGGTACTGAAGTCAGATTCTACTCCAAGTTTTGGAAATATGGTAAACTGATATGTGTGCACATATATCTACATAGCTATGTAGATATATATACATATACATATCCACATACATATATGGCCGTATACATATCCACATACATATATGGGGATATATATATATATATATAGATATATATATATATATATATATATATATATATATATATATATATATATAGATATATAAATACCACACATATACATACACACAGCACTGACTTCAACAAGTGGCTATGTGTCTGCTGTCATTCAAAGGAGATCCGTTATCTGCCTGCCTGGGGCGACATGATGTACAGGCCACAATGCTCTGGCAGAGACAGACAGCACGTATTGCCCTCAGGATTCAGGTTACTGGCTACACCTCCTGGCAACCCCATAGCGCCTAATCTAGGCAAGGTTCAAAGGGAAAATCTACCACTGTAACAGATGCAAGCATGCAAAACTGCCGGTAATGCGACTCAATGTTGGAATCTAAACCTAAACAGGTGCTCTCTGGAGCCACACATACAAATGGGGAACATTGATATCTGTGCAGTACCTGGGACCAGAGCACACCTGTAATACCTGGCTACAACACATATCACACATGTCGGGCAACAAACCAAGGCCACAACACTACAGGTGGAGGAGTGTCCATATTCACCAACGTCATTCACACCTCCAGCCTAGTGTCAAACACAATGCATCTGGGAATCACCAAATGCAATCCAAATTGCAGCTGCCTACTGATCCCCCTTCATGGTCCAAGGTTTTCACTACACCATTATACACATACTGGTCAATATTAAGATACAATCAAACACCATAATACTGGTTGATTCTAAAATACTCTGCCATTAACTGGGAAATCACCTCATGTACCACCACCCTTTACCAACGGTCCAGGGAACACATACAGTCCAAACCCTGGATCAACTAATCCATTGTGTAACCAGGGTCTCCAATATCATAGACCTGGTCATTCCCAACATGGGTGTCAGATATCCCACACCAGTGGCCACCCCTCATAGGTCAGGTCTGACCATTAGGTAATCACCATTGACATCCACATCCCACCCCCACCCACCAGTAAGGATCCTCCATGAATACCCTCTGCAAAGCCTACGCCATGTTACTCAAGTCAGACGTGACAAACCTCATGACATCCATGGAGATGGGAGCTGAATGTGCAACTGGTGATTCCTACACTAAGGCACTGTGTGGGCACACCCACTCATGCATGCATTGCACCATCCCACATAGACCCAAAACCCTGTCCTTCAATCAAGGACTCCAGTCTTGTGATCCACTGCCATGAACAGTCTATACAACAGAAGGAAGACACTGTTGCAGTTAACAGGATAATACCAAAACAGAAACTGCTCCCTTACCAGCCTCAGTAAGAAGCTGCAATCCCTCAAAAAATGCCACAGCTTGTTACATAAATATTATTGCCGTAGATTACAAAGACAATCACAAGGCATTCTATAGTTATGTCCAGGATCTATACCTCAATGCTCAGAATTGCCCTGTGCTACAACAGATTGACATTGAATATACTGATTCAAAGGAGTGTTCCAATATCCGGGCAGACCGAGTTAGTGCCACATTCAGCTTCACTCACCCCTAAAAGGCACATCTTAGTAACAAAAGGTTGCCAAATGCCAGTAATCATGGCCACACAGGTGGACTCTGCCGACTCCACTGCTAGGAATACAGCAGCCATGGGACCAGATGACATCCCAAGCTGTATAGTATATGAGCTACTACATAACACTGCATCTCACCCAAGTGCCATGTGTCATCATAGCTTTACCTCAGACATCTATCCCACTGATTGGTGCACAGCTACAGTTATCACACTCCACAAGGGGGAATCCACCTTGGATCCCGGGAACTACAATCCCATCAGTTTGATGAGCCTGATCGGCAAGGGCATGGAATGCATTATCATGCAACTCATTAACAAAGACATTGGCAACCAGTAAACACTGTACCCAACCCTGGTTGGGCTCATAGGTTCATAGGTATGTACTAGGCTATCTGCCCGAGGGCATTTTTAAGCCTAGCCAGAGTGTGTCGGCTTCCACCACCCCATTGATTAATTAACTGAGCCTCTGTCAAGCAGAGCCAATGAAGTGATCCCAGGGGTGTATTTTCTGTTACCCATCCACTTGTCAAGGCTTCCAAAGCATGGGGAGTCTCTGTGACAGGAATCTATCCCTCCAGCATGTTCTGTTTATTGTTGTGGTGAGGTTTAGCTCACTAGAGCGCGTGGCTCGCAGTGACTTGGATTTCTTTAGGTGGAGCATGTCCATCAATTCTGAGTTGGACATGGCTTTGTAAGTCAGGCAGAGATCCCCTCTGAGTAAGCGATATGCCACTGAGTACAGCTGGAGTTTTTTCAGTCGGGCTGCATAGGACATATGTTTGAGGCCAGTAATCCTCTTGGTGAGGTGCTTTTGTGGTCTTTCCAGCTGTTGGAAGTGTCTTGTGAGGTACATCCCAAATGGGCCATTATACTCTATGATGGGTCTGATGAGTGACGAGTAGAGGGGCACTATAACCTCTTTATTTCTAGATACGAACCCCTTAGTAATTAGATGGGCCACATAGAAGGATTTCCTAACTACTTTGGCAATATGATTGTCAAAGAAGAGATTACTATCTACCTGGGTCTCCAGATCTCTTATTACCTCTTCTGTATTAAGGGAGCTGCTGCCTATGTGGTAATTAGTGGGTGTTTTTTCCCAAATGGGATGACTATGCATTTTTTGGCATTTAGCTTGAGGCCATGACTTTGACACCAGGTGTCTGTCTCAGTAAGGCCTTTTTGAAGGATGTCCGTGTCAGCTGGAGAGTCAATTATGGCTCCCAGTTTGCAGTCATCAGCGAACTTGGTTAACCATAGTCCTCCTGTGTTTGCCTGTACTTCTGAGATATATATGCCGAACAGTAGGGGTCCCAGAACCGAGCCTTGTGGGACACCACTTGTGACTGGTTTAGAGTCGGACCTGGAGCCCGCTATTCTTACCGTGTGAGTTCGGTCTGTAAGCCAGTTGGCAACCCATCTTGTGACGTAGGGGTTTATGTTCAGGCTGGTGAGTTTTCTATAATACCCGAGTGAGGAATGGTGTCAAACGCCTTGGCGAGATCAAGGTAGGCTGTGTGAACCACCTTTCCCTCGTCTATGGCCTTGGTGACTGTCTCAAAGAAGTCAACCAGGTTTAGTAGGCATGATCTGCCCTTAACAAAGCCGAACTGGGTCGGGTCAAGTATTTGGAGGTTCCCAATGTCTTTGTTAATGAGTTCTATGATGATGCGCTCCACAGCCTTGCAGACCAGGCTAGTCAGGCTTATGGGGTGATAGTTACCAGGGTCAGTTGTGGCCCTTCCTTTGTGTAGTGGAATAACCATTGCTGTGCACCATTCTATGGGCATGTAGCCTGTGGAGAGGCTGAGATTGAACAGCATGTTTAGGTGGGGGGTTAGTTCGTTCTGCAGTTCGTGCAAGATGCAGCCTGGGACACCATCTGGTCCCATTGATGCTGTGTTTCTGGCTTTTGAAAGGGCTGTTTACACCTGTGCGTCTATGATTTTTGGGATACTACACTTTTCTGGTATTGTTGTGGGCCCTTTTGAAGGTGAGAGGGAGGTGAAGTTTGCACTGAATCTGCCAGGATGTTGGTTCAGTATATTTTGTGCTATTTTGCACTAGCTCAGAACATATCTGCAAGTTGCCACTTAGATTCTTGACATAGCTAAAGAAGGCTTTGTGGATATCTTTTGAATCCTTGACTATTTTTCTTTCGAAGTTATCCTTGGATGATTTTATGAGGGACCTTAGTTTCTTACTGATACTCATCAGGGATGTCTTTCTTTCTTGGGATTTGCTTTTTTTCTGAACTAGTTTCTTTCTTCTATTGTATAACCTGTTTATGGCAGGGGTCCACCAGACTGGTTTCCTTCTCTTAGGGGAGTGAGTCTTGGTCTTGCTAGGGATGGTATGATCCATGCATCCCTGTAGGTGCTCATAGAGTTCAATTGTAAAAGATTCTGCATCTTGGGCAGTGTTATCCTTTAGCGTGGGGGCTGTGAAACGTACCACCTCTGCCTTAAGTAAGGTGAAATTTGCTTTAGAAACGTTTTTCACTGTGGTTTCCTTGGTTGGGGGTGATGGTGGGGTGTGGACATCCAGGGTGATTAGTTCATGGTCTGATCTAACCAGTGATGGGTTGACCTCCAGTACAGAACACCTGTTGCCCATGTTGGTGATGACCAGGTCTAATATGTTGTGGTCTCTGGTAGAGAAGTTTACCAGCTGATCCAGGGCATTTGAGTTGATAAATTCCAGGAAGCACTGAGCCTGGGAGTTTGTACTCAAGTAGTTTTCCCAGTTAATGGTAGGGTAATTGAAATCACCCAATATCAGGGTGTTCGGTAGGACCTTCATGTTTTCCAGTGTCTCCAGAAAGGCAGAGTGGTGGTCCTGGGTCATGAAGGGTGATCCGTAGCAGACCACAATTTGCATTGCAGATTTGCCCGATGTTAGTTGCACATGGATGATCTCAGAGGTATCATGCTGTGCCACTAACCTGGAGGTATGAGTATCCTTGACGAATATGGATACACCCCCTCCTTTTGTGTTTCGGTCCATGTTCTGTGGCCGAAATGTGTGGTATGAGTTGTAGCCCAGTAACGCTGGAGTGCTCTCTGGAGCCTTGAACCAGGTTTCAGTTACTGCACAGATGTCGACGTTCTCCATACTTAGGAGTGCTTTGAGTGCATGCATTTTGAGATTTAATCTCCTGGCGTTGAGTTGCATAACCCTCATTTTTTTTACTTGTGCTGTTTACGGTGGTGGGTTTGAATTTTGATCCTTGCCTAAAAAAGGCACTATGGGGCAGCAAGAGCCTTGGCCAGTATTTGAAAGCCAAGGGGTGACAGGTGCAAGCCGTCTCTTGCGAAGCAACGCGGCTTGTCGAGCATGTCATTCCAGGCTGACAGACACTGGATCCCCTTTGAATGACACCAGAAACAGCCAATTGCTGAAATTGATCAATTTTTTCTTTATACTGAGGTATCATTCTTGGTGTGGGCAGGATGCTACTCAGGGTCAGGGTCATACCAGCCTGGGCTACATGATCAGAGAGCTCTTCCATGTCTCTTTTCATGTAGTCCAGGGAGGTACATTTCAGGTCATTCACACCAACATGAACAATGACATAGTCATATTTGTACTTGTTCTGGAGTGACCTGAGTGCTGTGTTATGTGGCGGATTCTGGCTCCCGATAGTCAGCTAACAGTAACCTTCTCCTTGTCCAGCCTAGTGAGTGGGGCATCAGTGTGCCTGACTATTGAATCGCATATTACTAGTGTGTTAGGTATGTTATTTCACCTTAAGGGCTGTGATTGTGCTGCACATTGATTTTGTGTTTTATGTGTTGTCTGGTTTGTGACGGGAGGTGCAAGTTTTGTGGGTGTCTGCTTTGGAGCTTTCTGATGCTTTTTCAGGTTTTTATTTAGAGCTTCCGAGTATGATTTTGTGTATTTATGTGTATTTTTTGCCAATGCTGGTTTAGTAGGTCTATGTGAGGCTGGAGGTGTGGTGCAAGTGTTAACCTTCTCCTCATGACTGTCTGTTCCCGTCTTGGTTGGAGAGACCTTAGCCTACAATTTGGCTGTATAATAGCATCTCTCGCATATGTTAGTGTTTTGTGATTGAAGGAGAGGGCTGTCTGTGTACATGTGGCAGTTGTAACATTGTCTCAGGATACCCAGATTCACCAGCTGGACTGGAGAGTACACCTGAAGTTGCCCTTTGGTCATGCCTGAATAGTAGGGTGAGCTGCTTAGTCGCTTGGTTGGTGAGGGGTGGATAAAGAGCCTTGCCCTGCTGGGCAGTCAAGTGTCGGGGTATATTAGTGCTTGCTATTAGGTCTGAGCAAGTGCTGGACTGTAGGATGCTTTTTCAGTGCTTAGGTTGAGAGTTAAACTATTTTGAAGTGAAAAACTGAAGAGGAGACTTAGTGGAGCCGGGAATAATTTAACCCTAGCTAACCAGTGCTGGCCGGCGCACAAAACTGTGCAGACGCATTTTTTTAAACTACTAACTTCTAGGCTGGAACCACTCCTCCAAGGACAGATGACTGCTCAAAGTTCCCCTCTCTCACAGGTGAACAGAGAAACTTTCCTCTATCTAAGTAAGGTATGGGCAACTCAGAAACTTGTAACACAGCCCTGAATTCAGCACTAGCCTGAAAACTGGACTATACTAGCTTAGAAAGATGGGAAACAAGAATTTTGTTTTGAAAAGATAAGGCAAAAACAGTAAAAAGTACACTTAAAACAGTTTTAAACGACTACAAGTGATCAGAAAAGGCTATCACACTTTGTGTATCCTACAACAGTTAAACAATTTATTTAAACAAAAAACAACTTTTTAAAAGTGCAGGCAGTAAAGTAAGTACAATATGTGAAAAAAACAAGCTTTTAAATCACAATAAGTGCTAGAAAATCAGCATTTAGGTGGAAAACAGTTAAGTAGAGCAAGAAAATACAGAAAACTGATACTCAGTCACTCCAAAGTCTCTCTTTTAAGCTAGAAGGCTTGTATCAGTTTAAGGCTTTCTAGTGCTTTCCAGTAGGTTAGTTACAGGAAAGATGGGAAACAAGCGCAGATGTGGTCTTTTAAACCAAAAAGTTGAAAGAGATGGACAACTTCCCGAATGATCAATAAACTACAATTCCTGGGCCAAGAACCACTCCTCTTGTGGTAGACAGACTACCTAGTCTTACCACTCCCACTGATAAGGTAGAAGGCTGCATTCCAACACAAAGGCTTGGGGGACTCAGAAGCTTACAAATAGTCCTGGATACAGCAAATCTGTACCTGGACTAGACTAGTTACGGGAAAGGTGGGGATCAAGTGCAAACACGAGCTTTAAAACCAGAAAGTAGAGAGAAATGGAAAAAACTGCCCAAACGGCCAATAAACTACAATTTCTGGGCCAGAACCACTCCTCTTGTGGTAGATAGGCTACCTAGTGCTTACCACTCCCAATGATAAGCTAGAAGGCTTCCCTCCAACACAGAAAGGCTTGCAGGGCTCAGAAGCTTACCAACAGTCCTGGATACAGCAACTCTGTATCTGGACTAAGCTAGTAACAGAAAAGTTGGAAAGCAGAGCAAGTGCGGCTTTTAAACCAGAAAGTTGAAAGAGATGGGGAAAAACTGCCCAAATGGCCAGTAGCTACAATTTCTGGGCCAGGAACCACTCTTCTTGTGGTAGATAAGCTACTTAATACTTACCACTCCCACTGATAAGCTAGAAGGCTTCTCTCCAACACAGAAAGGCTTGGGGGGTTCAGAAGCTTATAAAGAGCTCTGGATACAGCAAATCTGTACCTGGACTAGACTAGTAACAGGAAAGGCAGGAAGCAAGCACAAACACAGGCTTTTGAATCAGAAGGTTGAAAGATAGAAGAGCTTCCCAAACGATCAATAAACTATAATTTCTGGGCCAGAAACCTCTTCTACTGTGGTAGATAGGCTACCTAGTGCTTACCACTCCCACTGATAAGCTAGAAGGCTTCCCTCCAACACAGAAAGGCTTGTGGGGGGGGGGGGGCTCAGGAGCATACAAACAGTCCTGGATACAGCAAATCTGTATCTGGACTAGACAAGTTACAGGAAAGACAGGAAACAAGCTAGGAAAATTTTTTTTACAGAAAAGCAGCTAAAACAGCAGTAAATACAATTCAAATGCAGTGCAGGCTAGCACACGTGTATCAATATTACGGCAAATACAGTTTAATTAAATGCAATTAAATTAACAAATGACTAAAAAACAAGTGCAGAAGGCATTAAATTAGAAGGCTACTAACAAGCAGTAATAAGTGCAGAGTATGGAACAGCATGCAGAACAGCAACTAAGACAGTTACAGTAAGAGAAGCTGAATACATATATATATATATATATATATATATATATATATATATATATATTTATTTATTTTTTTTTGAGGGAGGGAACACAGCAGGATTAAGAGGCTACAGGGGTTGTCCTTCTCAAATGCTCTGTTTGTACACAGTAGGAGTGCCTGAAATCAGAATATGATCTCACTGCACAAGTGAGCAAATGAGATAGGCCCAGATGGAGTATCCAAATCCAAACATACAGAGAGGCAGGCAGTTTCAAAGCCACCAAGATTAACACCAACACAAGGGGTGAGTGGGAGAAACACACAGTGGAGACAACAAGAGACAGAAATAATACAGCACCACTATAAATAATAGGCAAGTGTATAAATACAGCGCAGTGCAAATTAAGTTGCAAAAAGTGTACTTATCAGATTGAAATAGATTCCAATTCTGCAGCTCAAAGCAAATCTATCAGCTTTCCAGCAGTTTACTAGAAATGCAGTCTGTACTGGAATTACAGCAAGATACACCTCAGGCAATGACTAAGAGCTAGGATGTGGACTGGCTCAACAACCCCCTCCCTGAAACTAGTTTGAACTACCCTGAGAAAAAAACACAGTGGAGACAACAAGAGACAGAAATAATGCGGCACCACTATAAATAATAGGCAAGTGTATAAATACAGCACAGTGCAAATTAAGTTGCAAAAAGTCTACTTATCAGTTTGAAATAGATTCCAATTCTGCAGCTCAAAGCAAATCTATCAGCTTTCAAGCAGTTTACAGAAATGCAGTCTGTACTGGAATTACATCAAGATGCAGGGCCGATCTTGTCTCCTGACCCTGTTTGACTACTTTGATTCAGTCTCTGGAGCTGTAGAGGAGAGTAAGGCGGTCCACACAGCCTATCTGGACTCAGCCAAGGCCTTCAACAGCATCACCCACTCTAGAGACATAGTTAAACATTCAGAGCTGGCCATAAACACTTGTGTCACTCGATGGGTTGCCAAATTACTTACCGACGGGACCCAGACTGTAAACGTAGCCATGTCCGATCCCTGCTCCAGACAGTTGACAAATTTGGGTACATCAGGGTTGGTTCTGGCACACCTCTTGTTTGCCATCTACTTTCCTGAAGTACAGGCCTACACTACTGACCTCTGGCTGACAAAGTTCACAGATGGCCGCAAACTGGGAGCCATAATTGGACCCCAAATGATGTGGATAGTCTACAACATGGCATGGATATTCTACAACATGGCTTTACAGACACAGATGCTTGGTGCCAGAGTCATGGGCTCAAGCGTAATGGCATGTAATGTATAGTTATCCCCTTTGGACATATCGTGTCCCCATGAAGTACTACGTAGGTGTCAGTACACTAAACACCGACAGTGTGCTGACAGACATAGACACAGGTGGACAGTGATCTGACCTTCATTAACCACATAGCCACGGCAGTAAGGAAATCCTCCTATGTGGCATACCTCATCACTGAGGGCTTTACATCCAGTGAAAAGGGGGTACATGTCCCACTGTACTCATCCCTCATTACATCCTGTATAGAGTACAATGCCCCATTTGGTATGAACCTCGCAAGACAGCTGCGACAGCTGGGAAGGCAGTGGAAATACCTCACTATATGAATCACAGTCATCAAACATATGGCCTATGCTGACCATCTAGACATCCTCCAGCTATACTCTGTGGCATACTATCTACACAGAGGCTATGTCAAACCCTGGGAAATGGCATCTGTAATGTGTATGTACTGCCATGTGCAGTACATGTGTCTATGTGCTCTCATTACTATAGCAAAGGGTATTGAGTGTCATGTCTGGGGCACACAAGTATATGAGGCCTGCACAGCACTGTTATCTCTGTGAATGTGTGACATGCAGGGGTAGCAACCCAGGGTACATGCTGTCACACAGGCATGCAGTGTAACATGGCAGTACTACTGTTGACAGTGCTGTCCTGGGGAAGGGTAAAGTGCTAACATTACTACTGACAGCAAGCACACCTGCGGGCATAATTGCACTCTGAGGGCTCACCTGGTGTGTGGGCTGTGTCACCATATATATGCCCTACTGGATGATACTCAGACATGTGGAATGTAACTGTGGAGTACCATCAGCACAGCACATTAGTGAGGGCTTTCAATATGTAGTAATGGCATACTCATTGTTGTCAAACATCCATCTGTTGACACATTCATCCTACTGCATAGCTACTCACCAAACTGGTGTCTCTAAGTCCCTCTACAGATGTGCAGATGGCAGGTCTCCAGCTGGGATACGTACAAGCAACCTAAGCTTGATAGACAACATGTGTGGACAGCTGTGTACTACCTGTCACATATAGGGGACATCGCCTTGTATGGGCCACATACCATTGGCACCTACACTACACTACCACAGCCAAATGAACATGCTTGGATACAGGTTTCCATCACAGACATTAACCATGCGTTGTATGACATGTTGCATACATGTCAACTGGACCACTTCAGTGGCCATGTGTAGAAGGCACACAGAGGATTGACTAATGCATGTCACTCTCACCCTGCCAGTCACTAATGTGGTGTCTGTCAATAGATTGCCTGCTGGCACATGGCAGGTGGCATGATACTAATGGACACTCAACCCCTACACATCCAATCCCTCCATGGACAACAGCCAGGTACACAGCTATGATCATCTGCAGAAATGCACCACAGTATTGACACATGTACATGTGCATTACTGAGGATAGCATTGTTTGTGTGTTAGTACACCTGTAGTTGGAAAGTCCATGACTGCCTTTACAACCACCACCACTCCTATTGCCATAGTCAGATGTGGCCGCTGCTGTATTGGACATGACATGTAGTCTGTTACACTCCTCTCCCTAACAGCTACATGTGCCTTAGAGTATCAGCACAACAGTGTTGTACAAATGGGTCAGTAGGCATAGGAATCCCATTGAGGTCTGCCACATGTGTGTATGTGTGCATGTCTGCATATCTGTAAGGTACACCATTCCGAGGCCACATACTCCTATTACAATACACATTGCCACATATTAGTACAGATATTGTTGTTGTCACCCATAAGTGTGGCAGCACAATGCAACACCCTACTATGCCTGTGGCATGTGCAATACATGCATATCCCAGTGCTACCACTGTTGTGGTATGCAATGGGTTGTTTTGGCGTCATGATCAATGTGTGATAGTGGGTATGTCAGAGTATCAAGATGGGATCCAGTGTGTACAATATCTTGTGGGGGATGTGAGTGCTGTGTACACTGTCTTTACACCATGGTACAGATGGCATATGGCCCATGTACCACTCTCTGGTGGCCACTGTCACCATCACCCATACAGATAACAGGATACAGCCCAGTTACACATGTGCTGTGTGCAGCCTACCTGTAACACACTGGACACATGGACTAGTTAATTAGCAACAATACACCCAGGTCTCTAAGATGTGTGTCTACCTGTTAAGTGTCAGTCAATGTGTATATGATGGTATGACACACTATGTATTCTCCATATATAAACATTACATCTCCATTACCATATTATACATGTTTGTGGTTGTTCTGCATGTAACATGTGACCTGGTACACACCTCACCCTACAGATGGTGTCATGTGTGCAATGACAGCCACACAGTTCAGTAGCACTGCATACCTGGGTAGGGGTCTAGACACAGTGTCGCCAAGTAAGGATGTGTGTGTATGTGGATGGGTTGACATAAGGATGCAGATTATACCTGTACCAGCAGGCTACTGGTCAATGTTGCACGGGCAATAACTGTTATACGTACCTGTGACATGTGTGCAACTGTACACCAGATATGTCATGGCCATGGTGTCACCACAGTGACATACCCTTGTGGAATATGACTGCAGACCATCCTCCTGCTGACACATGTATGCCTACAGCACAAATGGATAACAGTATGGGGATAACAATCAGTGTTACCAACAGCTGAGATGCATCATAGCTGCATGGCTACACTACCTGACATATATGCATTACACATTACCCCTGACAATATCTTGCACTGCAGTACATTGCAGCACTCTATTATAGTCACTGTGTGCATCAGAACTATATTATCCTGTCCCTGCATCGATGTTATGGATGACAGGGATGTGGCACAGGTATCATCATATGCACAGGGTGTGTGAAAGTCATCATAGCTATATGGCTATACTACCTGACATGTATGCTGTAGAATATGAACAGTCAAAGTATGTGTTTGAGGGAATTGAGTATGTGACAGTCTGTACATATTAAAATGTATTATGAACTGTGAACTTTGAATGAACTCTGAGCAACGAGAAAATGCTGAAAAACAAGAGTCTGTCTGAAAGCAGGAAATGTGCCATTTATGGAAATGCATCCGATTTTCTTTCTTTACCCAAAGATATGATGATGTGAACTGTCTGATATTTATGGGTAAACCTTTAATTGGTTAATTGCCCTGTATAATTATCTAATTGGTTCATTTTTATATTTTGTACTGTCAGCAATATCACCAGTATATAAGCTTGTTTATTCCTTTGTTCTGGGAGTCTTCCTGGTGCTTTCCATGAGGCTCCCGCATGCGTGTACTGATAATAATAAAAAACACTGAAAGAGAGAAAGAACTGTATCTGTCTTCATTTTTAAAGTATTCTGAAATGTAACAATGCATTACACATTACCCCTGACAACATCTTATACTGCAGTACATTGCAGCAGTCTATTACAGTCACTGTGTGCATCAGAACCATATTAGCCTGTCCCTGCATCGATGTTATGGGTGACAGGGATGTGGCACAGGTATCATCATATGCACAGGGTGTGTTGCTGGTGTGTCAGAGGCTGAGGGTGGTCCAAACATGTGTCACCATGTGTGTGGGTGAGGGGTGTGGTTCTTTGATTGGGGTGTGGTGATGTGGTGTGTGTCTGTATGGGGTCACCGTAGGTGTTGTTGCATAGTGTGTGGGTATGCATGCACACAGTTCTGCCATGTGGCTGCCCTATATGGGTGATGTTGGACAGCTGCAGACCATACCTGGCAGGGTGTGCAGTTCACTGCCTCTGGCCATGGACATGCTGACTGTGCCTGCCACGGGTTCCATGGGCACGTGTAGGTAGAGACCTTGAGGTGCTACTCTGCCCTGATGATGACATATGTCCGCTGGAACCATGTCCCACCTGGGACTGGCCAGGGCCACGTGCACGAGGCCTGCTGTGGTGTGGAGTGAACAGCAGCCACAGTGGTGTGCTGGGGCTGGTACTGCCACTACAGGAGTGGCTGGGCATCCTGGCATGTCCACGTTGACTGCCAGCTTGTGGAGTTTCTGGCCTACATCCATGTGGCCATCACACCACTCCCACCACACGTTGAAGCACAGACATACCATGGTCAAGGAGGCCCACCATCTCAATCCACCATCTATCCATGACCTCGGTATATTATACGTTCATAGGTTCATAGATTAGTACTAGGCTAACTGCCCTTGTCGGCCATTTTCAGCCTAGCCAATTACCCCATGTGAGAATCAAACCCTGCATGTTATGTTTGTAAGGTAAAGACCTTAACCATTATGCCAACCTCCCACCCCTTCACAGAGGGCAACAGCAAGTTCATGGAGGTTGCCACTTACAGCTGTGAACTCAGACCTCTGCAGCCTCAGGCCCTGTCTGGTGTGCATTTCCATATGTGCCTGTGCCTCCATTATGGCCTGAAACATGCTCCTGGTGGTACCAGTTGTGGCACCTCTGCCAGGGGCATGATGATCTGCGGTCCTCCCATGAGCACCATGGTACATCTGCCAATGAGGTGGCCTTCCAGTCATCTGGCTATGCTGACTGTGACCCAACACAGTTAGCATGGACACCACAGTTTCCTGGTTATTGCCACCCACTGCCAACTCTCCCTCTGGTATGGCCACATGTGATGGGGATTGTAGGGACACTGTAACTGTGTGCAGGCTTGGGGTGGCTAGGAGGGTAGTGACACATGTTGGCGCAGTGTCGGCCTCTGACAACCCCACCTGTGCCTCACCTGTACCATCATCATCGGTGTCTGCAGGGACACCTAACTCAGTTTGCATGCAGGAGGGAGCCTGACCCACCTCGCCACCTGTGGGGAACAAATAAACAATTTAAGACCTGTACAGCATTGCATAACAGTACACACACTCACACACACTCACACTGACAGTCCATCTTACTACCTCACTTTCCCTGGGTTTACAGACAGTCCCACATTCAGTTACATATGTTCCCCATCCTGCATGGCACTTGCTAATATACACTCATTACTACTACCCATTAACATATCATTCCTCTCCATTCCTACACGTGTGATCACAATGCCTGACCTGTTACTCCATCACATCACTGACTTGGGTGGAGTAGGTTGTACATGGCCTCACTGCTGTCATCCTGTATTACCCTGTGTATGGGCAGTAATGGTGTACATGGCCCCTATATGTTTGGAGCTGCTACAGTCACTACATATGTCACACACCAGAGCCTCATACTACAGTCTTGCTCAGTCCATGCCACATCTGCTGTACAAGCAACCCATCATGCGGACAACAGTACTACCTGGATACACTCACTGTTGTGCTGTGGTAATTCCCCATTGCATTTGTAGTGCTGCATATGTGGGTAGCCAGTTATCTATCAGCTGCTGGCAGTATGATGTGTATACTTGGTATGTACTTCCCCTCCCAATGCATGTTCCATGTTACAGACCTTGTTAAGCTATAGCTGTCCTGTGTTCACATATCAGACAGGTTGTCCTGGTGTCCCATGTCTCACTCCATGTACAGCACAATCCTAAGGGGAAGTACTGCCATGTGATCAATCCCATTATCGTCTGTGCATACATGGACACCCACACACACAGACACACATGTACACACACATCTGACATGCATCATCCACACTCCACTAGATTGCACTTACAGACACAATCAACACACACACACACACACACACACACACACACACACACACACACACACACACACACACACACACACACAAACACACACACCTACATGTGGGTTTGCACATTTGTACACACAGTCCTCCCATTACATATGGTGCTCAACAGCATGCAGTGCAACTATAGTGACTTCATGCTAGCAGCAGTATACATGTGTGTGAGGCATGGGCTGTGTTGGTAGGTGATGGCCCTTTCCCTTGTTAACACTGCACCCATGTACAAAGTGTTACTGTGGACCTGTTCTGCACCCTGCCTTGTACTGTTCATCATACTTCACAGGTGTAGAAACCATTGTGTCAGTTATGTCAGCTCCACTGCTCACAGCCCCTATGTGTTATAGCAACTTATACCTGGGATAATATGTGAACAGATATCATTTGTGAATGCCTGATGTCTGCGTTATAGATCACAACATCAGCAGTACATGTATGACCAGTACAAGACTATTACACTGACAACCAGCGGACCTTACCATGGCTGTGGGGGGTGCTCTACACATGCCCCAGACCTGTGCATGGTTGCAAGGTCTACTCATGTGCACATCCCTTGGAGTGCACACACTGCTGTCACAAGTGCTGTGGGGTCAGAATTACATCTGCCATGTTTACTTAACCTGATTGTGTGCAGCTGCAGTCATGGTGGTGTTGATTCACACATGTCCTACTGTAGGCCATGTGACCTGCCATACTTCACATCCCTGTGAACACATTGCACATTGACAGGCTGTTAGCTATCTTGCATGTGTCTGCTGTACCCTTCCGATACCCCAGCATGGTCTCAGCTGTGATGCAGTGCATTTCAGAGCAACAAAATGTGAACATGTACAGCATGCAGTATGGGTAGGTGTGTTAGATGTGTGCATGGGATACCCCATAGCTATTACATGCCCAGTGTATTATCATGCATGAACACGAACCATACTCACCGGCTACGGGCTGTTGCCATGGTGGTATCCTGGAGGGACCTACATAGGAGTGTGAGAAACTTGATGTCAGTGGCCACAGCTTTGGCATTCGTAAAAGGTGAGTGCAGGATTACATTACATCAACAGTATAATTCCACAATAGTACAGCTTATACAGAACTGTTTATTACTACTACACAGCAGCAGACTATGCATATGACATCTCAGATTTGCATGATGTACCTGTACAGATGCAGATGCATGCACAAAAGTGGTGTACTGATGTGCCCTTACCTGCATGCCACTCAGCTGGTGTGTCGGTGGCACCCACCTCCACAATGTGTCCTGCCAGGTGTTGTTGCTGCAGGCAGGCAGGTGCCACAAGGCTGCTGAGAAGCTCCTCCACATGGGTGAGGGGTGGATGGGTGGGTTGCCCCCCATGTTGTGAGGTGGTCCCCCCATACGGCAGCTGCACGCCGACATACAAGGCTGCTGAGAAGCTCCTCCACATGGGTGAGGGGTGGATGGGTGGGTTGCCCCCCATGTTGTGAGGTGGTCCCCCCATAAGGCAGCTGCACGCCGACATACATGGCAAAGCAGGTTGGTGCAAAGATGCTGGATCTGCTCGTAGCTGCAGTTATGCAGTCCAACATCATTGACCCTGTGGACTAGCTCATTCCACAGGGCGGTCTTCTCCTGCTGGTCATGGGCTGTCCACCCAAACAGCTATTTGTAGTGCTGTACCAGATGGTCAATAATAACCTCAGTCTCAGCGGCACTGTATGAGGGCAGATGACTGTGTGCCATGTTCCCTGGAAGACATAAAGATGGAAACAGGTCTGAGCCAGCCATACAGCAGGGTTACCATAGATCTTAATACGCATATTTGTCTCCCCTCACCATATCAGCTACAACAAACCATTCACAGAATGCAATTGTTATGTTGGCTACTTACCCACCATTGGGGCATATGTTGTATTGTACCAAGCTTTGTGCTATGTGTTTGTGCCACGTTTTGTGTGTGCTATATGTTTGTAGCCATGCTCCTTGTGGGGACACTATCTTTGCTGTCCTGTTACAGACTATTTCACCTGCATGTCATTGTCAGTGCCACTATATATATATCTATCTATGTACATATAAGTGTAGATATATGTTGTACGTTGTTGATATACTATTGTCTATATGAGTGTCTGTGTATCTGTAGACATACATGTCACATTCTGTATCACACAGATATTTATCTATATGTGTGGTACATACAGATATCTGGTCCACATTTTGTAACTGTCTTTCATTCACAGATGCACTGTTCTGACTTGCTGCAACACAGACAGGTGTCACATGTGAACACAGACTAACATTAGGGTGGTATATATGGTGTGAGATTGCTGGTGCACCTAATATACACCTATGGCATTTGTGCATGCTACATTACACATTAACATGACTGTCCTGCAAGTGGTGTGCTCTGACACCCATGTGTCTATCATGATGGCTGTACTTCCACAACCAGCTATTGCCACACTAACATAACACACACTGATATTATGGCTGACATCTTTGTCATTTATTGCTGATCGGCACAGTTGGTGGGTATGTCCTACTGCCTACAGGGACAGATAGTACTGTCCAGAGCAGTTGTTCAGTGGAACATCATTACAGGGACAACTACAGATGGCGCATATCAAACATTCAACATCATATATCCTATTAATCTATACCACATACTACATTAAATTACATACAGTTAAGTTTTACATAGGACGGGTGTGACTCCTTTCCTGTTTTGGCTTTTATTTTTTTTTTCTCACTGTGTGTGTGTTTCTCTTTCTCTTTCTTTTCTTTTTTTCCTGTCTCTCTCTCTCTCTCTCTCTCTCTCTCCACTAGAGCAATTGAGTTGGTTTGAATGGATTGCAGCATCGCTTTTGTAGGTGATGCACATGATCAGGTAATGGGCTCTGCAGCAATCAGTGTGCAAAAGTTGCTAACTGCGTGCAGCCTGCTATGTAGTGATTCAGTTAACCACTGTCATGGCAACCCAGTACTATAAATTGCTGACTTATGTGGGCATTGTCCCTTAACCTTTCTAGTATGGAGGACATCCTTCCTGTATGCAGGCATCAGTGTTACAGATGGCAGGTTGCAGTGCCTCTTACAGCAGGACTTGCAGACACAGGCCAACTACACATTCATAAGACGTTCCAGACCTACAGACAGAGTGAGTAGTGTTATGTGCATTGTATATTGCTGGTCTTGCAGTGTTTGTGTGCATAGTAATTTAGGATGGAATGCAGTCTGTCTGCATAGCTCTCAACTGTGGGCCTATCCACATGATGGCTAGTGGATTGTCTGTTTGCTTTTGCCTGTGCACCACACAGGTCTTGTCCTAGATATATCTCCAGCAATCTGTCTGTTGCATGCTATCAGTACATGGCTACATGCATTTGTGTTCCTGATGTCTAATTCCTGCATAAGGGTATGTTGCAACAAATCCTGTAACACCAGCAATTTCCGGGGTGTGTAACAGCAATATTGTGAGTATGGCCCTGTGTTCCTGCCTCTGTCCTCCGCATATATGGTTGGCTTTGTCCTGCTGTGATACGGTTAGGGGTTCTGCAGTAATGGCCTATCATTATTTACTGCTAGCATTCCTGCTATCATCCCAGTCATATCGTGGACTCCCACAACATTTGTTGGTCAGGGTCCATTCATGTGACAGATACATAGACATTACCACAAGTAATACATTTCCCACTAGGCCTTGACTACAGGGTGTAAGTGGAGGCTGCTGAACTAAATCTGTTATTGTTTATTGTTACTTATCTTGATGGCAAAACTTTTGTCTACAGTTGTACGAATTGAAGGGCTTGTCCTGGACAGCATAGTATGTTATATATCCGCACTGTCTGCATCTACTGTTTTGTGTGGGCCTTGCATTCCTCACTGATTAAATAAGTCAAGTTCTATGTGCTGTAAGTAATGGCACACATTATTGTATAATACACAAATAAAAGTTGTCTGTGTATACATACCTGTGTGTTGTGCCATGTCCTTTGAATTGTGAGTGGGTATATATGTAATGTAAGTATTCCCTTTCTGTGAATGGTTGCCACACTACACATGTCACAGGTGCCAGTTACAGGACTTGTGGCTGAGGGATATACTTTGCACCCAGTACGTGTACACTACTACTACATATGTATGGCTACTAATACCTTTTGTCTGTGTATATGTGTATGTACCTATATATCTCATATATCTTATATATATATATATATATATATATATATATATATATGTATATATATATATATATATATATATATATATATATATATATATATATATATATATATATATATATACATATATATATATATATATATATATATATACACCTGAACATAATTGTCAATGTATAGATGTGTGTGCATATCTTTACTGTTGTAATGTGTACCCCTTCCACATTGTACATTCCCTACGGTAGAATGACTTTTCTGCATGATATATTACAGATATTGCCCTGACATGCACAGGAGACTTGGAGCTGTATTGTTGAGGGTCCTGACATCATGTACTGCATGTGCTGGATAGTGGATTGTACAGCATATCTGTTAGGGCTGGAGGGGGTTACATATCAGTACTTACCAGGTATCCCTCATTTGTGCCCCCACCCCTTTAACTGTGCTTATGGTCTGTTATGTTGTATTGAGTGGATCAGGAGTTTGTTCCCATGTGGAAATGCTATACCCATGCCTATCTGTATCTATCTATATCTATATATATATATATATATATATATATATATATATATATATATATATATATATATATATATATATATATATATATATATATATTAAATGTATTTCTGCATAATTATATGCGAAACCCCCATATATAGAGAGATAGATATATACATTGATATAGATCTAGATATATATATGTATATATCTATGTATGTATGTATATGTATATATCTATGTATGTATGTATATGTATATATCTATGTATGTATGTATATGTATATATCTATATATATATATATATATATATATATATATATATATATATATATATACACTGAACATATTTATCTATCTATGTATGAGTGCTGTTATATCATTATTTGCGAGTCATATATACATATACATATACCTATAGCTGTTTATCTGTCTACATTTACAGATATATATCTGTTCATATGTCCATGCATGTTCGACTTATATGTTTGGCCTGTACCTCAATATTTTGGCAATTGACATGGATGGTTTTAGGACTGAAGTCAGTCTCTTGTGCCAACACGTTCATGTTTCAGATGTTTCATCTCCTTCAAAATATGTGTTCTAGTACATATAACTGTGTAACTAGCAATGTTTTAAGTGTATCAGAGCAGTATTTGACAGATATCCCTATTTGTACCCACAGTTTGGCACACTTTGTCCAGAATTCGTGCATTAAGAGGTTGTGTGGTATAATATTACTACATTTCCTGTGCTGTTGACTGATTGTGCTGGATGATATGTTTGTGAAACTAAGAGGGTTATGTACATCTGCCATGGCTTACTGGTAAATCAATTTGTGTATGATATGCTGGGTCCTGGGTTCAGGCCTATATTTTGTTGCTATGCAGAACACCGGCCATGGGATAAAGAGTGATTATGGGACATATGAGCAGTTGTACATGGGTTTGCATGGAGGTAAGCTATGCTAACCTCCGGGTGCATTTCCTTACACTCATTTAGCTTCTACTTTGCTTAATCTGTGTAGGCCATGCTTACTCCTGCTCAAACACGCTTACATGTGCTTACTACTGCTTATCTATGCTTATTACTGCTTATTTGTGCTTACACCTGCTTACTAGTGCCTTATTCATTATGACACTGACACTTCACATGTGCATTTAATGCAGTACTCATGTTCAAGTATAAATGTTATTTCGTAGGTTATATAGCAAAATGATTTTGATATACAGATTTCACATGGAAAATAGAATGTGCTGCAGTGGGACTCGAATCGGGAATGTGTGCATGTTAGGCAGATGCTCTGCTCACTACACTATTGCTGCTCTGCGTCATTTGCATTTTTCTACCTTAATGTCATACCCATGCTCCCATTCCCCGGCCCCCAAGCTCCACGTACTCAGCATCCATCCATTCTCCAGTTGCTAGCCCTGCCATTCCACACCTCCACACATTTCCCTCTCTGTACATCTTGGTACTCCGCCATTATACTGCCTCAAACCAACCTTCTGTAGGTTCTTCATCAGTTTAGTCCATGTACATTCCAGCCTTCCCTTGATCCTCCTCCGATACTGGTGGAAACATCTATGTGACCCACAAAGTCTGGTTCGTCCCACCAGGGACAGACCTGTTGATGTGTTATGAGTAGACTTTGCTGGTCTACACTGTTTCTCCCACTGGTAGCATCCTTCCAGAGGTTTGAGAAGCAGTGATTTGCTCACTCCTCATCTCCCTGTTCCGCTGATGCAACGCCCCAGGTGTGACATTCTGTGCATGAAGTACACCCCCATGGCATGCACCGTTTTTCATTCCTCTCTTCAGTATTATGCAAGACTACTGTTCTCACAGTATGTGTGGACAGGCACTGTTCATTGATACTCATAGACTGCTCGGAATACTGTGATTGAGCAATGTGCACATGTTTGCTGGTATTAATCTACATATTTACATACATTTCATATACTGTTGACTGACTGTGCTGAATGATATGTTTGTGATAACAGCAGCTGATTGTATATCTGCCATGTCTTCGTGGTGACTCACTTGGACTATAGAGTGCAGGGTGGGGGAGGTTGGAACCTGGGAGCGCTGATTATTTTGTTACTAGGCACGATCAGAGGTGTTGGCTACAGAGTGCCTAAGACACTGTGGAGGAAGTGTAGGCAGGTATGTGCTGGTGTGCAGCAGGCTCAGACTTGCTGACCTCCGGTTACGGCATCTTACAATTGGGTTGGCCTCCACTTTGCTTAACCAGTGTGGGCATTGCTTAATGCCACCCAAACAGGCGTAACCCCTCTTGCTGTCACATACCCTACAAGCTACTTCATGTATTTAGTTCACATTTGATGTCCGGAACAATCTGACTGGATGCTTACCCATTGTCTGCGGTGGCACAGGGAGTGGAGCTCCACAGTACACCACAGCTACACATTACACGTACTACTGAGGTGTACACATTCATAGAGAGTAACAGACTTACCATAGCTACGTACCACATCCTTCATGCTTAGTTCACATTAACATGTCGGTATTATACATGCTTAAGTCAGGTGTACATGTCAGGTATGACTGTTGATAATGGTCAGTTTAAGGTGAATTGGGATTCCAGTTTAACAGTTCTGGATAGGTTACACTCACGTATTTGGGTTAGGTTTAGTTATGCCATACCTGTGTGGTAGAGTAGAAGTGAATAGTGAAGGAGTAGGTAGGTAGATAGAGGGGAGGACATCTTAACTGTATAGTAGGCCATTGGACTGATTGGTGGGGGAGCAGTAGTGAAGGTTTGCAGGATGTTGGGGTTTGTATGCGAGGCAGGACAGGAGGTGTCTGTGTCACTAGTTGTGTAGGGGTATAGAGTGTTAGTTGGGGGGTGGACTTCACCAGGTGGTGATCCAAGTGTGCTTGAGGTGTTCCTTCATGTGTTATTTACATGGGTCATGTGGAAAAGCTGCAGTAATACACGTGGGTAGGGGGTTCCAGATTCTGCCAATATAGTTGTGAAGAGGGTGTCACCTATTTGGGACTGTGAACATTACTAGTAATGAAACAGGGGTCGATAGGTAAGTGGTGTTAATGGGCCACACAGAGGGTCAGATAGTAGTGGACATGACCAGGGATGTGCAGGAAGGCTGATGGGAAGGTCCACAGCTGGCCATTTCTTCTACAGTGACAGCTGTGTATACACCCTGCATTTGGGGGTAGGTTTGGACACTCACATCCCGGGGTGGGGGTGAGGACAACAATAATACCTTGTGGTGCCAATTAGTTCAGCTTACATGCCTACAGTGGGGTGTTGCGACCATGTTTTCTTTGGTGTCCTTTAGTGGGTTTGCAACAACACATCTGGTTATACCATCCTTTGCCATGTAAACTAGACTTTGCTGCAGTGGGACTCATAACGGGCATGGCTGCTCGTTAGGTGGCAGCTCTGCCCAATGCGCACTATTGCTTACATCCCTGGGGTGGTCCACATAGAACCTCTCCAGCCAACACCTGCATACCTAGGCTCATAATTTCATGCCCATAGTCCCCCCCCACACCTCCTCTACAGCACTCATCCTTACTCCAGGTGCAGGTCGGGGTCTAAACACACCACTACACACTGCCCACTCTCCACTTCTTGGGACCCATCACATACGTTGTCTCGTCCCATGAATCATCGGGCTTCCCCAACCTTGTAGTCTGAGAACATGAGTGCCCTGCTGTTGAAGATCTGTGTAATGCCTGGAAACCCAAATACCCTTTAAATGTTTGGATTTTCCCACAAGGGACATTCTTGTCTTTGTTTCAAGATTAGATTGACGGGTCTCTCCCACTGGTAGTATCCTGCCTGTAGTCTGGGAAGCAGTGGTTTGTTTACTTTTATTGTGTGTTTGTATGGTTCACCTGTCTGGCTGGGGGGAGTGGTGGGCCCCTCACCCCCATTTGCACGGCCTGTGAACATATGTAATTCTTAACTGCTGTATCATATCCTAGCTATATATATATATATATATATATATATATTTATATATATATATATATATATATATATATATATATATATATATATATATATATATATATATGTATATATGTGTGTATATTTACACACACACACACACACACACACACACACACACACACACACACACACACACACACACACACACACATACACACACACACACACACACACACACACACACACACACACACATATATATATATATATATATATACACACATACACACACACACATTATATATATATATATATATATATATATATATATATATATATATATATATATATATATATATATATATATATATATATATATATATATATAATGACATGTGGATGCATGGGTGTCTGCATATGTCTATATCTATATGTGGGTATTTATATATATGTCTGCCTATGTATGCATACATTTGTACTACAGAGAGGGAGAGGTATATCTCCATGTAGTTATGGGCATATATATATATATATATATATATATATATATATATATATATATATATATATATATATACACACACACATACCTCTATATATTTAGCTACATATCATGTAATGTTGTCTGGTATTGCTGGGTACTGTGTTTTGTGTGCATACTTGCCAACCTTATGTGCCACGTAAGCTTTGTAATACCTAGAACTAAATCTGTTAGTATAAGCAGAGTCACACATGAAATCTATTGTTTGTACCAGGTAATCATTCGTCCCATGTGGGACAGCAAGAACATTGGGTATGCAACTTTTGTCTACACCCAGAGTTACATAGGTACCCATGGCTATGTGCATGGAATATGGATTGTGCCAGACCTAGGATACTTGGGTCAGGACAACATAAGGGATGGGTCCTGAGGGGGGGTGTGGAGGGGGGGCAATGTGTGGTGGTGTGGTAACTATGGGCCAGTAACCAGGGTTGAGATGGTTGCTGCATGTGTGCAGCAGCTAGGGGGATGTGGAACTGTGGGTAATGAATGTATGGGTCGGGGATGGTCTTGGTTGGATAGGCCTGTACTTCTCGGGCAGCCTAGTGGGTGGGGGAGAGGGGGATGTGATGTCAGCATGTGGAACATAACCGAGGGCTAATTTAAATCCCTATTTCAATGACACACATACAATACAATGAGCTTGGTAGAGTATTGCAGGGCGGACGTGTATGTCTGGGTAGGGGTTATGCCAATTCGTACATGACATATATTGTTTGGGGCCTGTCAAGGCCATTCACAGTGCATCTGGACATATATGTGTCTGTTAATCTACCATTGCTATCTACAGATGTCTGGCCATAAATACCTCTGTGGGTGTTTATATTTGCTTACATATTTCTAACTATGTCCATATATACCTATGGAGACATTTATCTGCATACATATATGTAACTTGTTGTGTATATGTGGACATATGGATGTTGACATATATATATGTAGTTGTCAGCATTTGCATGTACATCTGTTCATATATGTGTATATATATATATATATATATATATATATATATATATATATATATATATATGTATATATGTCTGGAAATTTATATATATATATATATATATATATATATATATATATATGTGACTACATCTATAGATATGTTGTATCCATTTAGATAGTAATATATTTGCACACACACATCCATCTAGCTGTAGGTATACATTCTCTGTGCTGTTGCATGACTGGGCTGGGGTTATGTTTCTGACAACATACGATTTCTGCATATCTGGCATGGCTTAGTGGTAAATCATTTTGTGTATGGTGTGCATGGTCCTGGGTTCCGGCCTTGCAGAAGCTGCTTGTTTTGTTGCTGGGCAGAACACCGGCCATTGGATACGAAGTGCTTAAGGCACTTTATTGCGGTTGTAAACGGGTTTGTGTGGAGTTAGGCACTGCTAACTTTCGGTCACAGTGTCTTCACCCAGTTAGCTTCTCCTTTGCTTAATTTGTGTCAGCAGTGCTTAACTCTGCATAAACGCACTTGCACACACTTACTAGTGCTTACATATGCTTACTACTGCTTATCTGTGCTTATGCCTGCTTACTGCTGCCTTGTTCATTATGATACTGACTTTTCACATGTGCATTTCCTGCAATACTCCTGTTCATAAAAATGTGTGTTATGTAGTGGGTTTTGCATTGCAGGTTTTTCTTATATCATGCTTTGCCGTGTAAAATGGACTGTGCTGCGCTGGGACTTGAACTGGAAATGCCTGCTCGTTAGGTGAACGCTCTGCCCACTACACTATTGCTGGCATGCTTAATTTGTATATATCGTCCTTGTTATCCTCTTCAGCCTTTTAGGCTGCTTCCACCGTGGCTAAGCATTGGGCACACCTGTGCACCTACGGTTAGCTGTACTTGGAGCTTTAGACACCAGTACGGGGGTTTCTTCTTTTCATATTTATGTCCTGTTGCTGTTGTACACATGGGGGACTGTTGGTGAGGATATGTGGACACCTATGAGCGGTATCACTCATTTATTTCCACTTTCTGCTGTTCAACAATGCAGGGGCATGTTTATTCTGTGGGCTCTGCTCTCAGACACATCCCCTGCTCTCATACATGCTTCTTGTAAGTCTGGGGGCTCGGGCGGCATGCCTCCATTACTTTGCATGGCGTGCTGCCATCCTGCTCCTAAGAGGCAACTTCCATGCAGGACTAGACTATGCCTGCAGGGAAGATTAGTAAATCCGGGGGTTAGTACAGTCTAAGTCAACACAGATACCAAAATCAAATCTTTAGGAATATGAGCCCTGGTATAACTACATTACTAAATAGACCTTACACCAACATCTTTGAAAGCAACGCCTTAAGAATATGGCCCCTTTTCATTACTCAATGTGTGCCTCACACATTTATGTTCAAGTGTCAATATCACATTTACATTTGTACTATAATGTATCATTATGTGCAAATAATGTGTTATGTTGATATCCCATGATTAAAATATGTGTGTTAAAATATATTGTAAGATTAGCAAGCACTTGTACACTTAAAGTGCATATGTAAATGAAATGACCAATGCAAAATGGTTAATGAGTAACATCACAACATCATATAATTGGGAAGGAATTTGAAAACTTTGGCAACTGCAAAATCATAAGCACAGTGACAGCATGTAAGATGTAGAAATTATGGGTATGACACAACTACATACATAACTGTCCCTCAACAAATTCATTACTTTCCCTGCCTATGCTTGTATTATGTTTATATATGTATCTGCATAGTTAAAAAATGTAATGATGATTATGAACATGCTATGCAACACCTCAGACATGCAAGTTTGAATGGTTTAGGGCACAACAATGACAGGAAACAATATGTAATGTTGTATTTGACAAACCGCCACAATATAGTTATACAAGCATTACAAGTGAAGTGGATCTCAAGAAGTACATGTCAGTAAAGGACTGCCAACAGCATTAAGAATGTTGAAAAAGCAGACACCCATTCAATGGAATACACAAGCAGTGCATAACATATGATTCATTGAGAACCACTACCACACAAACAGGTTTATTACTTCCTATTATTCAAACAACAAGAGAAATACAAGCAGCTCATATTTAAAATGCTCAAGTACCCATCAACATGAGAGTTAAACAGATACCTTTCCTTTAGGTTGTGGTAACAAACATCACAGGAGCTCTACTTATTAAAAAAAACTGTTGATAACTCCTAAGACAACATCCCCCTTAAAATTATGTACACATTAATGACATTCACAATAAATCACTGAACATTATACTTTACTTGCAGATGCATTATGGGAAGTCTGACATAAACATCAGCATGCCATAACATCATAAGACTATGCATTTAAACCTGAAGATTTAAATATTTTAATAGTATTTATGGAGAAGTAAAGGTGGAAAGTGATAACACATAGCACTCTCCCTTAGCTGCTCCTTAAGCTTGTTTATATACTCTATGCACAATGTGCAATTTCAGGCATGGTCTTCATCAGCTGCAAACAGTAAAAGAGGATGTACTACAACAACTGAAGGATTGCTTAAGTTCAGTATCTAATGACTGTTATGTACAACAGCCGAACGGTGATTACATATTAGCTATCACTGACATACAATACAATACCACATTTTGATTACTCTGTCGTTGATGTGCCACTCTCACTAATGTGCACACATAAGGATTACTGAAGACAAGGAGGAGACAGCTCAACTCAAACCTACAACTTTTACCTGTGCTCATACTTAACACCAGAACCTTACCTACGTAGCTAGTCAGTCTTGGCTGTGATTGTATAAATCGATGGAAGCCAAATAACATACATCTTTGAACATGCAGGGAAGCATTATACACACTAACAAGTGTGCTAATCAAACCTTGATATTGTGTAAGCATACAGATATAACTAATCATGTGGACAAAGACCTATTAATGTACACAGTTACTCTATGCTGCACTACTGAGTTGTAATTATATAATTAATACAATTGTGCGCACATGTAGATGATGTACAGTACCTGAACACTGCAATCTGCCTGTCTGTAGATATGCATGAATACAGTTTAATGCGTACATATGTGTACATATGCTTAAAATACACATTGATACACAGACATATATGTGTAGCAGTAGGGTCTATATTTGAACATCGAAGTTTGAAAACATCGAATGTTCTAATATCGAACCCAAAACACCGAACGCTGAAAATAGCGAAGCTGTAGAACACCAAATTTTTTCCTAGGGAAAGAATTTGGTTGGCCATTTCTGTGGCTTCGCTATTTTCAGCACTGTGTTGGAAGGTTACGGGTCAGGTTCAGGTAAGTATGCGACTGTGCGGACGTTAGGGTTAGGGTGCGGGTTAGGTGAGTTAAGGTTAGGGCACGGGTGAGGTGAGTGTGAGATAGTGACAGACTTTAGGGTTAGGGCAGGGTAGGTGAGTTAGAGTTAGGGCACGGGTCAGGTGAGTGTGCAATAGTGACGTACCTTAGGGTTAGGGTTTGGGTTAAGGTAAATGGATAGATAGGTTCATGGGTTCATAGGTAGATACTAGGCTATCTGCCCTAGGGCATTTATAAGCCAAGCCAGAGTGTATTAGGCTTCCGCCTCCCTATTAGATTAGCCTACTGTGCCTCTGTAAAGTAGGTCACAGAAGGTACCCTTTTAAGATTAGTTTACTGTGCCTCTGTCTAGCAGGGACACAGGAGAGATCCCAGGGGTGAATTTGCGATTTCCCATCCACGCGTCCAAAATTCGCTTGAAGAGGGTCAGCGAGGGGCTATGTCTAACATGAATTGGGATTGTATTCCAGAGTGAGGGGAGCCTCTGGGAAATGAATCTGTCCCTCCAGCATGTCCTATTTAGTTTTGTGCTGAGGTTTAGGTCCCTGGAGCATGTAGCTCTAAGGGACTTGGATTTTTTGAGGTGGAGCATGTCCATTAATTCTGGGTTTGACATGGCTTTGTACATCAGGCATAGATCGCCTCTGAGTAGGTGGTAAGCAACTGAGTAGAGCTGGAGTTTCTTTAGTCGAGCTGCATAGGACATCTGTTTGTAGCCCATGATCCTCTTGGTGAGGTACTTTTGGGGTGTCTCTAGTTGCTGCAGGTGTCGGGTAAGGTACATCCCAAAAGGGGCATTGTATTCAATTATGGGCCTGATGAGTGATGAGTAGAGGGGCACAATGACCTCTCTTGATCTAGATGCGAGCCCTTTCATGATAAGGTGGGCTATATAGAAGGCCTTTCTAACCACTTTGGCAACGTGATTATCAAAGGAGAGATTACTATCTACGTTGGTCCCCAAATCTTTAATTATTTCTTCCGTACTTAATGGATTACCACCTATGTGGTAATTTGTGGGCACCTTGTTTTTCCCAAAGGGGATGACTATGCACTTTTTAGCATTTAGTTTGAGGCCGTGGCTCTGGCACCAAGCATCCGTCTCTGTGAGACCCTTTTGGAGGATGCTTGTGTCAGCTGGAGATTCGATTATGGCCCCCAGTTTGCAGTCATCTGCGAACTTTGTCAGCCATAATCCCCCCGTGTTAGCCTGAACCTCAGAGAAGTATATACTGAACAAGAGAGGTCCCAGAACTGAGCCCTGTGGGACGCCACTTGTAACTGGTTTGGATTCGGACATGGCACCTGTGATTCTGACCATGTGGGTTCTATCTCTGAGCCAGTTTGCAACCCATCTTGTGATATAGGGGTTGATATTTAAGCTGGTAAGCTTATTTATGATGCCCGAGTGGGGTATTGTGTTGAAGACTTTTGCGAGGTCCAGGTAGGCTGTGTGGACTATCTTGCCCTCATCTATGGCTTTGGTAACTGTTTCAAAGAAATCGACTAGGTTTAAGAGACAAGATCTGCCTTTAACAAAGCCGAATTGGGTAGGGTCCAGTGTCTGGAGGCTCCCAATGTCTTTGTTTATGAGTTCCATGATAATACGCTCCATAGCTTTACAGACCAGACTAGTCGTGTAGTAGATAGTAGTGTATGTACAGTTTAGTGTAGGGTTAGATGTAGGATTTTAAGTGTATGTGTGTGGATTGTTGTTTTTTTGGTGTGCTTGTGTTGTGTGTGTGTTTCTCGGAACAGCAATTTTTTTCCCAGGGAAAAAAATTCACTGTTCTGAGCTTTTGATGCTATCATATGTTGAGATTCCAAGTTCGAGCTTATGGTGTTCGATGTTTTGGAATTTCGATAATATGATATAGACCTGTAGCAGTACATATGTTTGTCTGTTTTGTATGGACATGTACATCCATATATTGGCCAGTTGTGAAATTGTGTGTGTATATTATATGACAAGTAATAAAAAGTACAAGTGCTGCCATGTTCACTACATAAGTTGCTGTACACATTTAACATTACATTGTATATAATATAGCCAAAATGCATTCTGCACCATGAACTGATGACATCTTTAATGTATATGTATAGAGGAGAATAGAAGCATTACCTTTCATAACACATATCATGAAAGTCGAGCATGCCTGTGTAATAATATTCAAGATGGCCAATGATGTACATAATGTCTGCAGTAGGATTTGAACAACAAAGCTATGTAATCATGACTGGATGTCATCACATTGCTCATAGCAATAACCCACAACCATAACAATTCAGATTTCCACCTGTCATAGTTTGCAAGAAAGCATTTGTCTGCACTTGAAAGCATAAATAGCCATTAAAAGAATTACTTCTCAACTCTGAGATTTAAACATACACATGTATTTTAAGTAGGAAGACAGTCAATGAAAAGAAGTAATGGATTATAACAGAAGGTTGTGTATTTTAAACTGCAGAGGTAACATATGTATGCATTACCCAACATTTACACATACATCATTATTAACAGAAGTATGATGTTTCCATAAACTTTGCAGGTAATGCAGATATGCATAGTCATCCACAGCCTACGAATTATAGGCTTCACCATACCACAGCTATGCTAGACGTGTAAAATCTGTAATGTATATCTTACCAACTAAGTGTAGATTTCCTACATGTGTTATTCAATAGGAAATGCATAACTGGCAAAATATCATCTAAAATAGGCTACAGTGAGATTTGAACCCTCACATAGACAAAAAAATGATATTGGTTGACTGCTTAATTAATTGAGCTCATGGATCTCAGACTTCCTTTAATGTTGTAAAAGTCAATGGAATAATGGTGGGATATGCATTTATCTGCCTTATAAAATTATCATGTGTCAGCACACTGAGTTTAACTCTAATACATTGCAAAAACAATTAAAATGTACTTTAAAAAAATAAAAAGACATTGAAGATATTAATGCAAAACCATGAGATTCAGTCCCACATGTCTTCACATACAATAAGATGTGTAGCTAAAGGACTATCACAGTTGGAATTGTGTATATTTTGAAATGTCCATGTAACAAGTTTTATGTAGGTGAAAGTAAACAAAAGTTTAAAGTGTGTCTTCAAGAACATATAAGGGACATTAAGAAAGTTAACTGTGATAGTCCTTTAGCTATGAATTTTAAAGAATTTCATGCAAGTAATTTTAAACTGTTGCAAGGTTGTGTTTTAGAACAAGTGGGGTCTGTTTTTTAGACCTTGTAGCAGTAAAAGAAAAATTGTTGTATAAAGAAGCATGTTTTACATTGAAATTTGATAACTTGGTTCCCAAGGGTTTAAACACAGAACTTAATTGGAAGTATTTCATTTAATTAATTGTTTAATTGACTGACTTAGTGAATATATATGGGGTGAGGGAAGTTGCATTGCATCTGTATTCCTTGAAGGTTAATAAGCCAAGGTGCTAGAGTGTGTGAAAAGAGAATATACTTTTTTGCTTAAAGACTGTGCCTTCCTTTTGTGGTTCCATATCACAGACACCTTCTGGCCAATTTTGCTGAGCACTATACTGTTACGCTGATCTATTTTTTAATGTACTAAGATTTGAGAATTTACATGATTGTTCACTAATGGGATTCCAAAGCACTGAATACTAATGAACCTCATTAATTATACATGGTGCAAATAGTATTTAAAAGCTGTGTGCACTTAGTTAACCTCACTATGGGGTATAGGCTACCTTTTAAAGTAACCTGTCTTCTCCTCACTTAGCTGCGGTGCAATATATTGCTATTTCCCCACACCTATGTTATCATTATTCTGTATAAAACAATGGAAACATGTTTTTCAAGCATATGTTGCTTGAAATGTTTTGCATTACAATCTGTCTTCTACATAAAGGAGGGTGGTAGATTTAAACAATATGCATACATATCCATCAGTGAAAAGGAGCTTTTCTCCATATGCAGTTGTATGGATAAACAGAAACAAACCCAGGTGAACATTTACAGACAGAATTAAAATATATCTGTAGTTATTGCAGAATAACCTGTAATGACTGGTATATGTTTATGGAAACTGGCAACTTACAGTAAATAATATGTTCAGTGACTGATGTATGGATACTCTGTGATGCTTAGTCATATATAGCAGTATTTTTAAGTACATTCAGTTTGATAGTGGCAGCATTAAGATGACTTAGAATTTATGTTGTTTCTTGTGGATATATGTAGCCACGACTGCATAACTGGTAATTTTAATATGCTGATGCTCTGCTGCCCTGTTTCTTTATAAATTCCAGTATGTTTGTTATGTATCATATAATAACATTCACATTGGCTATTTGTTGGTACTCCAGTGAAGGCATTTTGAAGAGGTGCTAGAGAGAGAAATAAATTTGGATTTTTGATCTGTAGCTGTTGTTTTTATTATCATATTTGTTATAATGTCTGTCACTGTCTGTGATAATATGTGAGGGGGGGGCATGGCCATGATGGCTAAGAGCAGCAACTGGTGAAAGATCTGTGATTGAAAACTGTTCTATGACAGAAAATACAATCCAAAAATTACAATATGGAGATACTTGTTAACTAATTGTACTCACTGATAGAAAAAAGATGTATAACTTCAAGTTTTCATAATCTGTAATTTTCTTTTCAAAATTTCAACGGGTTGGTTAGGGGAGAATAGACTTCATTCAACATGAGCCACTCAAGATTCTTATGTTAAAAAAAAAGACATCAAGTCACTAATATCTAGTATGAAGGATGTATTACTTAAAATGGTGAATTGGATACCAAAATAGAAAGTTTCAAAGAAAAGTCCAGAAAGAAGAAAAAAGAACATTTTGAAATTCTTATGAAACAACAAAGTGCACAAATCAGCTATATGGAAGAAGTTTTAAATGATCATGAAGGGAGAATAACTGAAGATGAGTCTCAGACTGAATTTCTTTTAAAATAAAATAATGGCTCATAGATAAAGTTGATTTAGAAAATAGACTAAGATGAAATAACATTAGAATTTATGAAATACCTGAAAAGGATGAGAAAGACAATATAATAAACTTCTTAAGAACCTGGCTACATAAAGCATTAAATCTACATGAAACTTTATCTTTTGGAATTGAAAGAGAACATAGATCCCTGAAAACACCTTTGAAGAAGGAAGACTCCCGACCATATTCAAGTATAGATATGTTTATATCCAGCTTAGAAAAAGATCAAATATTTAAGACAGCCTATTAAAATGGGTGAACATGTAGTCAGATTTGACAGTGATTATTCCAGTAAAGTAAAGAATAAAAGAAAATCCTGCTTATTACTGATTAAGGAACTTAGAATAATATTAAAGTTACTTTGGTGTTTCCTGCAAAAATCAACTCATTTCTTTCTGAAGGAACTAAAATATCTGACACACTGGAAGAGGCATCCATTTTTGTTAACAACAATAAAATCCTTAATAATACTGAAGAAATTAATTGGAACAGTATATCCCCTCAAGAGACAGAGTGAGCCGATTCCTGGAAACTGCTTCTAAAATTAAAACGCTTAAAAACAAGCACATTTTATTCTCTGGTTGCAGGGCTTTTATTTTCTGAAACAATAGATTTATCCTTTAAGTAAAAGGTGTATTTTGGACTTTAAGCTTCAAAACATATGTAAGTATGTATTTTTATTTTAAGCTAAAGCATTTTTCATGATAAGGAATATAAATGGTTAGTTTTACTGTTTTAGTATATTTACAGTGAAAGACTTACCCCCAGATTTAATAAAATCCATGTAGGCATAGTGTACAGCCTACACAGAAGGTACCATGGCCATGTATGCAGTTTCCCCTCAGTAGCATGCCATGGCTATTAATGAAAGCACATTACTGAGGGAGAGCTGTGTAACATGGTTATTGAATCAGTGTAAGGAGTGTGTTACTGTGTCCAGAGATGAGCAACACAGCCCCTGCACTGTCAAAGTGCAGTATATTGATGTATGCATATGCATTACATTTCTTTCTTTTTTTTATGTTTGCAAGGTGCGGCGTGCAACAATGGACACATGCCAGACATCTGAAAATAGAAACTGGAGACATTTAATTATGACTGCAAAGGTCAAGTTTAAGCATAGCTGAGTGGGTTTGCACAGCACGGTGCTTAGCATTGCTTAAACATAGGTGAGAGATATATGTAAAAGTATAGAAACATTCTGCACATCCACATAGCCAAATGGTTAGAGTGATATGTGCAGTAGGTGCAGGGTTTGAGTATACAGAAGGGTTGTTAAACACTTATATTCCAAATACAAATTATAGCAATTATTTTTAAATCCTGAAGTACTGCACTCAGCTAAGCCATGCCAAGCACTGCTTAAACAAGATTTGTTTTAGCACTGCTTGTCAATGCTCAGCTCCACTTAGCTGGTTTGCACACTGCTAAGTGGTGCCAAGGAGTGCTAAGCATTGTCAGTTTAAGTGGTGCTGAGCTTGTTTGTGGAATGTTAAGTAATGCGCCACAATATTAAAAATTGCCCAGTGGCATCAAAGTGCAGGAAAACAGGGAATATTAAGTGCAATAGGTGGGCATACCACATAATCCATTGGAGTTCAACCTGTGAGGATACTATGGCAGGTGTTGGAGAGGGTACGCACTTACGGGTGCAGCGGTGGTGCATTGAGGAGTCCAGGGTCATGTTTGGACTCCTAGTCAAAAAACATAAAGACTAGCTCAAGGGTGATTACTGGGGCTAGGAGTACAAAGCGGAGGCCTAGTACTAGCTGGTAAGGGATCACACCAGTGCAACTGGTATCCCCTGCACAGGAGAGCAGTGTTGTCACCACCATGACCTAAAAAGAAGGAAGGGGGTTTCCTTGGATGCCTGGGTCCAAGAATTTCAGGTGGACAGTGTTCCACAAGTGTGTAAGTATGTTTACCTGTGTTTCATCAATATTTAACTGTGAATGTCTGCTAACCTGGTATGCATAATGATGTGCTTCTCTCCCAACAGCTGTAGAAGTGAAAGCTCGCAACATCAAGGTGCATGCAGGGCACCTGGCCAGGTTGCTCCGTGAGTGGGGTGAGTATGGATGTATCTTCCAATCTATAGTCATGTAACCAAGAAAAAGTAAAGCATTAACTGCCATTAGATATATAAACAGTTTTGATTGTATTGTAATGATTGTAGTTATAGACCTGAACTGCAATAAGTGACTACTTCCAAATGTACTGCAATAAGCAGGAAAGAGTAAAACATTAACCTTGATTAAATAAATTAAATAAAGTTTCTATCAGAATAACTGTGGAATTACAGCTGCATTGCAACACCTGCATTACATTAACTGTTGGTCAATAAAAACTCAAACGTATCCAGTAAATGCATGAAGGCATCTGTAATGAACTGTTGTGCAATACTTATGGAATGAGATCTGCTATTTCAACCCAGTAACAATATACTGTGTACACCTGCTGTTCATTTAGTAATGTATAGGTTACCTAATCTCTCTGCCATGATTGTATTTCATACACCTGTGTCCAACTGTCACTGCACTGTATTAGATCACTGTAGTATTAGCAGCAAGTCATATTTTGTTTCCAGGTTAGCTCTAGGACAAAATCAGTCAGTCTGGTACCAGCAATGATTCAGTATCTTAGTTTGTTAAGTGCTGTGTATCGAGTGCATCTCGATAGACTCAGACAAGGGTTTGAATCTAGTTCCATGTATTAATGCCTATTACTAAATTACATATGTCATGATGACAGAAATTCTCTCCACGAGGACTACTGATAAATGGGTGAGGTAGCCCATATTATGTGTAAATAATTGTTTGTTCAGATGTCACAGACTGTTGAAATCATTACCACAAATGTGCTATTTATCCACACAATAAAGGAAGCATGTTCAATAATAACAAACTGTAATAAAACAAAAGAAATAAAATGTGTAATCAAGGCATGGCTGTATTCCTGGAGTGACTTGTAATGGTTGATGCAGTCAATTACTGCATGTGATGCATATGTCACCTGCAGTCAGTGTTATTAGGCACGATTCTCATGCCTGCCAAGCACGGCATTATAGTTGTGTACTCTCTGTACTGTACACATGCATGTCTCTCAAGTGTCACACTGTCATGGAATGTAATTGCTGTTGTATAATCCCTCTGTCACAGATGTACCATCGGCATGATTATATGTCAATATCAAATTAATAGTACATTCGCCTACAGTACTACTTGGTAGTTATATAGGTCCACTTGATGTGCAAGTGTTTTTTGTAGTTGTGTACCTACAGGTGTTACTGCTTGGCCCATAGTTTCCCATGCAGATAGCTTGAGAGGCATGTATGTGCTGCAGCAGCTACATGGCACATTTACAAATAAAGAAAGGACAGACCTGCAGAGTAGCTAGCATTACTGTTGTCAACTATATAGCCCATGATGGTATTAATGGACTGTATTTCTATTTCCACCCTTTTTCTTTACGTATTTATTATTGTTGTATATTGGTTATGATTTACTATTAACATAAAGTATGGCCTCAAACTGAATGCCAAAAAATGCATCATTATCCCCTTTGGGGAAAATGACATCCCCACTTATTATCACATTAATAACAATGTATTAAGCATGCAATCAGTTGTGAGGGACTTGGGCACCCATGTTGATAGCAACCTGACTTTTTGACCACCATGTTGCCTTCATTGTATGGAAGGCTTTCTATATGGCCTACCTCATAAATAAGGATATTTCATCCAGGAACAAGGAGGTCATAACATCCCTGTACTCCTCCCTTACCAAACCCATTATCGAGTACAATACCCACTTTGGCATGTACCTTGCCAAGAACATGCAGCACTTGGAGAGACCACAGAGGTTTCTGACCAGGAAAATCTTGGGTCTCAAACACCTATCCTACACAGATAGGCTAAATTCCCTGTCCCTTTACTCAGTCTCATAAAGACTGCTCAGAGGTGACCTGTGTCTTGCATACAAGGCCATCTCAGACCCAGCCTTGATGGAGTTGCTGCATATCCATAAGACAAGTTCCACTCATGCAATCCACATGCAAGGCCTTAACCTGGCCTGAAACATTAATAGAACTTGTTGGTGAGATAGATTTGTTTCCAAAAGACTCCCCTGTCTATGGATAGACTCCTTCTCCATGTCAAGCCGAGTACCTCACTAGCCGTCTTTAAGAGGAACCTGGACAACTGGATGGGAAACAGAAAATACACCCCTGGGATCCCACCTGTGTCCCTGCTGGATGGGGAAACAGGTGTTGACTTTGAGGGAACATGGGCAAAATTCTTGGCCAGGCTTATAAGGGCTTCCAGGCCAATAGCATAGTATCATCCTATGAACCTATGAACCTGTATTTTCTTCTAAAAACTGTATTTTGGGCATGTGTTTTATTAATGTTATGTATTACCATGGTTGCATATTAACATATGTTGTTGTATTACCTATTTTATTGGCCTAATGCCGTAACTGTTGCTGGCATGCTGTTAATATACTGATAGTTCTGTTATTTATTGTTGTGTTTCACATAACATACATTTTATTGTACTGGGGTTATGTACAATATTCTGGTGTGCTGTTATTACTAACAATGGTTGTGTTCATAACTCACCTATGTTTATTGCTCTACCTCCATACCCACAGCATGTCTGGGTAGGCTGGTTCCTGGTGATCTGCCTACCCTACCTCAGCCGGCCATGACACCAGGTACCAGCTCATCTTGGACCCAAGCTGATGGTGCCCCTCCACTGGCCCTGCACCACTTTCAGGTGAAACTGCCTCAGGGGATGGGGCCCATTCCCCCCTGACAGCAGGGATGTGGGGGTTGTCACCCAGGATCAATTACTGGCCATGGTGTGCAGGATTGTGCACAGGAGTTATGAACAATGCCTGCACCGGATTGAGGGCAGACTTGACAACCTGGTGGGGCCTGAGGGCTCTGATGCCCAACCTCCAGCACAGCCACTTCCAGGACAGTGAAGGAAGAGTGTTAACTACCCATGGCTGGGGATGTCAGTCATGCTGCTGCCTTCTGGAGGCACATGCACCTCTGATTCTACAACACTCTCCCCATCCAGGATTTTTACCCCCTCATGTGTCACACACTGCCCCCGTATGCTGTATTGTCTGTTTGCAAATGCAACCTCTCCTACCCAAATTACACCCCCACACATACCTATATCCCTTACCCAACATTCCACTCTCTCATTAAAAATGGGCACCTGTCCCACAACAAAAATATTGCTCCATACATAGCTCTCCATTTTGCACACATGTCCAATGGACACAACTAATTATTACATTAATTAATGAACGCATTTATGTTGCCCTCACCCCTCTCTCTGGGGTGTGAGGCTCCAAATTCCAAATTCTATAAAACCTGCACAGCTGTTACTGTACAAGAAATGAAAAGCTATGGTCCTTTCCTACACCCTTCCTGCACAACCCTACCTGCCGTTCAATATGTTTTCCCCCTGCTTGCCCCCATTTCACCACCTTCCTATCACTCGTTTTCTTTTTTCTTTTTAGCATGGGTTTAAGCAGAGCTAAGCGGCGCACCTAGCAAACCCATGCAAACCCGCTTAAAGCTGCTTAAAGTGCCTTAATTGTCTTATGTGTTTGTCACAGTGTTGGGCACATCTGCAAAATAACCCCCCCTCCCACATCTCAAACCCAGGGCCCTGTTAACTACAGCACAGTACATTAGCCCACTAGGCCACTCTCTTATGAATTCAAGCAGGTGTTTCCAACAACATATACTGATTGCCACTGACACATTGCAAGTACATATAATGGGAAAAATGGGAGTGTACTTGCAACTGTGGTGTAGACACTAGCCCGTATACAGACAAATAAATAATAATGGATGTACATGAGGCCTGAGATAGCAGGTATATCTGTCAACTGTACAGACTGTTGCAGAATATCTACAGTTTTGCCTCATAGTTTTGGCACAGTTTTCACAAAAACATATCTGTCTGGTAAAGTACTGGCAAGTCATTAAAGACTGAGGTTAGAAAACCATGACAGACATTTGAGTGTCACACTTCATACCCTTCAGAAAACACATGCTAATGCAAATCTTGTGTCCCAGACTGTATGCCAGCACATATATCTTGCAAATACAGCTGCTGCAGCACTGACTCAGTAGCTCAGTCTGTTAAACATCTTGCATGTATTACCTTTTGCCACCCGTAGTCCTGGGTTCAAATCCAGTGTGTTGCACTTCAATTACATTCTTGTGACTACAGCAAATAATGACTGAGTCATGCAATTTTAACCAAAAACAGGTTGCTGCTACTGAATTAACTGCTACCCATGTTTGTAAGTCAAAGGCTTGTAGGTAGGGACACACTGTACATATTTGTATAGCCTACCTGTCTGTCGCCTACTAATTTCTGATTGGTACTGTTACATAACAGATGTACCTTCAGCACATGCCTTGACTGGACTGTTATGGGTATCCTCACCCTGGCTCTGCTGTAATGACAGAGCTGTCACTGCACCCTCAGAGACACATACAGATTGCTGTCCTCCAAAGTGTTCACACTCCCCCCTATGTGGCCTAGGCTGCAGCATCTGCTGCAGCCTGCAACATATGCAGCTGTATGTTAAGCTACCTGTTACAGGCTTACCATACCTTACAACCCCCGACAACAAGGGATCCAGACAACACCCATACATAAAGGGGTGGGGGGCAAAGTTCAAGCGACAGGGACATGTTTCACAGTGTGCCCCGATAAAGATAGTAAGCTGATAGACTAGCAGCTACTGCAGCAGCATGCATATTCTAATGGGTATGACGTCTGACACTCACATGTCTCATCCTCCTTACTGACCTCAACCCACAATGTTTAACACTGTACTGCCAAATAATCACAATGTTATTTGACAATGGCCAAGCATAGCATTAAAAACTGTGGACATACCTCATAAATCTCAACAGTGGACAGTATTTGTACCTATCCTCTGTGATGCTGTAGTATCCACATCTTACTAATGTCCATCTCAAAGACTAAGAACGGGGCCAAGGCCTACATGAAGGCCTTAAATATTGCACTGTGGTGCCATATCACTGGCTAATGGAAGTGCAACCCAGCTGTGTTGTATGCAATTAGCAAGTCTGAGGCATGGATTTGTGCACAGGCAATTATCTGTTAATGAGCATGACCTACAAAAGTCAAGCAACTGCCTATGGGAAACAGATCTGTAAGTTGCTTTAGCAAGACAGAGTATGATTTAGCAAGCTCTTTTCTTGAGGATTTGTTCACATAAGGATTATGTCACTCTACCAGGTATGTCATACAAGTCACCATATAATGGGATGCAGATGGGAGGATGCAGTTATGGGGAATAGGGATTACAAAAGTTGGCCTGTAGTACATCTCTGGGAATGACAAGTTGGTGATACTCTGCTGTCCAACAGCTGCAGGCATGCTTCTCAACTGTGCCTGCTGTGAATGACATCACTGCTCTGGACCACTCACTCCCTCCTACAATGGTCAGCTCCTGTGCAAAAGCTACTGGATTGTGAGTTAGAGATATTGTCAGTAAGTAAAGGTGGACACAGCTGTAATATCACATGATGTCTTGTCATTCAGCTCCTCTCAGTCTGTAAATGTCACACAGGAGTTGTTCAAACATTGTAAAGGTGTCCCTGACTGTCCCTGATGTACTCTGGCTAGGTCACTGTTTTGCCGACATTCTTATCTCACCACTTGAGAGCTATGGCTAACATACCTGGCAACCCCCTACAGCAGGAATTCAGGTCATAGCCATTATCAGTGGGGGGACACTGGCCCGATCTCATTGACAGAGTGTACATATTGAAATACCCAGAACCACAATCAGTGTACTTGTTAAACTCAAGGAAAAATAAAAAAAGCCACACTAGAACACAACAGAGTCTTTAATTACACAAAGTTTTGAGTGCTTTTGTTCATTCATGTATGAACTGACAAAAAAACACAAAACTAGTAAAAACAAAAAAAAAGAGAGCGGATTTGTAGAACTAAACTCCTTTATTGGTAAGCACTTTTGTTGGCAAAAGGTAAGCCAACTTCTTCCGAACATCGAAAAACACAAGATACAATTCCATGTGAAAAGGAGTGCCTTTTATACACAGTGTTAATCTAATCAAGCAATCAATTAATTAAGTAAAAAACAATCAACAATAAAAAAACACAAGTAACCATTTGTTTGCTGAACCAGAGATTTGATTTACATAAGTTTTCCTAAAATCAGTAAACCTTAGACAATAAACTTTCTCAAGCCTAATTTATCTCAATATTAAAAATACCAAATCACCCAGCCTTGTGATGGTAACATATTTACTTTAAAATGACTAAATTTTTAAAACCATGTATATTAAAAGATCCTAAATGGATCTATTTATTCAAAAAGGCTTGTAATGCTTATCTAGCTAAGGCTTTTATTTTGAGTAAACATTTGATAGATACATATTCATTTAAACCCGGCATAATATAAGCCATGGTATGGATCTGCCATGCCAGTTCTATTTCCTCAAGTTTAAGTTGCCATGGGCCACCCCTGCTACTACGGTCTACTTTTTGCAAGACAATAAAACTGAACTTATGCTCTGGGTGTTCTATTATATGCCTTGCTAGGGCATTTTGTACTGATCTGCCTATTAATGCTATATTGATGCTCGTATATCCTTTGCTTGAGCTTTCGTTCTGTTTTTCCAATATAGTAACCTTCGCATTGATTGCAGACAGCCCCCACTGGTGGGGTTGTGTAAACTTGTTTTTCTTGTACCAAAGGTTGAAAATACCCTATTGATCTTTTATTATGTACCTCTTCCATCACTTGATCGATTAAGGGTTAAGGATAAGCTCTTTTTAAGAACATTTCCTTGAGGAGATTACGCTCCTCTGAGAAATCATCGAAATTGGATACCATCCTCGCTGCTCTTACTACCTGTCCCTTAACTACTGCCCTTTTCTGATGAAGGGGATGGCAACTTGTGAAATGTAAGAATGTATTAGAGTATGTGGGTTTTCGATGGATGGTAGAACTAAATTGCCTATTGTTATTGTCTTTACTAAGGTGGATGTCCAAAAATTAACCTCATTTTGGCCTACTTAGTATGTAAATTCCAAGAATGAAGTAAATGAAGTCATTTCAGTTATAAACCCATTAATCATGTCCACCGGCCCCTTCCACAAGAAGAACATGTCATCCTGGTACCTTGTGTACCAGGCCACATGTTCTTTGTATGTTGTACAATTAAATAGGAAGGACCTTTCCCAATAGGCCAAGACACTGTTAGCAAAACTGCTCCCACAAGGGGAGCCCATTGCAATGCCACTCTTTTGGAGGAACAATTTGTCTGAAAAAAGAATATAATTATTCTCCAGTGTTATTTCAAGGAGAACTTCTATCAAATTAATTTGCTGATGTTCCATCCCTCTTATGTGAAGGAACTCTCTAACCCATTCAATTCCTGTTTGGTGTGGAATGGAGGTATAAAGTTCCTTGATGTGAACTGTAAGGAAAATGTGATGTTCATTGAACTCTAGTGCATTAATATTTTCCAAAAAATGCCAAGAATCTCGACATACTTGTATCTCTGACTTAATAAATGGTTTCAACTTGCAGTCAACAAACTTGGCACAAGGATATGTCACAGAACCCCTACTGTCCACAATAGGTCTAAAGGGTGGACTATTTAGATCCTTATGTATTTTAGGGGCAACAAACAATGTTGTAACTACTGGGGCTGGCATGGTCAAAAAATGGTATGTATTCACATCAATGCTCCCTTCAAGAAAAAGGTCGCTCAACATGCTATTAATTTTATTATATGCCCCATTTAGCTCATTCTGGCTTGCACTAACATATACATCACTATTTAATAAACTCAACATTCTTGTTTCATAGACCTGTTGGTCCATAAACACCAGCCCACCTCCTTTATCGGGTTTCATAACCCTCACGTTACATACATTAAGCAGTTTGAAAAGATCCCGTTCATTAACAGTGATGTTAATATTTCTGTTATACTTAGCTACACTACAATTAAGTGCATGCCTAATGTCCATTTCACAATTTTTTTCAAACATAGCCAATGACGCTTGGAGGGGCGGGTTGAACAGACTTGAAACTGTTAAAATGTTAATAAGTCCAGAGTTTTGTCCCAGTTCAACAATGTATGACACCTATATATATATATATATATATATATATATATATATATATATATATATATGTATATATATATATATATGTGTGTGTGTGTGTGTGTGTGTGTGTGTGTGCCACATACTGATAGATAGAGTAATCATGTGTGAGGGGGATAGGAAGAGAGAGATACATATACATCCCTGTCTGTATGCACAGACATATTTTCACATATCAGTTCTATAGGCAGATGAGGCATCAGACAGGCTCAGGTTAGCTAAGTGTAAGACCATGTCCAGTGTGACTGTCAGTACTTACAAGGGGACTCCAGAGCAGACCTATCTGTACTCCAGTCTGAGATTTTGTGTGCTACCGCCAGTTGGCTGCTTCATCCAATTCAACAGTCCAGCACCTCCCTGATATTTTGTCCAAGGGATTCCCTGGCTCTGTGCTGAACATAATATATGACTCATACCTATCGACTGTACAGACTGTAATAGACTGTACAGAGGTTTGCATCATATGTATGGTATATTTTACATAGCGTTGTGATTTTCTGGTACATCAGTGGCAAATCATTATAGATCGACATTAGGAAATGATGACAGACATTTCAGTTACTGACTCCATACACACCAGGAAACCCATGCTACTGCATTACCTGTTATTTTCTGAACTGTCTACATTTGTCTGGCCAGTATGTAATCCTTCTCCTTACATTTGCTCCTTTGTTCCATTACTATTCATGGTTTTGGCCAGATTTCTTGCTCTTAAGTGGTTGTAGGTATGATGTGACTGAGGTACATGATGTAACACCACACACAGGGTGACAGTCTTCACACCTCTCACTGTACATGTTTTAGCAGGATGTCTGGCATTCTGCCCCATATGTCTAATCTGTTCCTCATACAGTTGTTTTTTCCTGTAATATACAACTAAATGGAGCTCATTGAATTGTTGTAAATACTGACACAGTAAAATGATGGCCTTTACATCCTACTACTACTCTGACCTGTTGCAACCTGCTGTTATACAAGCCACCTTCTAAGTTACTCAGAGCATGTATAATGTCTGTAGGTTTGAGCCTATGTCCCTCCATTGATACTGGCTTTGTTCAGCTTTCCTGCAGTCACAGATTGGGGCATATTGACAGTCTGTGGGACTTCTACCATAGAAGTACCTCACATGGAAAAGTTGTAGGTGTAGCCAGTTTGAAACATGAACACTATCAACCACCATGCTAATGTCCTTAGCCCACTGAGCCACACCAGCAGGAAAATAGAACATGTAGCCAGGATGTTTGGGGCAGCCCTGAGATTGTATGGTCTGCCAATATATCCATGCAAACATACTGTTACTGCAGTTGTATGGGAACACTGATGTGTTGGGGGTAGGGGACTCTGGCATTGGCAGTCATGCATCTGTCCTATGACCATGCTGTTTCACATTATCCTTGCATACTGCAGTGAGTTTTGCTGCCTTGTGGCATAATGCATATTATGAGCTAGTCAGTAATGGACAGAGTAGTTGTTGTACCAATAGCTGTTACTTCTCTGCAAGTAGCCCAATAGCCCACTCTATTCCCTTGAATACATGCAGCAAGTCCATACATATGCTACCATAGTGTAGTAACCCATACATTTGTTGTAAAGGAGAGTGACTTACCTTGTGAATGCAACAGTTGAGATACCTGTGTTGCAGGGCTGACTCTGTCTGATGCATGCAGTACACAGCCAATACATGATAAGGTACAGATTGTGAGGTGTGGCTGGCATCATTTTTGCTATGTGAGTCAGAGTAAGCTGTCAGTCCATAGGACCCTAGGTTGTCAGTGCATGTGCTATGTGTTGACTCTTTGCCAAGGCCAGGGCATACTGGGCATGTCTATGTCTGCCTACAGGGACAGCCTCAGGAAGTACCTTCTCCCAGTCCCCCTGTGGGTGTGGCTGTGGGGATATTGGCACTGGTGGGGTGCTGTGTGTCCCTTCTCTGTGATGATCCTGCAGCAGCTCTTTCTACACAATCATATTCTGTAGCATGGCACATACTGTGAACATCTGTGCAGATGTGCCTGAAGAATACTGCAGGGCTCCACCAGATTTATTGGGGCACCAGAACCATGACTTCAGCAGCCCAAGCACACACTCTATGATGTTCCTAGTTTGTGAGTGTGCCTCATTATAGTGTTCTTCAGTAGGTGTGTGTATTTCTGATGGGTGTCATCATCCACAGTTCCAGTGCATAGCAAGCATCCTCCAGCAGATGGCCATACAGGATGACCCCACCGGCAGACATCTGGTATAGCTGTGATGCATACCAGATATGGGAGTCATGATAACTTCCAGTGCTGCCAGCACACTCATTCATGATAATGCCCTGGGTATTGCACATGACCTGGCAGTTGATGAAGTGATACCCTTGCGGTTGACGTAGACTCTACCCTCCTCACCAGGTGCTGCTTTGATGTGTACATGAGTGCAGTCTATGGCACCCAGTACCTCAGGGTAGTGTGCTACATGGTAGAAGGCACACATATTGCTGGAAGTCTCCTCAGAGGTGTGGGGTAAATATATGTGCTCACTGGCATGTGTTTGCATGGCAGCCAGGAGCTGGTGGAGTACCCTGGATGCTGATGCCTGTGAGACCCCAATCATGTCCCCAATTGGTCTTTGAAAAGTACCTGTAGCTAGTATTCTAAAGGCTACACATACCTTTTTTCCACTGGGATGGGTTCACCACTGTTGGCTCTGGGTCTGAATTGAGGACAGCAAAGCTTGGTGAGTTCTTGTAGTATGTCTCTGTCCACCCTGTAGTGCTCTACACTCTCCAGCTCATGTAGTTCCTGGAAGGTTATCCTGGGCCTGAAAACTCTTCTCCTTCTCAGTCTAGGCCCATTGTCAGGAGGAGCATCAACACTGACCTCAGTATCTAGCACATACAGATGTAGCAGAGCAGCAGCAGCCCCTAGTATTCTCTCAGTTAAAATTCACAAGTCTTTACTCAAATGGTGCAGAGTATTGGTGAAAAATCAGATTATAGGGTGTATGCATAATTTGTAGTGGTCTGCTACAGTTGAAGCCTGTGTGATTGGCTAACTATGATACATTCCACTTGCCAGGTACATCATTGAGTGGTTTGAATTGCCCAGTGTAAGTGGAACAGGGATTATCAGTAATTTATAGATGATTGGATTTCACAGGCTATTTCCTTTTTTTAACTGCCTTTCCTGCTAAGCACAGCAGGATGGCAAGAAAATGCCCTCAAACCAGCTAAAACAAGTGCCCAAATGCTAAACAAAGCTTAGCAGCTCTGGACACTCCTCCCTGCTTAGCTGAGAGGCTCGCTGCACAAACGAGCACTGCTCAGCTCCAATCTACTTAAACATATAGTGACACACCCCTTTTGATGTCAGCTAGCTATCCTGTGGACACCAACACAGTTCTGGGGCTACACAGATTTTATCTGTGGAAACAGTAACCCATTTTTGCTATTCAGTAAACCCAGCTCATTTGCATACAGATCCGTGCACACAACCTGGATACTACACTATTCCAAGGCCTGCCTCCTTAGCAACCACAGATGTCCACCATTATACATCCTCTATGTAGGGCTCACCAATGCATTACTGTCACATATTTCTTATTTTTTATTTTTAAACTTTTTTTTTTGCATAATAACATGTTTGCATGCTGCTGCATGCCGTGCAAACATAATATAGGTGTTAAAAAAATATAATAAATGTTTTCATTACTTTTTGGACATAAAGGGCATAGTTTTGCACATATTTGTGCCTACTATGCAATTTCTGACCTTCTACGTGAGCTTTTACAGCACCTGTTCAATTTTTATGTTCTTGTACACCGAAATTTTCAGTATACACTTCAGACACCAGCACAGGGTCTGCAGGACTGCCTATCTACTTGCTGGATCACTCCAGTACCCTCATTTGCATACAATTCACCTGCTTATGAGGTGATTTGCATGCCACAGACACTTCCATGTTCGCATGCTCATGCACGCTCCTCTGCTCTGTTTACTGGATCGCACAGCTGCTTACTTCTGTGTAAGCTCCATGCCACTATGTCTACATGGAAAATCCCTATGGATAGACTTTATTGAATCCCCCCTTAATTTATTTCATTTAAATAAACTTATACACATATTTCTAAACGTTAAACAAATACTTCCTGTAAGAGAATGTCACTAAATTATAAGCAATAGAATTAGTAACTTTTAGAATATATAAGTTAAGAATTTTATTTTATTTGTTTAACTTTGCTTGGTATGTACATTGCTGGATTAACTGAATGTCAGATCTAATTGATATGCAAAATTGAAGTGTGCTGATGGTTTTGTTTTCTTTGTTCCTGTGTAACATATTTCTTTCACGGGTCATTTCTGAAACAAGTAATACTTAAAAATCTTGATAGCAAAAAAATGTTCCTGTTGTGTACAAATGTTTGATACTTGTTTGCCTTGTTTAACACTTGCTCCTTGAACTGTTTTGAAGAAAATCTAGGTCAAAGTTCATCACTGATACCCATGAAAACAAGAAGGAACTTTCATTTTTGTTCTTTTTTTTAGTATATATGTGAGAAATCTGTTCAAAATAACATAATGTGTAAAGATTTATTCAGAAGTGAAGAACTAGTAAAACAATGTTTTATACTGAGCTACTGCTGACATATAATTTGCTTATATTTTGCTGAATGTTAATAGCTTATGCTATAGCGTTATTAAGTCTAACTACATGTTAATGGAAGGAAGTACTACAGTTAGATGTTTGTTACTGCTTATAACACTATAAAAAATAAGAAGAATGAGAAACTAACAGAGGAAATTAGCAGCTAGTGTGTGTTATGAGTTATCATTTTCACTTGCTGTAAACAACTTCTACTGTCAGGATGTGAAGCTTAGATCATAATAGCAGTTCACAATGGCTAAAAATACAAATTCAAATTAAACAAGCATGAATTCTTATATATATATATATATATATATATATATATATATATATAATATATGTATATGTATATATATATATATATATATATATATATATATATATATATTATATATATATATGTATATATATATATATAGATATATATTATACATACAGATATATATATATATATATATATATATATATATATATATATATATATATATATATATATATATATCTATACAGTCAAGATTGCTTGTAATACTTGAATCAGTAAACCTGATGAATAATGTGCAAATGCACAAGTAATGAAAATCTACTATGTGAGATTATTAAAAGAGCAGCTTCAGTAAGTTATGAAATATATGCAAATTCTGTAATCTCTAATATAGAGTTGATGATTAAATAGCTATTTGATAGGAATGTTTAGAAATATGAGTTATATAGACTAAGGTAGAATATTAGTGGGCTAATAAGACAGAAAAATATATTCAAATAAATTGCTGATAAAAAGATATGTATTACATGTACCTAAATATGTCAGAAATGTCAATGTACAAGATCTCATATAATTTACATAGAAGATCATATAAAAATGTTTGAAAATAGCCTGCAAGCTGATATGTAAAGATTGGTTATGTGAACTTTGAAGCTTTTTGCATATTGTATGTTATCAGATTCAGTAAGACTACCTGATATAACTAATTTCATAAGTCAGAGCTGACATTTGAGTGTTTTATTGGTGAATCAGTACATCCATTTTGATGGAAAGTAAAACAGATTTTTCAATATGTTTGAACCCTGGAAGGGAGAATAGGATTTGAATTAAGCACGTTGTAACTTTTGAATACAATGCAGATTCATAAATTCATAGATTGTTACAAGGTTAATGACCCAGGGAGCCTTTTTAGCCTAGCCATGTTTTCCGAAAATAATGATGTCTTGTATCCAAATAGGACATTGAGAGCTAGGCATTTATAAACGGCCTCTGTTCATAAGGGGCATTGGTGCCAGGCCCAGTGTAAATTTCCTATTCCTCATCCCTTGGTCTAGGTTGCACTTAACCTGGGTAATAGACAAATTCAGCTTCACATGAATGGGAAGTCTGCTACATAGAAGGAGCAGTCTCTAGGACACATAACTGTCTCTGCAACATATACTGTTTATGTCACAGACAAAGTTCAGGACCCTAAACCTTGTATTTCTAGTTTGTCTTGACTTATAATTAAGTAGAAGATTCATAAGTGTGGGGGTTGCAGATGCCTTGTAAGCCAGGCATAGATCACCCATCAACAATCTATAGGAGACTGAGTAGAGGGAAAGGGATTTAAGGCACTCTGCATAAGGCAGGCTTGCTATGCTTTGCATTCTTTTTGTAAGGAACCTCCAATGTCACTTGAGTTGCTGCACCTGCCTGGTCAGGTACATAACAAAGGGAGGACTGTATTCTATGAGTGGTCTGATAAGTACATAGTACAGTGGGATGATAACCTCTTTGAGCCTAGATGCCATGCCCTTACTTATAAGTTGTGCAATACAAAATGATTTACTCAGCATTATGGTCTTGTGGTAGTCAAAGTAAGGCTACTGTCTATGTGCATACCCAGATCCCTGACCACTGAGTCAACTCTTAGGGGCATATTACCAACATGGTAATTAGCTGGAATGGTTGACTTCCCAAAGTGTACAACTATGCATTCCTTAGCATTGACTTTAAGACCATGGCTTTGTCACTATTTGTTATTCAGATATAGACCTTGTTGAAGAATACTAGTGTCCACAGAGGAGTTGATTATAACCCCCAGCATGCAATCAACTGAAAACTCAGTCAGCCATAAACCTTCAGCATTTGTTTTCATTTCAGAGAAATAGATTTTAAAAAGGAGTGGGCCCTGTACCAAGCCCTGAGGGACTCAGCTAATGACTGGCCTCTGAGTTGAGGTGGTCTCATTTATTTTGACCGCCTGGTTCCTATCATTGAGCCAGTTGGCTATCCAGCAGGTAATAAAATGGCTTATACATTAAATTATTGAACTTGTCTATAATGCCTGAGTGGGGTATTGTATGAAATGCCTTGGCTAGGTCAAGGTAAACTTTGTACAGTTTTACCTTCATCCAATGTGTTAGTGATGCTCTCAAAAAAGTCCATCAGATTTAAAAGGCATGACCTTCCTTTAACAAAGCTAAACTGTGAAGGGTCCAGCATTTGCAGGTTACCTATGTCCTCTTTTATCATGTCAACAATGATTCTTTCCATGGCCTTACATATGAGGCTGTTAAGACTGATGGGACAGTAGTTACCAGGATCAGTGGCTGGTCCTCCTTTGTGCACTGCAATGACTATAGCCATCTTTCATTCCTTGGGCACAAAATCTGACTAAAGGCTGCATTTGAAGAGTGATTCTAGTAGACCAGAGAGGTCATTTTCATGCTATTTGTTAAACCTCCTGTGATGTTATCAGGGCCTATAGATGTCTTGGAAAGTGCAATGATGATCTGTTCCCTAGTAATTATTGGGGGGGGGGGTTGTGGTATGCAGTATTTCCTTTGGACTATAGGGGGAGTGCAGAGAGAAATGTGAGCTGAACCTATCAACCAAAAAGTTGACAATGGCCCCTGGTTTGGCATGGGTGATGCCATTTAAAAAGGTTCTGTGCATTGTTGTGTTTTTTCCCCTGAGGTTACAGGCATAGCTGCAGAAAGCTCTGTGTTTGTCCTTTGCCTGAGAAGCTCTTTTTTCTTCAAATTTAGCCTTTGAAGTATTAATTAACCCTCTTAGCTGCCTGTTTAGTGTGCATGGCTTTCTTCCTCCTACACTTGGCCAAGCCTTGTTTATTTTATTTTTTTTGTATAACCGATTGATATTGTGACTCCATCAGGGTGGCTTTTCTTTTGAGTTTGTCTAATTCTTAATATGAGTGGCACACCTCACTGTATACAGCTATCATTATGGCTGTAATGAGATTTTGTAAATAGCTCAGCATATGCTATTGTGTTTACTGGGTTTAGGGGTGCTTGGAATTTAGCCAAGGTGTCACTTAGAGAGAGGTCAGCTTTGGAATAGTTTCTAAAAGTTTTTGGTTTCTTTGGATCCTTGGATTCAATTTTTATTTTAAGTATTACTGCCTTATGGTCAGATTTAATGAATGAAGGCATTACATGGGGTGAGGAACATTGGCCCCACACATATATGAGTACAAGATCAAAGATGTTTGTACCCTGGTAGGAGAATGGATCAGCTGTTCCAGGATGTTGGTATTAACAAAGTTTAGGAATCACTGGGCGTGTGCATTAGAAGTGGTGTAGGATTCCTAATCTATAGATGGGTAGTTGAGATCCCCCATGAACATCATATTGCATGGAATGGTGAGGGACTCTAGTACATTGAAATAAGTAGCATGGCTCCCTGAGACATGGAGGGGGCCTATAAGTTGCAAGGATATGGTATGAGACCCTGTTTATGGTCTCATACCAATTTCAGATTTTTTATAGAATTGTATATGTATGAGTTCCAGTGGGTCATGCACTTTAACTAGTTTGGATGTGAGGTTGGTGTTAATATAGACTGGCACTCCTCCACCTTTAGTTTTCCTGTTGTGCAGTAGCTGGTCTTAAGATATGAAAAGGATCATAACCTTGCATTGCTGGGATACTCTCCATGACTTTAAACAACATCTCCATTACTTCACACATGTCTACACTCTCCAGGGAGAGGAAAGCTTGCAGGGAGGGGAGTTTCTTATTAAGACTTCTATCATTGAACAGTATCTCTTTCAGATATTCCTTCATAGGTTCAGTTAAGTTGGTAGTTATATCAGTTTGGCTTTGCCTAAAAAAGGCACTATAAGGGTCCAATTTTTTTGACTCCATAGAAATAGTAATATATTGTCTTTGACATCCGTAAGGTACACATTTTTATGAAATAGTTTAATAAGCTAAAGAAGATTTAAATATTTTGGTGTTTACAATATTAAGAGAGTTACACAGTTCTAAGATTCAAGCACTTGTACTTTTAAAATTAATTCAATGCTTTTTTAGAGCTATAACATATGTATAAGTCTTTTTAGCATGATAAATATGCATGTGCATTGATTTTACTTTTGTATAATAGTTTTGTATGATAAGATTAGCTGTCACCTGTAAGTTTACAGATATCTTTATCTCTTCAGGTCTCACTCTGTCCTACTTATTTATTTAGAGATTTAGTTATAATAATGTTGAATGGGTGAATAATTTAGGAATATTTAATAGATAATTTATACTACTATTACATAAATATATATTATGCTATTTTTTGAATTATTTAATATTTCTGATTAATAGAAGAGGATTATTAAACTTTTATGCAGTAATAGGGGAATGGTTTAAATGGTAAAATATATAACTAAATGAATAGTCTCATTAGTTTTAACTTATTTATAATATATTCATTATTTGTAAGTCGCGGTAGCTTTTGGCTAGTTTTTTATGAAGTTTAGGTATTGACAGGTAGAGAGATAGTATAGTAATTTATCTGCTTGATAGATGAACTAAGAACATTGGTATCCATGGTAGGGTGTGTTTTATTAGTAATATATGCAGTTACAGTTGTGACTTGTTTTTGTTATTTATGAGTTTTAGTAGCTTAGTTTGTAGAAAGGAAGAATTCAAAAAATGTGGAATTTTAAGATAGTGTTGGAGGAATGCATTAGAGTCTTATATACAATTAAATTAATATGGTGGATAAATGTGTCATTATCTTTTAAAATAAATAATTTTAAATACACGGTATGGATAGTTTTAATCTATTATCTATTAATGTAAATGGATTAAACAATGGCAACAAATGGAAATCATTAATGAGCTAGCTAAAATTATGTAGAGGCTATATTATATTCTTATAAGAGACTCACTTGATAGATAAAGATATACAATGTTTAAATAACTTAGGAAATGTTATCGTCTACTTCTTTAAAAAAAAAAAGAGTAGTGTAACTGCTATACTTTGGAGGAAATCTACTCCAAGGTCTAAAGTCATGGAATCCATTAATGATCTCAAAGGAATGTATACATTTGTAATAATTAAAAATAATGGCAAACTCTATACACTAGCTAACTTTTATTGAATCCCTGGAATACATGCAAGACTGGCTAAAGTTCACTTAAACATGCTACAAAGTCATTGGAAGGGTAGTTTAATTTTAGCAGGAGATTTCAACTGAATATCAAGTACAGAAGATGCAAGTGAACAGAAGAAAGCTATAATTCTGTCATCAGCTAAAACATCAAACTGGATTAGCAATAATAATTTAGTTAATTTAATAGTAAAAGTAGAAGATAAGTCACTGTTCTTCACTCATTTTTCATATGTACATGGGGCACAGACTAGAATTGATAGAATTTATGCCTCTAAGTAAAGTAAATTATTTTAAAACTATTCCTTGTTTGATCATAATGCACTAAGTATTAATATATTAATGGATATAAGGGAATTTCAGATTATTTATAGAATCCAAGTATATATGATAAAATTAAAATAATTTAATAATTAGCTTAAGGAACAAATTGAAAATTGTTTATCTTTGCATAATAAAGGTCAGGTTAGTAAAGTCATATTATGGGACTCTTTAAAATGCATATTAAAGATAGAATGGAAAGATTGGCTAGTAATAAAATTAAAGAGTGGGGTAAAGAGCTGTTAGAAATATAAGATGAAATGCACAAAGTGAGGTTTGAACAACAAACAAAGAAATCAGATAATACTGAAGTCATTAAAAATTATTGACAAAATATCAAGCAATTGTAATGCATAAAGTGGAGATAGCTTTTGAAAAAATAAAATTGCACAGTTATGCAAAGACTTCAAAAATCTACACAGATTAGCTTACAGAATTAAGATGTTAAGCAAAAATGCAGAAGTCAACAATATCCAAAATCTTCACAGTAATAATCTTCTACTTTGGACATACAGGAAATGCTTAACATTTAAAAAAATTCCATGAGGATCTTAATAAAGTTAAAAGTAATAATCCTGATGATTACTAAACTGACATGTATTTAAACAAAAATGTTACAAATAAACATATTGACCAACAAATATCTCTGTTGAATAAGTTTATTACCTTAAAAAAACAATTAATCTATTATATGAATATATGAATGCTGTTATCAAAGGTAAATTGACTTACAAAAGAAAGCTTGTCCAAGTTATATAAATTAATTATAAATACTTTTGATGCAAAATTCTGGAACTTTTTAGATAATAGTGGATTGAGTGACTCAATAGATGGTAAGAATAAAACTTTGTTACTCAAATCACTTGGTCAAATGTCTTCAAGTTTATACTAGAAAGGTTTTATGTGGAAATATATACATTGAATGTTTGTTACTCCCTATAAAATCTCTAAGTTTAGTAATATGACTTCTTCAGATTGTTGCAGATGTAGTAAATATGTAAAAACTGATTTGAAACACATGTTTATGGATTGTGAAAAATTAAACATATATTGGGAATAGATAAGTATGTTATTTTAAGGGGTTATCTGTAAAAGCCAAACAAGAAAAATATTTTGAAGTCTTTTGTCAGTTGCTAGAAAAGTTAACACAAAAAAATTGGAAATTGAACTCAGTTCCCTCATTCAAAATGTTTTCACTTTAACTGTAATACTATGTAAAACTGAAAATGAAGTGATCAGAATAACATCTACAAATCATACTAAGACTTTTAGTTGTTGGGATAGCCTTGAACTGTTACTATTTAGATAGCAAACCTCTTGATATGCTAGTTGTATAAGATTACCTGGATGATTCAATGTACTCCTAACACTGTACAACAGTATGTGATGTCAAATTTCTTCCTTTCTGTGTGTATATATTGTAAATATGTTAAAATAATAAAAATGCTCATTAAAAAAATAATATCTGAGCAACATGCTACATTCTTGAGGTTGAAATGCTAGCCATGTTTGAATGTGCCTGTAACAGTGTCAACATGATTGCTATAGTACTTGAGTTGTGGCACATTGATTATTTGCTTGGTACATACTTGTCATAATATCTACTAACAGGGGTTCAAATCCCACCTCTGCATATATGACATGTATAAACTTTTTAAACAGATTGATAGATGTGCTGCTGTTGTTAGGCTATATAGAGTACCTATTTAGACATGCTTTTCATGTTCATTTCATTTATCAGTACATGACAGTAGTATATATGGCATGGATTGTTTTACTAAGCCATGCACTGTAAATGAGATGCAAGACTTTCATTTACATATGCTTTTAACATTATCATGTCAATATTTGAGCCTCTGTATAAACTCTAAGATGTACCTATCACTCTGTCTTCCAGATGTTGAATAGAAATAGGAGACATAATTCTTCACACAGAGAAAATGAAATAATAGAGGCTCTGAGCCAGCACAGTTTCAACCTTCTTGGATGAATGGGTAATACTGTGTAGCAGATTCAAGTGTGGATAGCTCTGGCTCACATGATCAGTGCTATGGGTGGTCACAATACATCCAAGGAGGCCTGTCGATGACATTCCTCTGACATGATTCTCTGTGCAGCCAACAGAATCCACCACTATGAGAGGGTGAGGAATATGCCTGTAACTGGAGATGGGACAACCTTGCCTCACCTGGATGAGATAATGATATTCCTGGCCTCAAATCATACTACCAGCCAGAATTGTTGGATACTCAGGGAATTATTGAGGCTGGTGTTCCATACATACAGATACATCCTACATTCATAAACACTGCAGTGTATTCAGATTCTCATGAAAGGACATTAATTTGCACTTGGTGCTGTAATATTATATTTATGTTATAGCAGCAAAACTACACCATGAACATGAAAGCACATCTGATGTGGATGTACAGCATAAGTGTTATAGCCTGTTATCTTACCAATATAGTACATATATAACACTCTCACCAACATGTGTGATGTTGTGTTTTTCAATTGTAGATGTTCCTCAAGATCTGAACAGCAGCAGCTCATGTCATGTAAGTGTCTCCATATCCTGTCAGTGTAATCCATAGTTGTTTGCCTCTGTCTCCTATTACAAGTGGAAAGTATGCTCACATGTTCTTGTTTGTGTGCCAGTGTTAACCTACAGGTATATCATTACACAATATGGACCAGTAAGCTGGACATTAAGACAGACCTGGTAAGGTTGTTCATATGGTTGTTGTTGTGAAGCACTGTTTAGCACACCTGGGATCTAGGATAGTAATGTTGCCTTGTTTCCTACACAGGTACATCTGGCTGACATGTGCACCATTTGTCACATAAGTGTCTCCATATCCTGTTACTGCAATCTGCAGTTGTGTGCCTATGTCTCTTAAGACTGTAGAATATAATCACATGTTGTTTGTGTGCCTTGCAATAAAAGAGGATCTACATTATGACTGATGATATGCTCCCCAAATTGAGAGGACATTCCTGGTAAGGCAGTCTGCATGGTTGCTACATGTCACTATTGATAATCACATCTGTGCCCTTCACGACCTGCAATCTGCACATCATCCTTGCCCATCCAGTATGTGTCTATTTTATTTGCTGTGTCTTATACCTCAGGTGGAATGCTACATGATGCCTGACATGTGCTTGATGATAATGTTTGTATGTCTATCTTTTCACACAACAGAGGCATTTCAACTCTCACATTAGGAGGACATGCTGTGTAGGTTTTAGTATTTGTATTGACCTCATCTGTCATTTTTTATATGTAAGTTACATAGCATATTTCTATTTTATATACGGTCCCTGAACCACCCACAGCCACAATAACTTGATAAATTCATATCGGCATTAGCACTGCAGTAATACAGTCATCCAAAATTTCAGTACTATGTTGCATCATTTAATTTCTGTAAATGTATGTGACATATGTCTTCTGTCTCTTTTTGCAGCATGTCCACTACTTGCCTCCTCCTTCAGGAACCCATCCACTGATCCTGAGGTGGGATGTGTTGCAACTGTGATAATATAGCCCATAGCACACAGGCTACTTCATTGGGTTCATCATCTGGCCCAGAAGGGGACAACCATATGGTTCATGGTGGAGCCTCTGATATGGTGGATACTGTGGCCAGCCATTCTGATGATGTAGGGACATCAGATGATGGACATGATGTTAACCATGGCTCACTGTTCCTTAGACAGTCTGGTAACAATAATGAATCTTCCCCACAATGGAGCAATGCTGCTTATCAGACTCCACTTGTGTGTGTAGCTGATGTGCATAGATGCATATCATAGGCTGTCTGCCTACTATTACAGGCAAATGAACATTCACAGTGATGTCATGGGTCTGACCTGCATGCAATTGCCCATGCAACTGATTGTGTAGCACACCAACTTTGTGTTTTACATGAATGTCAGGAGACATGGAGTGGTAATGGTAGCATTGGTTGAACAACAAGACAGTGTGTTATCTGCCGCATACTCTGTTGAAAGGCTTGTTATGGAAGTGCTAGAGCAGTGTTGCAGTACTAACTGGGTGTTATGTGCCCTAACTGTGCTAAGCAGTGAAAAGAGTCAGTCCTCCATTAGATGCATCCATGACATTCGGACATCAATGCCTGTGCTACAACATGCACACACATCTGCTGGTGGTCACTCAGCCATGAGCCCTGCAGTCATATCCAGACTATTCCATTGCAGTACTGCTCCCACCCACACTGTGTCACAAAATGCTAGTGTCACCACATCCAACTCCTTGATACAGCACCGTAGACCAAGGGTTTCCAGGCATTGCAGAGTCAGCCATAACAGTGGCATGAGCTATCAGCATAGGAATCTTAGACTGTGTTAGAGTCATACTGACAGTTGATCCAATGTATGTCCTTTTTTGTCAAAGTGACCCTATGTCAGTGGTAACCTCTGATGCCACTGGGTTTTTCTGATCATTTATCTGACCTCTGTGACTAGCTTCAAGTTGTGATATGTCATTGGTATATGTTACTTCAGTGATGCTTGTTTCCACGTTTGTGCAGTGCACCACATTGCTCATAGTATCTAAAAAGCAATGATGTATTAATTAGCTGTGATCCTTTTTTAACTGGGGCCAGTAAATGATGTTAATGATATACTAAGCAGGTGGAAATCATCATAGGCAGCCAATCACACTGTCAGCTGCCACAGTAGAGCACTATAAAGTATGTATATACCATACAGTCTGTTTTTTTCAGCCATACTCCGCACCATTAGAGCACAGCCTTGGGGAATTTTAAGTGAAAGAATGCTAGGGGCTGCTTCATGTCTGCTACACCTGTATGTGCTAGATGCCAAAGTAAATGCTGCTGCTGGTGTTGCTGACAATAGGCCTAGGGAGAGAGGGAGAAGAGTGTTCAGGCCCAGGGTAACCTTCCAGGAGCTACATGAGCTGGAGATTGTAGAGCACTACAGGGTGGACAGGGACATACTACAATGAGCTCTGCTGCCCTCAACGCAGACCCAAAGCCAACCAATGGGAATCCATCCCAGTGGAAACAAAGGTTTGTGTAGCCCTTAGTATAATAACCACAGGTACCTTCCAAAGACCAACCGGGGACATGATGGGGGTCTCACAGGCATCAGCATCCAGGGTACTCCAGCAGTTTCTGGATGCCATGCTACCACATGCCAGTTAGCACATTTATTTTCCCCTCACCCCTGAGGTGAGGGCCAGCAATATGCAACACTTCTACCATATAGCTCACTACCCTGAGGTACTGGGTGCCATAGATTGTACTCATGTACACATCAAGGCACCACCTGGTGAGCAGGGTAGAATCTACATCAATTGCCAGGTCGTGGGCAATGCCCAGGGCCCATCATGAATGTGTGTGTTGGCAGTCCTGACAGTTATCATGACTCCCATATCTGGCATGCATCACAGCTGTACCAGATGTTTGCTAGGGGTAACATCACACATGGCTATTTCTTGGGGGATGCTGGCTACACCCTTGAACCATAGATGATGACACCCATCAAAAATGCACAGACACCCATGGAAGAATGCCATAATGAAGCACATGCACAAACTAGGAACATCATAGAGCATGTGTTTGGGCTGCTGAAGTCACTGTTCCGGTGACTCAATATATCTGGTGAGGCCCAGCAGTATTCTCCAGCCACATGTGAACAGATGTTCACAGTATGTGCCATGCTACACACTATGATCCTGTGGAAACAGCTGCAGTAGGATCAGCAAAGTGAAGGGATACACAGCCCCCCCCCACCAGTGCCTAGGTCACCACAGCCATATTCACAAGAGGACTCAGAGGAGGATCTCCCTGATGATGTCCATGTAGGCAGATGTATGTGTGCCCAGTATACCCTAACATTGGCAAGAGACAATGCATAGCACATTCACTGACAACCTAGGGCACTAGGGACTGACATCCTATTCCTACTCACATACATATAGTAAATGTGTTGATTCCAGGCATCCAACACAGCCTAAACCTATCCATGTATTGGTTGTGTACTGCTTACATCACACATAGTCAGCTCTGAACTACAGGTCTTTCAACTGCTGCATTCGCCAGGTAAGTCTCTAACATACACACTAATTGTAAGGATTACTATAATGTAGCATATGTATGGATCGACTGCTGTTATGCAAAAAAATATAGTTGGCTAACTGGACACAAGTAACATCCACATGGGATACAGATACCCACTCCAATATTCTGTATTCCTTAATAGTCACTAGGCCTCGTGGTTGGAATATTCACTACATCAGTCAAGGGAGATGTTAAACAGTGGGCTCACATGATATTTGGACTACTGTATATCCCAGAAGATCATGTGCTTTTGTTCCACCAGCCCCAACAAAGCAGTGTACCCATACAACTGCTTTAACAGAAAATCACCTATGGTATATCAGTGGACCAGGCAATCTCAGGGTTGTAACATAAATATTGCTCACACCATTGAATGTCTCTCCTCATGCAGGATAACAATGTACAGTACATATTTATGTTTATGCTGTTGATTGTGTGATGAATGACTCCTCTCTTTCTGGTGACCTGAGTGGCTTAGTGGACTAGGGAAGCTAGCATGGGTGATGGTTTTAATGGCTCTAATCTGGATTTACTCACATATTTTGAAAGTGAGGTAGTATTGTGTTGGTGTTTTCACAGACTGTCATACCTCTCAACCTCTTAGTGCAAGAAATCTGGACAAACCCAGTAAGACTGGGGGGACAAAGGCCCAAACATAGGGTCAGATTTCAAATATCATCCCCATAAACCTAGAAAGTCACGGGAAGTAAAGGTGTTGCATTAGTACATATGTTCTGAAGGATATAACATCGGAAACACAAATGATTTTCTGTAAGTAGTATAATGTAGTGATGTCAGTATTCAATAATTCAACAGAAGACCACAAATGTATGAGTAACAGACCACACATATGAGGCAAAACTCTGGACATTCAATGGAAATCAGGACAGTTGAGAGGTATGCAGACTGTCACTCTGTTGGTGGTGTAACATTAACAACTGCAGTCACAGATTAAGTACAGCACACAGCTGGGGAATGCTGTGGACAGTTTGAGTGAAGTGCAGTACAGCAGAAACAGGGGTGGATGTTAATGTCTGTAACATACAAAATCCTGGACTAGAGTACAGGTAAATGTGGACTGGAGTCACTTCATTAGTACTGACAGTCCAACTGGGCATGCCCATACACTTAGTTAAAATGAGCGCAATCCTGTTGTCCCTTCATCAAAATGACCTGTTATGTATAAATGTCTATACATACAGATATACTTAGACATATCCATCTGTCGTTATCTCTCTCTCTCTCTCACATGCATAGTATATCTATCGCTATGTAGTGTCAAATGCATATATACAGACATATATAGCTTTATATATATATTAAAAAGATACATACAAACCCCCATATATCTACATAACACATATACATATCATATACACACGCAGTTACAGTTATACGGTATATACATCCCTGTTATATACAGAAATATGTGTGCGGATCTCTGTATTGTCTGACATACCCTAATAATGGTGAGTAAATCTCCACCATCACACAGCCATACTGTTGCTCAAAGGATCCAAGCTAAGGATGCAACAGCACAAATTCCACTTACCCACAGAACCCTGTGCCTGCTGGATGTCACCATGTAGGCAGACACAGGTGAGCAGATGCTGTAATGTATAATGTCATTAATGCATGTATGGACATGGCAACTTGTCACTGCCCACAGATATGCCTATGTAATACAAGCAGCCACATATGGCCATACTGGTAACTGTACACACATAGCTAGGATAATTACAGTTATCCCACTACTAGGATACTAGATGCAGATAACAGTATGAAGCAATATCACAATAATGTGTGGTGCATGCAATAAGTATGGTGATCTATACTGTATAAGATTAGATAGGTAGGAGTTCTAATCTCACTCCAGCCCACTTGTTGTATAACTGTGTCAGTGTGTATGTGTGTGTGTGTGTGTGTGTGTGTGTGTGTGTGTGTGTGTGTATCCTCCTAAAAATGAATGGACATGACCTTATGGGCTATCCATCTGCAATGGTTGTGCACTTTTTGGCCCTGTAAGTTGCTGCTGGCTTCCACACTGCCCTCTTCTAAAAGGTCTGATGATGAATGGATATGACCTCATGGGCTATCCACCTGCAATGGTTATGCACTTTTTTTTGCTCTGTATGTTGCTGCTGGCTTCCACACTGTCCTCTTCTAAAAGACCTGATGATGTCAGCCACCTTAAGACTACCAGCTGACAGGGTAATATCAGATTTAAGCTGCAGTGCAGGGAATAATTACTGTGATCTATAGTGTATAAGACTTGATAGGTTGGGGTTCAAATCTCACTCTAGCCTACTTGGTGCATGTGTGTATATCCATATGGCATAACCTTGGTAGCCTAGATATATGCAGGGTTTTGCAATCTTAATTTGTAGTGAGTGGTATGGCCATCCAAAGGACTAACCACAACAAGGCCTACATATGTCATAAAGCATATGTCCTAAAATTATAGTACTAGCAGACATGAGGTTTGTTGCATGCACCCTTTACTGTGATCTGTAGTATGTACCATCACATAGATAAGTGTGCATACCTACATACAGGTAACCTGCACTATGTGTGTTTCTTCACATGTCCTGTATGCATTGATTAGAAGTGGTGCTAGTCTCAATGTAGCTATGTGTTTATGTGAGCCTGTTAGAGCATTTTACAACATATCATGGAACCATGAGATGTATGGATTGAACACAGAGAGTACTGTAGCCTTTGATTGTTGCTGGTCAGAAAGAGGTGAATGAATTCGCTGTTGTACAGCCAATACCGACAGGTTTAGGATGTACATCCTAGATTGGCACTGGCATACTGAATGTGGCAGTTATCACAACTATCATTTTTTGCAATAGCACCTTTGCCATTTCACTACACAGGCATATCATACAACTGTAGCAGCCACACAGGTTTCAAGATAAAACAATACACATTGTAGAGAACATGTCTTATGGAGTCCATGTCAGGATCGTACATGTGTAGTATGTCTCCAAAATGAGTTGTAGGGGATGTGTATGGCTCCATACAGGGAGGTGTCAGTTCTCACTGTGTACCTCCTATGTATCCATGACAGGACTAACACATGTGTCGCCTGTGCTACACACTAATAACATCAGTGTGGTATGCATAGTACATGCTGGTGAGACAGGTATGTAACACAGGCAGTACACCCTACATGAAACAAGCCCCCCATGCATATCATGCACACATCTGCTGTGACACACATCATGTTCAGGTTACACATTGGGATGCAGAACACAACAAACATAACTGTTGCTGGGCAACTGCTGGTACTGGACAAAGTATATATGTAGATGCGTCACCACCATCAAAACCCTGGTAGCACTTATGAAGGGTACCAGACCTTCTCATAGATTAGAGATGCATGAGTATGCTGAATACCAACTTTGTTCTTGTTAGCCTGTTATACCCATATGAACCTATGGAGCCATGCAAGTATAGTGCTGTACCTTGCTGATGACATATGTCCACTGTGCTGACATGTCATCCTGTGGTACCTTGTTTCTGCTGTATATCCATGGGTTATCCCAACAGACTCCTGCAACAGAAACATAAACAGGCCCGTGACACACCTGTCATTGTGTAACTATACAGCCAGTTCAACAACATACAACATAAGGATGACATAAGGTACACAAATGTATGTGGCATACACATGAGAAATGCCAGCATACAGTATCTGTTGTTAATCACTACAAGTGGCATGGTGAACCAAGACTGCATTACACAAGTACATGTTAAGTAATATAGTCAGTTGTGCGGGGATGTAGGAGGCATAGGCTGGCCCAAACAGTAGACAGCATGTGTGTGAGTGAGGGAGGAGCATGTAAGATGGACCATGGAGAAGTGCTGTGTGTGTCTGTAGGTGACCTGCATTTGACAGTGGTGAGTGTATGCATGCACACAGTCAAGCTCAGTGCTAGCCCTACACATGTGTATGTTGGACAGCTTTAGACCATACATGGTAGAGTTTACAGTTCACTGTCTCTGGCCCTTAACATGGGAAGTGGCCCTGCCAGGAGTAGCACTGGCACCTCCTGAAGTGGTGCTAGCACCTGACAGTGAATACTGTCTGCTGGGACTGTGTCCCCCATGGGACCACCCATGACCACAAGCCCATGGCCTGTGACATCATGGTGTGGACAGCACAATCCCCTCTGTAGCACTGGATGTACTGCCACTACCACAGCGTGAGTGTCCATGGCCATGTGAACTCTCATCAGATGGTGTTGCTGACTTATGTCCATGGATCTGATGCTCAACTCCAACCACACGTTCCAGCACAGACAATGTGCAGTCCAAGACAGACACTTTCTCAGCCCACCATCTCTCCGCTGCACCAATCCAGGGTGCCCCCAAAGCAGAGGAGGCTGTCACAGATGTCAGACTGTGTGCCATCCATAAAACTAAGCATACACCTGTTATTCCATTCAGAACATGCCTGTGCCTACAAGATGGCCCGAAACATGCGCCAGGTAACTCATGATGTGACACGTGCAGCAGGTGGTGGACAGACAGCAGGCCTCCTACAAGCACCCCTGTCAATATGTCTGTGTGGGACTTTACCAGCTTTCTGGCTATGGCCAGTGTCTACACTCACTGGAGCCATAGTTGCCACACATTCCTGTTCAATGTCTCCACCATCTGACTGTCCAATATCTGTGACCTCCGGGGATGGGGTATGTGTGGGCATACAGACTGTGTGCAGTGACAATGGGAGCAGAAGAGTGATGTCTACCTGTGGGACAGTGTCAGTGCCCAGCACCCCCACTTGTACCTGACTGTGGCCACCACCATCATCAGTGTTCAAAGAGACACTGACATCAGGTTGTGTAGGGGACAGACTCCAACCCCCATGATCACCAGCAATAAGAATGAAAAAAGCAGTACATTAATACCTGCACTATTGTGTATGATAAGCATCTACAACTCATAACAATGAAAACCCACAACTGGATTAGTGGTCAAACAACTTCCTTCTCCACCTTTGTCCACAAAGCACTACCCTGGAACAGAATTCAAATTCAACTCAGGACCTTTATAACCACCACTTGAAGTAAGTCAAGTCAAACAAGACCAATACTATTTACCATTTACTTACTCAATATGACACCATAATTGAAATAACAGCACATAAAACCCAGTACAACTCTCTTCACAATTATTTGGAAATACACACTTTACTGCCTAATATATTTGCCTTCGACCTGTTGTATTTTAAAAGGCATTTTAGATTCCTTGCCTCACTTAAACCAGGAGTCTTGTGTGCTCTTACCAGTAACTGCCCAAGTGTATCTGTTTGTTGAACTACACTCCCGTGACTACCTCTTCTTGGAACCTTAGGTACCTCTTCCAGACTGGCATTTAAAAACATCCTATGCTGTTTGCACACATAATTACATGTACATAGAGCATTATTCTGACCCTTAACTGTACTAGACTATAATTTTTCCTTAACAAAAAAGTGTCATACTTAGTAGGGGCAGGACCATGGCCTTGGGCAATACCTGACAGACCTGTAAAAAATTGAGGGTGGGGTAATGTCCTTACTACCACATGATGCAGCACAACAAGGTAATATATCTCCATATATCTCACATTTACAGTAGCTACTGTGTTACTTGTTGCATTGGTCCCAATCTGTTTATGAGTGTATACCTGAGGTCACACCCCTCCAAAGAATAAAGACCTGGTCTCCACATAAAAGTATCTACAGCCTTACACACTGACTACTACAGTAGTAAAATACTGATCACAGTAAGATTACCTGCACACTCCTCAGCTGTAGAAACTGAGGCACTCATCTCCATGATGTACAGAGTGATGGATGCCTGGGAGCTGTTACTTGTGCCTAGGTACACCAGAATTCCTCAGTGGCTGAGAGTTGTTGTTCTGCTGCAGGCCCTCCACCGGTGGCAGCATGAAACTGGATATATCCGCTGACTGTCGACGTGCAGCATTAATCATATCGGTTGTCTGGTGTCAGACTTGCTCATATGTCCTGCTCTGCTGGCCCATGGTATTAACATCATGGGCAAGGTCTAACCACAATGTGGCCCACTGTTCCATATTTTCTCTCCCCCTGGATAACAGGATGTCATGATGCTGCCTTAGTTCTTGCAAGATTGTCTCATTATCTGCATCTGAGAAGTGTGGGTTTCATCTGTGGTGCATAATTCCTGAAAGACAACACAAGGGGAACACATTACAGGATCAGATACATGGATGTCCACTATGTACAGATATAGCAAGGGCAAAATGGTCAGCACTATCCACTGCTTGCTCACACATGTTATACCCCACAGTGTGACAACATACAACGTGTGTGGATCCAACCGAGATAGTATCAATAGTGAGGTGTTTCCCTGTGTGCCATGAGAAATTCTGCTGTATGATCATACACCCAAGACTCCAGTTTATGGTGGCATGTCCACTAAGGCCAACCACCCAATAATATGTCATAAGACCAGTTCCAGACAAGTAGCAGTGTGCTATTACAACTACTATGAAGAGACAGTCCAACAACAACAGTGTGCCACAATGACAAAAGACAATGCAACCTTGGAGTATTGTACGTCCCCTGTAGGTGTAACACAGCAGGATATCAATGATATCAATGACATACCATTACCACAGGTGTACGACAGGCTTACTGCTGTAATCCCTATTCCCCATACCCGTATCCTCCTATCTGCATCCTGTTATACACAAAAAACAGTTACATACCTGGTGGAGTGCAGTACTCCTCTATTGACATGTGCTACTAGCAATGTTTCACAAAGGCATGCTCTGTGTGAGTAAGATCTCATACAGAATGGTTCCCCATAGCCAGCTGCCTGCCTTTTAAACATGCTCCCCATTAGCAGGTTATTACCTCTAAACCAATCTGTAGTTCTGAAATGCTAATTGTAGCCAACACAGCTGAATTGCACTATCATTAGCCAATGACATGCAACCACTGTGCAATATATAAGGCCTTCATGTAGACCTGGGCCCCTTACTTAGTTGAGATGGACAGTACTGGGGTGAGGAGACTACATCGTCATATAGGGTAGGTCTGTAGCAGAAAACTTTACATAGAGCTGTGTGTACCACAGACTGCAGCTGCTGTTGCAGATAATAGACATAGGCAGAGAGTGTGAAAACTTTGGAGGACAACAAGCTGTAGGTGTATCTGTGTCAGTTGTGTCAGCCTTGTTGTAGAGGCAATGCCAGGATGAGGGTACCCTTTACACTCCCGTTAAGGCATGTGTTTAAGGTACATATATTAGGCAACTGTGTCAATAACAGAGTACTAGGCGACATATAGTACTGCTATACAGATATGTGAAGTGTGTCCCTACCTGCAGGCCTGAGACTTCATGCACTGAAATGCAGTTATTTAATTTGCAGTGCATTGTGTGGATAACGAGTGTATTAGTGATCTATTAATTGCAGCCTTCACAATAATGTAATTGAAATGCAGCACAACAATGGATTTGAACCAAGGACTATGTGTGGTAAAATGTACTGTATGTAAGTTATTTAACAGACTGAGCTACCAAGTCACAGCTACAGCAGGGTTTTTGCAAGATATACGTGCACACATGCAGTCTATGACATTTTCTACATCCATCAGTATGTGCATGGCTTTATATAGATGTATTTCTGCACCAGAGTCCCAGTTGAACATCTATTTTATCATTAATGCCTTAGCAGGTGACTTTCTACATGTTGCTTATAAAAGGGCACATTTATCTGCTATCACAGGTCCCAGTTACATCCATTATCATGTCTTTGTCTGTCTACTGGTGTACTATTGCATCAGAATCCAAGGTACACTCCTATTTTTTCCATTACTTTTTATTCCAGTAATTGGAAATTATGTTTTGTTTAAACCACCTGTTTTAAGTAAGAGTTGCGTGGCGTGGCAGCATAATGCACTTTGCTGCAGGTGTGATGGGTTTGAAACATCACAGAGGTGTTTATTTATTACATTTGACTTACAATGTTAGAAACACATATACTCATTATATCTGTATTTAGCTAAGCTTAACGTAGCTGAGTGACATGGTGCGCTGCTCAGCTCTGCTCTAAAAAAATATAGAGAATAGAAAAAAGTGGAGACAGGAAAGTGGTGAAATAGGGGCAAGCAGGGGGAAAAACATATTAAAAGGCAGGGAGGGATGTACAGAAAATGTGTAGGAAAAAAACATAGCTATCCATTTCTTATACAGCAACAACTGTGCACTTTGAAAGATTTGTAGATGAAGTTGGATTCTCAAACCCCAGAGAGAGGGGTGAGGACAACATAACTACATTGTCAAGCCAATTGGACTGAATTACATGTGCCCAGTGCACATAGGTGTGAAATGGAGAGCTATGTATGGGACAATATTTTTCATTTTTTTGAGAGTGGAATGTTGGGGAAGGGACATAGGTAAGTGTGGAGGAGGTATGCTTGCTAGGTGAGGATGCATTTGCAAGCAGACAAGACAGCAGGCAGGGGTGGTGTACAACACATGAAGGGTGAGGTGAACACCTTGGATAGGGAGGATGTTGTGGAATTCATGTCCCATGTCCTTCCAGATGGCAGCAGCATGACTTATGTCTCTACCAATGGGACTGTTGACACTGCTCCTTCGCTGCCCCAAGAGTGGCTGTGCTGGAGGCTGGGCTCCAGGGTGATGCTGCCCCACCAGGTCAGCCAACATACCCTCAATCCGGTGCAGGCATTTGTCATACCCACAGTGGACTATCCTGCACACCAGTACTGGTAGCTCATCCCAGGTGACTATTCTCCCTCTTATACTTCTCTGAGAGGGGGACTGGGACCAGTCCCCTGGGGCAGTACTACCCAACACAGCAGCTAGTGCAGAGCAGCCAAAGGAGCACCACTGGTCTGGGTTCCAGATGTGCTGAGACATGGTGCCAAGGCTGGATGAGGCAAGGTAGGGGGATCAGCCGGAACCAGCCTACCTTGACGTGCTGTGGTAAATGAGGTAAAGCAATAAGTTATGGTTAGTAACACCCAAACCATTGTTAGTAGTAACAGAATGGAACATCATATTTATTAATCCAAATACATATTAATGTATATTATGTGCAACACAACATTATGTAACATAACAGTCAGTATGGTAACAGCATGCCAATGTGAAGTAAACCATAGGGCCGAAACAGTTAGTTTAACAAAATATATTAATATTGAATCATAATAAAACATAACAATAATCAACCACATTTTCCAAAATATAGTTAAACAAATTATGTTAATATTAAATCATAATAATACATTACACTAATGAATAAAGGAAGATAAGGGGTAGGGAGACCGAGAGAAAAACATTCCATTAGAGACACTGCAGATGATATCCCTGACAACACTGGTCATACATACGTCTACAGGTGTTTACTGACAATTGTGATTACAGTGACTACAATTCTCCTATAGCTATTGTAGCATGTACATACCTCTCAGGCTGATAGCATGGAACAATAAGGGCCAAGCACTAACAAATGCAGGTATAGAACTACTCAGAATGGTTTCATATAATGCAGACTTATATAACTACCAGGGTGTTATGTAAATGGATTTAGTAATACATTGCATTCCAGGTAATAATTTATCTGGTAAATATGTGACAGACAGATTAGTCATTTTTAATTACAGTATGAGAAATTGTGACACTTGATAGGCATGTTTGTGCACAGTAATTAAAATAGACAGCCGCCATGGCTTAGTTGGCAGGCCTGGGGGGTAAAACCCACTAGCTGTGACTGCAGGGGACATCCTCAAATAATTTAATAATTGACTGTAGCAGCATGAGATCTAAACATATCTGCATATAATATGGGCTAACTCACCCATAACATTTCTGTGTTCTTGGAGAGAGAGACTGCGAGCATTACGTGACTGATACTGAAAATGTAGTGCTACATAGCACTGGATTTGAACCTAGGACTGTGTGTGTGGCAAAATGTACTGTGTACAAGAATTTAGCAGACTGAAATACTGAGTCACTGCAGACTAGAAGGTGACTGATACTTACCTGGAAATCACATGGAAACCTACTATGAATTGTACAATACAGATTACAGGACTTTCCTCTAGCATTCTAGTACTGTTACAGTGTTATACTAGACTACAGTGACAACGGAACACATATGCATGGTATACAACCATACTGCTTATATTACTACAGCTTTATTTCATTTTCATCAATACATGTGAACACGTATTATTGTTATTGGTTTGCAATATTTGTGAATCCACACAGAATATCTGGCCGTGGAGTGGGCTACCTCACCAATATACCTTTATTACTTATTCTGTGGAAGACAGAACATTATGTGACCAGTATTGGCCTAGAGACAGCCTTGAACAGTACTATGAGTTAAGCAATGCAGTTTGCAGTCATTAGATTTGCATTCAACAGCTATGACAGTGTTGTACTTAACTGCAGCAACCTTACCTTACAAACTCAATGCATACAGCTCTACTGCAATGGTTATGACAAGAACATTCTGATGTACACCATTCCCTTGCTGTTATTGGTATTGTTCCTTGTTTTTCTTGAACTACCGTTATTATTCATTTATTGCACTACAGCTCTAATTCCACATTTCTTGCACTACAGGCTTTATTGTATATACTTTATTGCAGTTAATGCTTTACTCTTTCTTGCTTATTACACTACAGTTGCCATAATGCACCCATAATCACCACACTCATGGCACAACCTGTCCAGGTGCCTGGCATGAGACTCAACATTGTGAGCCCTCACAGCTGCAGCTTTTGGGAGAGAAGCACACCATTATGCATACCAGTTTTGCAGAGTTCAGATTACATATTGGTAAAAAAGTGGAAAAAATGCTTACATATTTGTGGGACATTCCCTGCTCTCGCTTCTTGGACCCATGTGTCTAAGGTTCCCCTCTTTTGCCTTTTCAGGTCATCATGGTGGTGACAACTCTGCTCCCCTGTGTGGGGGATACCAGTAACACTGGTGAGTTCTCTGGCCAGCTGGTCCCAGGCCTCCACCTTACAGTCTGAGCCCTGGAAATTGCCTTACAGAAGCCTATCTTCATAGTTTTTGACAAGGAGCTCAACTGTGACCCTCGACTCCTGAATGCCCCACTACTACAGCCGAAAGTGCACACCTTCTCCAACACCACTAGCCATATCTACAGATGATTGAACTCCAATAGATTCTGCAGAACTCCTGCCTAGTGATCTTAATATAGGCTATTTTCCTGCCTTAGACATCATGGATCAGCATTCAAAAAAGCACCACGTTGCTTCACAGTGCGCAAACCAGCTAAGCAGAGCGGTGAGCAAACATGCACAGTCATGGTTTTAGTGAAGCTGAGCACCGTACAAACACTGACAGCCATTACCATGTTTATGTGGTGCTTAGCAGGTCTGAGCACAGTTGCGCAGAGTGCAGCAAAGCCATATTTTAAAATTGTGTCCATAACCTGTGCAACAAAAATACAGACAAATTCTGACTTCCATATATTCGAACCCTGGACCTACTACACATACTGCCATAACTCTATCCATTTAGCTACACGGATATTAAGAAATCTGGTATACATTCACATGTACCACTAAGCACTGCACTGCCCCATGCAAACATGCTTAAACACACCAATAAATAAATAATTAATTACATCGGTTTTCTATTTTTAGATGTCTGGCAGGGGTGTATTTGTGTGTATGTGTGTGTGTTTGTATGTGCATGTGTGCGTGTGTGTGTGTGTGTGTGTGTGTGTGTGTGTGTGCGTGTGTGTGCGTGTGTGTGTGCATGTGTGCGTGTGTGCGTGTGTGTGTGTGTGTAAGCATGCATGCGTGGGGGGGCAGCAGACTCCTAGCACTGGAGATAACAGATTTTATATGTAGCACAGTTTTACACATGCATAAAATCAAACAACACTGGTTCAATATCTGTGTTCCTTGGCTCTCCCTCAGCAGCATATGCATGGCATGCTGCTGAGTGGGTACCGTGGCCGTGTACATGGATACATTCCATGTAGGCGCTACACAGTGCCTACACAGAGTTTATTAAATCCTGGAGATAGTGTACACTTTTTGGTAACTTTTATGAATCCAGCATAGGTTTCAGACAGCTAAAGTTAGAAAAGAAGGTTTTCACCAGTCAGAATATTATTAACAAGAAATGCATATATTAGGGAATGGTTATTAAATTCTTTCTGGAAGAAAGAAAAATGTTCACAATTAACTTTCTTAGTCATAGTGACGTATGAAGCACGAACACTACGGAAAATAGACAAAAGTGATTTTTTATTGTTGCGGCTCTGGTGCTGTCATCAAAGCCTTTTATCTGTCTGCTATATGAGCAACAAGCCTTCAAGATATCCTTTTGCCAAATGAGTTTTCCTGATGTGTTTCTCTTCATATGAGAAATGGATGTGTGTTTCAGATGGGCCTCCTATTGTGGCTCAGCTGTTACTTTTCTTTCATGTACCTTTTTGTATCTTTTGGGGGAGGAAGACCAGCAGTGTAAAACTATGCTACATAAAAAAATCTGTTATCTCCAGTGCTAGGAGTCTTCTGCCTCCCCCCCACGCATACATGCTCACACACAAACACACACACACACACACACACACACACACACACACACACACACACACACACACACACACACACACACACACACACTTTTCTCTGGTTTCTTCTAGGAAAGAATGTGAGCTGTCCCGCTTACTCTTCTGACATGCATTTCTTGAGCAATACCTGATGAAGCCTGCAGACTCCTGCAGAATCCCCACCTCCAAGTCTCCAGCAGGTAAAAAGGGATTTTGAAAACATGGCAGTAATGTAGACAGGCAACAAATGAGAAAAAGGGGTATGTAAAGTTAAAGTTTAAGCAAAGGCTTGTAAGTAGGAAACACTCAGATTAGAGACTGGAAGTGAAGTAATCTGTAAAGTAACATTTCATGGAAAAAGTAATGCAAAAAGAGGTACATGTAGGAGGAGGAAACACATTGATGTGGGTGAGTTAAGGGTTGCATTCAGTTGTAACACTAAAAGGAAAGTGAAGTGCAAACAGCTGCGTGACTACTTAGAGGTCTAACCAAACAAACAGGCTCTCCTAACTCTGATACAGCTCTGTGCTACAGAGACATGATCCAACTCCACTCCACATAACCAGAGTTCTTGTATTAGCTTGGTTTCTGGAAAAACTAGGTAGAGATAGTGGAAAATGAGCAGTGTAAGGCTCACCCATATTTGAGGGGAGGGGGGACTGATGGCTTCCCATTTGCTATAAGTGCTACTCTGAAAATGAGGGCTTACATGACAGACAAAGGTTATTACAGGAATGATGTGGCTTCAATGAGCAGTGTAAGGCTCACCCATTTTTGAGGGGAGGGAGGACTGAGGGCTTCCCATTTGCTATAAGTGCTACTCTGAAAATGAAGGCTTACATGACAGACAAAGGTTATTACAGGAAGGATGTGGCTTGGTGCTCCCCAGGCTAATGAGGGTAGCTTTTGGGCATGTATGTGGTGGAGTGCATATGCCTCTTAGAAGGGCATATCAGCTTGCTACAATGATACAGGTGCTCACAATAGCTATCAGGGAGGGGTAAGGGGATAAAGTGAAAATGCCTACATAGCCAGTTGTCTAAATGATGGAGGGATACAAGGGGAGAGTGACATGAAGTAGTTCCCTGGCCTGGGGATAATTCTGGATTGTTCTGAAACATGTTTGATCCCAGTCTGTATGGGGGGCTCACTGGCCATTGACATGAGGATGTCCACCCACAAGAGCTGGACAGATATGTGGACACTGGTAGGGGCACAAATTCCTCAATGGCTGTCTGGAAGACAACACCCTTTGGCTGGCTCTTGCTCACATGAAAATAAGGCCCACACTTCCTAGAATGAAAGTGCTCAAGAGCAATGGAGGAAGTCTTGGTGGTCAAAGATATGGAAAGAAAAAAAGCATGTGGGCAAATAAAGGAATTCTCTTAACTTACCCAGTCAAAGCAACCCGGGTCATCTGAACAGACTATATCACATAAATTCAACAACCTTTACTCTTTGACCTACAATGTGTTATTAAAAAAAATAAAATCAGATCTACTTTCAGGCTGCTAAATTTTTCATGTGATTCTTCTGTCCTTGATGATCCAGTGTGATCCTGTATATTTAGAATTCTGGTTTAATCTCTGGCATCATCTGTGAATTCTTGCTAAGAAGGACCTGGCACAGAAGAAACTAACCCTCGCATGTGATGCCATTGTCTGAATTTGCTGAAGTTAGTTGACTGACAATCCTGATACATGAAGTCAAATACAGTCAGTGCACTTTGTGATTGGATCATCATTCCCTTTGGTAAAAACAATGTCTCTTCATGCTATCAAATTAACAACAATAGGCTATGTACCTATGAAGTGGTAAGAAATCTGGGATCACAAGTAGACTGTGACCTTATCTTTGATCACCAAGTGTCTACTGTAGTAAGGAAGGCTTTATACATAGCACACTTGATTAGCAAAGGCATCACCTCTAGGGCAAAGGAAGTTATAACCCCCTCTAAACTCATCACTAATCAGGCCCATAATTGAGTATAACACCCCTTCTGGCATGTACCATACAAATCACCTGCAGCAATTGGCGAGACCTCAAAAGTTTCTAACTAAGAAAATCAAGGGACTCCACCATGTTCTTTACACAGACCGACTGAAGTCCCTGTTACTATGCTCAGTATTGTATAGACTTTTTAGGGGAGACTTATGCCTGGCTTACAGCACAATCTCCTACCCTAACCTAATAAATTTGCTGCATATCTGTAAATCAAATGGGACTAGAGCTATCCATTCCAGGGACCTAAATATGGCCTGTGACTTGAATAGGACATGCTGGAGGGGCAGATTTGTCTCCTAGTGACTGCTCCATCTTTGGAATAGGATGACAATTCATGTGAAGCAGAGCATCTCTATGACACTGTTCTAAAGGAACCTGGATGGGTAGATGGCGCACCATAAATTCTTACCAGGGATAGCACCCACAACCCTCCTGGGAATGGGCAGTCATTACTAAATATAATCATAGGTATTATTTATTTATTTATTTGACATTTGTTTACCAGGATGGTTTGACTGGGTTAGAAAGAACCCATTTTCAGCAGAGGCCTGGGAAGAAAAGCTCCAGTTACAGAGATATACAAACTTTGCACAAATAAAAAAATTATACAGAAATACAGTAATTACATGAGTTCCAAGAAGCAGATATATAGTTACAAATAACATAAAAATTATACAGAAACATCATAATTATAGAGTTCCAAGAAGTTGGTAACTAGTCATTATATTGCAATATATACAAGTAAAAGATATGTTTGATGAAGTACAAAAGGACAGAAAGAAATTCAGTGTGGCCTGAAATGAAGAAGTGGTTAGCCTGGATTGGTGCAATTGCACAGCCAGGAGTTAATCATATGTTGTTTCAGTATGGATTTAAAGGCAAGTAGGTTAGACATAATTCTCACAGAAAATGAAAGAGAATTCTATGCTTTTGCAACATAGTGGGAGTAGAGGCTTAGTCCAGCTGACTTACAGGATATGGCTATAGTGAGCAGTGCTTTATCTGTGGACCTAAGTGATCTGTTTGGGTTGTATGGTTTGATAATGTTGCTTAGAACTGGGCAGGCTAGGGGTTTGTAGACCATGTTAAGGAGTGTTACAAGTTGTGCATAAAATAAGTAGTTGGGGAATTCTATCCAGTTTAGTTTTTTTTTGTGCCAGACAGTGATGAGTTCTGTTTTTTTGAGTTGGTGGCATACTTGGCCACTTTATTGTAGCATTATTCCATTCTGGATCTGGAAGAGGCTTGTAAATTGATAAGTACTGGTGCTCTGTGGAGAAGGAAGGGTAGAAGGAACATTTTTGCAATGGTGACTTTGGAAGAAGAGGTGAGGATGTGTTTGTTTCTATATAGTCTGTCAAGTTTCTGATGGGTTTTCTTTATGTTATGTTATATGTGGAGTTCAAACTTTAGGTGATCATCTATGATTATGCCAAGTAGCTTGGTGTGATGGATAATTTCACTGGTAGTGTTATCAGAATAGAGAATTTTGAAGACATTTAGATTAGTAATACAGTTTTTTGGCAGAAAGAGAAGCAGCTTATTCTTTTTTGGGTTGAGGAATAGCTGGCAATTAGTGATCCAGGATTCAACAGCAGAAAAAATTAGCTGAGTGTTGGAGAGAAGCTGGGGTAGTGTGTGAGAGGTACAGATTATTGTGGAGTCATCCACATATTGAATGAGTGTTCCACTAGTGGACGCAGGGTGTAGGCCATTAGGAAAAATATTAAAAAGTAGGGGACCTAAAATGGATCCCTGAGGTACACTGGTTTGCTAGAAAGGGGGGAGATAACATTTGACCATTTTACAAGCTGTTTTCAATTATGTAAATAGCTATGGAACAAATATAGTGTATGTGGGGTAACTCCTAGATTAGATAACTTGTTCAAGAGTAAAGAGTGTGACCTGTCTATCACTTGTTCGCAAGCCAGAAAAAAAAGTCAGTAGATTTACTGGCAGTTTGAGCAGGAGTGAACTGCAGTGAAGAGCAGAGGTACACTAGTTAAGAAATTGGACTAGTTATAGACTAGGAGTTTCAATGTATAGTGCACAGGAGGACAGATAATTTATTAAAAAGGAAAAGCACTTAGGAAATACTAGACTAAGAGTAAGAATAGAGTGGACCCATTGAGAACTGAGACATGCTTTCTTTGATTTAAACAGAGGTTAGTGGGAAATGGTGCAGCTACTTATACAAAGGAAGAAACTACAGGAGAGAGCTTTATAATTAGTGAACAAGTATACCATTCTTCATATGTTCATAGGTTCATAGGTAGGTACTAGGCTATCGGCCCTGGGGCCTATATAAGCCTAGCCAAAAAAGTTCCCTGGCTTTCAACACCCAAGAAACTTATTTTCCTGTGCCCCTGTCTAGCAGAGCCACAGAAGTGATCCCCGGGGTGAATTTCCTATTCTCCATCCAATTGTCAAGATTTTCCATAAAGAGGGCTAATGAGGTGCTTTGTAGAGCACAGAAAGTCTCTGGGACAGGAATCTATCCCTCCAGCATGTTCTACTTATTGTGGTGGCAAGGTTTAGGTCCCTGGAGCATGTGGCTTGGATGGATTGGGGTTTCTTTAAGTGTAGCATGTCCAACAGATCTGGGTTTGACATGGCTTTGTATGTTAGGCAGAGGTCACCTCTGAGTAGGCGATAAGTGACGGAGTAGAGCTGTAGTTTTTTGAGACAGTCTGTGTATGGCATCTGTTTGAGGCTTGTAATCCTTTTAGTGAGGTATTTCTGTGGTCTTTCTAGTTGTTGAAGAAGTTTTGCATGTTACATGCCAAATGGAGCATTGTACTCTATAATGGGTCTGATGAGGGATGAGTAGAGAGGAACAATGACCTCTTTTTTTCTGCAGGTGAACCCCTTTGTGATGAGGTGTGCCACATAGAAGTATTTCCTGACTACTGTGGCAATGTGATTATCAATGGAGAGACTACTGTCTAGCTGTGTCCCAAGGTCTCTTATCACACTTTCGGTGTTTAGTAGGCTACTGCCTATGTGGTAGTTCATGAGTACAGTGTTTTTCCCAAAGGGGATGACAATGCACTTCTTGGCATTGAGCTTGAGGCCATGACTTTGACACCAAGCATCAGTCTCAAAGAGGCCCATTTGTAAAATGTCCACATCATTAGGCGATTCTATTATGGCACCTAATTTGCATCTGTGAACTTCGTTAGCCAAAGACCTGCTGTATTACCTGGACTTCTGAGAAGAAGGACTGAGCCCTGTGGTACTCCACTTGTCAGTGGTCTGAAGTTGGATTTGGAGTCGGCTACTTTCACTGTGCAAGTTCTGTCAGTGAGACAGTTGGCCATCCATCTTATGACATAGGGATTTATGCCCAGTCTAGTGAGTTTATCTATAATTCCAGAGTGGGGGGGGGGGTGCTGAAACCTTGGCAAGGTCAAGATAGACTGTGTGCACCACCTTACCCTTGTCCACAACTGCTTCAAAGAAGTCAATCAGGTTTAGGAGACATGACTTACCTTTTACAAACCTAAACTGAGTGAGGTCCAGAGTTTGGAGGTTACCTATGCCTTGTTTATAAGTTCCAAGATAATAAATTCCATGGCCTTGCAGACCAGGCTCATCAGGCTAATGGGGCAGTAGTTTCCAGGGTCCGTGGTGGCGCCCCCTTTGTTGAGTGGGATAACCGTCACTGTGTGCCATTCAGTAGGCACAAAGCCTGAAGTGAGGCTATGATTGAACATGGTACTTAGGTGGGGTGCCAGTTTGTTCTGTAGTTCATGCAGAACGCAGCCTGGGATGTTATCAGGTCCCATGGATGCTGTGTTCTTGGCTTTGGAGGGTGCGGTCTTTACTTGTGCAGCCATGATTACAGGGACTTTGCATTCTTCTGGTATAGTGATGGGCCCTTTGGTGGGTGAGGGGGGGTGAAGTTCGTACTGAACCTATCTGCCAGGATGTTGGCAATATCAGTTGGTTTTGTATATCTAGTGCCATTGTGCTGCAGCTCAGAGCAGATCTGAGTGTTGCCATTGAGATTCTTGACATAGCTGTAAAATGCTTTGTGGTTGTCTTTAGAATCAGTGGCAATTTTATTTTCGTAACTAGCTTTGAAGGATTTTATGAGGGATCTCAGCTTCTTACTGAGGCTGACCAGGGAGTTCCTGCAATCAGGGTACTTTACTCTTTTTTGAAACAGCTTCTTCCTTCTGTTGTAGAGTTTGTTTATGGCAGGGGACTACCAGATTGGCTTCTTTTTTTTGGAGGATAGCATCTTGGTTCTTTTGGGGATGGCACGATCCATGCACTCGTGTATGTGCTTATACAGTGCATTTGTATAGGATTCAGCAGTCGTACCTCTATTTTCCATCTGTATGGGTATTGTGAAGCTTGCCACTTCTGTCTTAAGAAACATGAAGTTGTCTATGGAGAAGTTTTTTATGGCGGTTTCCTTAATGGAGGTGGGGGCGGGATATTGATGTCTAGGGTGATTAGCTTGTGGTCCGATCTGACTAGCGAGGAGTTGACCTCTGGTGTGGAACATTGGTTGCCCATATTGGTAATGACCAGGTCCAGGATATAGCTGCTCCCAGTGGGAGTAGGGACAAACTGATCCAAGGCATTGGAATGTATGAATTCCAGAAAGCATTGAGCAAATCAGTTAGTACATGAGTCATTTTCCCAGTTGATGGTGGGGTAGTTGAAATCGCCAATTGTTAGAGTACTGGGCTGTACCTTAATATTACCCAGTATATCAAGAAACATGGAGTGGGCATCCTGGGGCATGGCAGGGGATCTGTAACAAGCTATAGCCTGGATTGCAGTCTTGTCCAGTGTTAGTTGCACTTTGATAATTTCGGATGCATTATGTTCAGCAACTAGCCTGGAGGTGTGGATATCCTTAATGAATATGGACACGCCTACTCCTTTAGTGTTTCAATCCAGGTTAGGTGGCCGAAAGGTGTGGTATGAGTTATAGTCTGGTAATGCAGGGGTGCTCTCTGGAGCCTTAAACCAGGTCTCCGTCACTGCACAGATGTCGATGTTCTCCATTTTAAGGAGTGCCTCGAGTGATGAGTGCATTTTGAGGTTTAGACTTCCAGCATTGAGTAGCATTACCCTCAGATCTTACTTGCTCATACCTGCTATGGTGGTGAATTTGTTGTTTGAACCTTGCCTAAAAAAGGCACTATAGGGGTGGCAAGAGCCTTAGCCAGTATCTGGAATCCCAGGGGCAGCAGGTGCAGGCCATCTCTGGCAAATCATCATGGTCTGTCGATCATGTCATCCCAGGCAGACAGACACTGGATCCCCTTAGAATGACACCAGAAGCATAGCCAATTGTTGAAGTCAATCATTTTGTCCTTGTATTGTTGTATCATTCTGGGTGATGGCAGGATGCTACTCAGGGCTAGGGACATACCTGCCTGGGCTACATGATCCGAGAGCTCCTCCATGTCTCTTTTCATGTAGTCCAGGGAGGTACATCTCAGGTCATTCACACCAACATGGACGATGACAGAGTTATATTTTTACTTGTTGTGGAATGACCTGAGTGCTTGCATTATGTGACGGATCTTGGCACCCGACAGGCAACTGCAGTAACTTTCTCCTTGCTTAGCCTGGTGAGTGAGACATCAGTGTGCCTGACTATAGAGTCACCTATGACTAGTGTGTTGGGTACGTTGTTTTGCCTTATGGACTGAGGTTGAGTGGCACACTGATTTTGTGGGCTATGTGTAATTTCGGTATTGTTGGGGGGGGGTGGTTGCTTGCATGTCAGCTTTGGAGGTCTCTGTTGTTTGGCCAGATTTTTATTGCGAGCCTCTATGAATGTAGGTGCATGTTTTGTATTACTATGTGTGGGTTTAGGTGATGTAAGTTTTGATGGACTATGTGTTGAGTGTGGTGTGGTGCAGGTGTTTACCTTCTCCTTTTGACGGTCTAGTACTGTCTTGGCTTCCAATTTGGCTATATAAGTGCATCTCTCACATGTTGTAGTGTTGGGTGGTAGGAGGAGAGGGTTGTCAGTGTACATGAGGCAATTGCTGCATTGCCCCACGATGCCTGATTCATCAGGTGGACAGGGGAAAATACCAGAAGCTGACTTAGGCATGCCTGGATAGGCGCTTATTAATTTAAGTACTAAAAACTGTTTTCCTCCTAACAAGTGAGGAAAGTTGGGTGCTGCAGTAATTTGTAGATTATCTAGTGCTTGCAATAAGTTTTGAACAAGTGCTGAGCACAAGGAAACAGTTTTGAGTGCTAAAACTAGAAAACTGGCTAGTTCTAAGGGAAAATTAAAAGAGCAGACATTCTGGCACTGGGAATAGTTTAACCTTAGTTAAATGGTGCTGTGCGATGCACAAAACTGCTCAAATGCGGGTTTTTAAACAGAAAGATGATAGGGATCGAAATAGACCAAAATGGCTAGTAAAACTATAGATTCTGAGCTGGAACCACTCCTCCAGCAACAGATAGGCTTCTCAAATCTCACCACTCTCACTGATGAACAAAGAACCTTTCTTCTATCTTAGTAAGTTCTGGGCAACACAGAAACTACAAAACAGTCCAGAATTCAGCAAAATCTGAAAACTGGACTCTACTGGTTATAGAAAGGTGGGAAACGAGTAGAGAGATACGATTTTTTGTATTTTTTTTTTGTTTTTTTTTTCAAAAATTAAAACAGATACAGTAAAACAAACACTTTTATAGTAAAAAAATGGCTATCGCACGAGTGTGTAGCCCTCAACAGTTCAACAGTTGAAAAACATTTAAAAATGATCAGTTAAAGTGCAAACAGTATCAGAATTAAAAAAAAAAAACTTCAAATAAGTTGCAAAGTTAATAAAAAATGCTCAGAATAGTGCGGCTAGCAAAAATAAGCAATAAAAAGCAAAAGGTACTTAATCCACTCAAAGTCTCCCTTTTCTCTCTCTGCTGCTGCTATAGAACTATGCAGGACACTCAGGCAGGATCTTGCTGAGGTAATACTAGAGCAAAAACCACGCAAATTTGAGTTTTTAAACAGAAAGACGAAAGGGATAGAAATAGCCCAAAATGGCCAATAAAACTACAGATTCTGAGCTGAAACCACTCCTCCAGCGACAGATAGGCTGCTCAAAGCTCACCACTCTCACTGATGAACAGAGAAGCTTCCTTCTATCTTAGTAAGGTCTGGGCAACACAGAAACTACAAAACAGCCCAGAATTCATCAAAATCTGAAAAAGGCTTTGGGGGAAGGGAAGGATGTGTGAGTGAGTTCTGGTGATATGCAAAGGGCCACTAGTAAGGTACACTTTAAAATAGTGTGCAATAGTTAGATATAAAACATACATTAAAATTATCTGGAGATTGTGGAAATGAGGGAGTATTGAACAGAGTATCTTTGGTATTACATTGGGATGAGACTGCTAGGCTTGAAATTACCTCCAGGTCGATAGTCTAGTAACCTCCTATGATCCTATGATCCTATGATTGCACATGGCCTAAACTTAGCCAGACTTGCCATTTTCTACTACCTGTTCACCAGACATCCATGGTAGTGAAACCACATTGGTAATTTAGTATGAAAAGTTGTTGTAACAAATCTTTCAGTGCAACTCTAATCCTGGGACTCACGGGTAGTTAGCACATCATACATTTGCACAGGTAGTGTGTGTGCAGAGTGTGGGAGATTTAAAGATGCTAATTGTGCATTCTCACAAAAATCAAAATAGTGCTATATGCAGTGCACAGTGACATAAAAAGTAGGAACTCTATGCAAATGAGTCAAGAATTGTAAACAAACAATGATAATGAAAATATTGGATGATGGACTGAGTGGTGTGATGCTGCACTGCAACATGTGACAATTTTTTCCTCTGGGAATCATGATTTACTTGAGGAGAGCTATGCATGGATTAGCAGCAGTAAGAGGCTAACTACATCTGGTCATAGCCACCATCTGTGCCAGTCCAGCAGTTTTTCATAATGTGGTGTTTGTACCAAAAGAGAAAGAACACAGTATCTGACATACCACCACGAGTCACAAACAGATTGTGGATCATTTCTGTGTAGACATGCAGATTGTGAAGACACATTTTGAACTGTTTCACTCACAACTATAATAATGTGTGATGTATGGTATGTCTGTTTTGTTGGTACTAAGGTACGTTTAACTATGATATCTACAGGTCACTTTCAGTGACCTTCTAGGGACATGTTAAGTAATTCACAGGTGTAAACCTCACATATCCTGAAAAGGTTTCTCAGCATTATATTGCAGCATGTGGAATATCATATCTGGTTCCCCAAGACTGTAGAAAAGAGAAACAACACCACATGGGCACAGGATCATAGGAAGTTACTAGGCTAATGGCTCTAGGGCCCTTACATGCCTAGCCAAGTTATAACCTTATTTTCACAATCAGCACCTATTGTCCCTGTACAAGAGGGACAGAGGTAGAACCCTTGGGGTGAATTTATGGTTACCCATCTAATTGTCCAGATTGCATTTGAAGAGGCCCAATAATGTGGTCTGTTTGACATAAAGTGGTAGCCTGTTCCAAAGGTGAGGTAACCTCTGGGAGACAAATCTGTCCCTCTAGCAGGTTATATTAATGTCACATACCAGGTTAAGGTCTTTACAGCGAGTTACCCGTGTGCCATTTGACTTGCGAATATGTAGAATTTCCAATAAAGCAGGGTCAGAGATTGCTTTATATGCAAAGCAGAGATGATCTCTGAGTAGTCTGTATGAAACAGAATAAAGTGACAGTGATTTCAGATGATCCACATAGGACAGACACTGAAGACCCTGTGAGGAAATGTTGTCTCTCCAATTGCTGCAGGGGCTTGGAAAGGTACATACCAAAAAGGGCGCTGTACTCAGTTATTGGCCTGATGAGGGAAGCATACAGAGAGGTTATAACTTATTTTTTCCTGGAAGCAATTCCCTTACTTGTGAGATGAGCAATATAGAATGCCCTTCTTACCACTGTGGAGACATGGTGATCAAAGTTAAGGTTGCTGCCAACCTGTGTGCTCGGGTTTCTCACCCCTGAGTGCATAATTAGGGTGTTGTTATTGATGTGGTAGTTAGCAGGAACATCACTCTTACCAAAAGGGATGATAATACTGTGATGACTGGGGAGAGATGGGCGAAGGCTGCCAACCTAGTCAAATAGAATTTGATACATAATTCTATCAACTGTATAAATAAATGTAAAATACAGGCTTGTGTTTTTAAATGTAAGAAAACACTGTAAAATGTGAACTTCAAGATTGTTGCAACATTGCCATCTGCTGTAAGGATAACCAAGCCAAGTATTTCAAATGTGTCTTTTTAAGTTGAAAAGATCTTATGAATCTCTTTAATGTTTTACAAATCGGCTCCAGTGCAGCTGGATGAAGGTTTCATGCCCATTGCTTTAAGGCTAAAGTTTATGACCAGAATTTAGATGTGGAAGGTGCTTTATTGCTCTAGTTTCTGCTAGAATGTATATGTGAAATGCCTTCTATTGTTGTAAGTTTCTGTGCAGGTGTTAGATTGCTAAATAATGCAGTTTGTTTGCCTGGGAAAACCTAAGTGTCAAAATGATGTAATTTGGGGATGGGACCTAGCAAACATGTTTGTTAGTAATGTTTAAATACTATTTCTCAGAAGAGACTGGAAGCATTTTGACGTTGGACATCTAACTTATCAGCACTCTGCCTTGTGCACACATGTAAGTTTTAGCACTGTGATTTCTTGTAGGAATAGTTAAAGCTAGTAAAGATTAATTAGGTATTTTTCTTTGAAATCAGACTTGTCCTACTGCATTATTTTAAGTTTCTGTGTGGTCTCTGAACTCTTAGATATCTCTGTGGTGTAGTAGTTTTGTCTTGTGTTTTAATTGTTTATTATTAAATAATTTTAAAACCTTCTACCTGTGAATGTTTTGTGTAGAGATAAGCTGTAGAGTACATTGCATATTTATAGAGGTTATTGTAATAGGCCACTTTAAAGTAAGCTTTGACTGTTAGTCATACTAACATTGGATAATAATATTGCACAGTATTAATTGGACACCCTTTTAAGGGCATTTGAGTAGCTTATATTTATTAGCTGGTGGGGGCAGTAATTACTACCATATAGCCTGGGTAAAGGGGCACAGCTGGAGAAGCTGTGCCAGCCTTTGTCTCCAGGAGGGTCTGTGTGGTTGTATAACCTCTTCTCAAAGTGTGTGTGTGGTGTGTCAGCTACCTGGGCAGGGACACGAAGCACTGGATGGACAGAGAGGGTACTGGAGGTTAGCTTGCCAGCTAGGCTGAGATCTGGACCTTATAGCTGTGGCAGTGGGGAGTTTTATTGGGGACCTGGAGAGCAAGAGAGCAACCAGCCCCAGACTGACTGTGATCTCTGTGTGCACTTAAGGGAAATAGTACTTTACTGTGTGTATTAGTTATCCTTTCCTCTTCTATAAGACGACCTCCCTGGTGTTAGTGGTGAGGATTGAGGCTCCTTGGTTGCTGGGCCATGGCACGGTCACAAGTGTTTGGCAGTGGTGGGATCTACTTCACATACTAATTGGCTTGTAGTGGTGTGGGTAGAGCAAATTCCTGTAGCTTATGTACAGTGATCGCTAAAAGTGGTTTGTACTCTAAAACAGCCATGCAGTGTATACTCAGAGTTCAGATCACAATTGTTTTATTTCTTTTGTTAGCTTGGTGTTAATCAGGGTGAGCAGGCAGCATGTCAGCAGAAGAGTATGGAAAGCTGACAAGGAGCCATCTGGCTGAGATATGCCAGGCTAGGGGGCTGGAGTATGGAAACTTGACTAAGGCAGACCTGATTGCAGCCTTGGTTACAGCTGCATCAGAAAACCACAGCCTGGAGGACAATCAGACTGACAGTGTAGATTCAATATCCTCGGAGAATGGACAGCTCAACATTTCTGCAGTGGACCTAAAAATCCAGCTGGAGCTAAAGAGACTTGAGTTGGAGAGCAGGTGTATGGAACTAGAAGCAGCTGATAGAATGAGGAGCCTATAAGCTGAAGAACAGGAATGACAGGGAAAGCATGAGAGGGAAATGCTGACTCTTTGCCAGATTCATGGAGGTAATGGGGAAGGGAGTAACCAGATCCCAGAAGCACAAAATTTAGTAAATTTCTTCCACAGTTTAATGAGGGGGATAATTTTGATAGCTTCATTCATATGTTTGAGCGGGTATATAAACAGTATAAAGTTTACCAAAGGCTCTGGGTACGGTTCCTGACCCCCTTACTCCATGGTAAAGCTGTAACTTCTTTAGCAAAATTGCATGGCACTGACTGTTTTGATTATACTGCTGTAAAAAGACATTCATTAGAATGTTTTAAGCTAACACCTGAAATGTATAGGAAAAAGTTTTGTGAGCATAGACACAAGGCAAATGAAAATGTATGTGAATATGTTGTTGAACTGAGCACTTATTTTCATAGCTGGGTGAGTGGATGTCAGGTCACCACTTTTGAAGGGCTGACAGACCTTTTGGGAAGGCAACAAGCCCTTAGCACTTTGCCTGAGGACATGAGGATCTGGTTAGCTGATAAACAGTGTGCTACTTCAAGAAGTTGGGGAAGAAGGGAGACCTATACCTAGCAAGCAGGGTAGACCTGCACAGGAAAGGGACCCCCAGTACTGCTCATGGGTCTAAAGGAACCCATGGGGGGGCAGCACAGACTGCCCAAACAGAATTTAGGAAGCCACTAGTTACCCATCTTATTGTCCAGATTGCATTTGAAGAGGCCCAATAATGTGGTCTGTTTGACATAAAGTGGTAGCCTGTTCCAAAGGTGAGGTAACCTCTGGAAGACAAATCTATCTCTCTAGCAGGTTCTATTAATGTCACATACCAGGTGTACCGTTTACAGCGAGTTACCCGTGTGCCATTTGACTTGCGAATATGTAGCATTTCCAATAAAGCAGGGTCAGAGATTGCCTTATATGCAAAGCAGAGATGATCTCTGAGTAGTCTGTATGAAAAAGAATAAAGTGACAGTGATTTCAGATGATCCACATAGGACAGACACTGAAGACCCTGTGAGGAAACTTTGTTGTCTCTCCAATTGCTGCAGGGGCTTGGGAAGGTACATACCAAAAAGGGCGCTGTACTCAGTTATTGGCCTGATGAGGGAAGCATACAGAGAGGTTATAACTTCTTTTTTTTCCTGGAGGCAATTCCCTTACTTGTGAGTGAACAAACCAATGTAGACCACCACAATCCTTCGATAAAACACTAATTTAATATGATAAGGCAAAATTCAACAAGCAGTTTTTAACACAGATAAGCGGTTTCAGGCTCTGCCCTTCTTCAGATGAAATAAAAACAATCTTAGTCACATTTAAATACCTAATTCAAAACAGTTTCCAACCAATCAAAATTTATACTGCACCCCCCTATCTTTGAGGGCGGGTTTCATGGGAACAAATTTATTTAGTCCTGTTGTCCTATGGGCTAAAAGCTCAATTATCCACTTTGCTTCTTCTCTCTCAGTGGCATCTACTAAGCTACCCTTTCTTATACTAGGAAATACATTTGCAATAGCTCTAAATCTAAACTGATGGTCATTATTTACTTCTATATGTTTATAAAGTGCATTGTGCATATTTCTAGTTCTTATGCATGAAAGATGTTGCAGAATTCTAACTTTAAACATATTAAATGCTTTGCATTGCTGACACTCAGCTAAATAAATTATATTCTTTGTTCTACAATTGGCTTTTGCTTTAAAATGAAATAATTTCCCTGTTACTGGATGCTTAAAAACAATCTCTTTATTAATACAGTGACATGCTTTGCATAGCCCACATGGTTTTGTACCTACTTGACAAATGGAACTTTTCTTGTGGTTACTCTTTTCTTGTGTTAAAATGTCTTTCAGATTTTTATTTCTTCTAAATCCAAATTTGGGTTCTATCCCTATTATTTCTTTTATTTTATCATCAGATAAAAGTATATGCCAATTTTTCTTAATAATATCACATACACCATGTATATTACTACTATACGTGAATGTCATTCTATTAAATGCAAATTTATGGCCATGTTGCTCTTCTGATGAAATTGTCTTTAATGAAGATACAGATTTTCTATGTATATTACCCTGACTTAATTCACTTACTATCAACCTCTCATTATAACCTCTATTTTTAAAAATATGTTCCATATTCATCAATTCTTCCTCAAAATCACTATCTTTAGTACAAAGCCTTGAGGCTCTACTTACCTGACCCCTTATTATATTCTTATATGTATGTCTTGGGTGCATACTATAATAAGTAAGTAAATTATTTTTCCAGCATTCTTTTCGAAACAAGGAAGTAACAAAGCCAGATCTTTCTTTTTTAATTCTGACATCCAGAAAATCTATAGCTTCATCTGAGCATGTGAGAGAAAATTTGAAAAAAGTTGTGGTATGTTCCAAATATTCTATGAAAAGTACTAGTTCTCTCTTTTCCCCTTCCCATAAAATAAAAACATGATCCACAAAGCGTCTATAAAGAAATAGATGCTTTTTCCATCTGTTTTGGCCCCTAGCACAAAACATCTCTCAAAATGACAAAACCAAATTTGCATATGTATTAGCACAGGGGTGCCCATGGCTACCCCTGTGTTTAATCTATATACATTGTCATTGCATATAAATACATTGTTAGATAAAACCAAATTCAAGCATTTTCTTATTGTAAATAATTTCCTATCACCTGATTCACCCATTTCTTTGCACAGTTCACAAACAGCATTCATGTCATATTCATTTTCTATCACTGTAAACAAATTTACAATGTCTAAGGTGAGCATTAATACTTCTTTTCCACATATATCAACATTTTTTATGGCTTCCAAAAATTGTTGTGTATCTTTCAAAATTTCTATTATTATTGTTGTATATGGTTTTAAAGTATATTCTAACCAAATAGATACATTTTCAGTTACCCATTTTCTACCTGAGACTATCGGTCTCAGTGGGGGAGCTTTATAATTTTTATGTAACTTGGGTAGTGCTTTGAAAATAGGTGTTACCGGATATTCTATTAATAGAAATTCACTAAGATCTTGGTCTATAGTATTGTTATCCAACATACATTTAATACTGTTATGAACTCCTATTATGATGTTATTAAGTTCTAATGGACTAATTTTCAAGTAGGTATTACCTTCTATTAATAAATTATTTAATTTAAAATAATAATCATCCTTATTTAATATAACAACCGCTCCACCTTTATCTGCCTGTTTTATTATGATATTATCATTGTTCTGTAAATTTATTAATGCTTGTTATTGTGCATTTGTTAAATTAAAATATTTCTGATTTTTACCTTCTTCCAAATATTTATATAAATCAGCTTCACATACTTTAAGAAACATTTGCATGGTAGAATTGAGTGGTGGTATGAATGTACTAGGTTGTCTCAACATATGCTGTCTATTTTGTTGGTTAAATAAACTTTGCAACATTACTTTTCTGCCATAAAACATCATATCCATGACTATTTCATTAAAACAGCTTTCTCTACTTGGTACGAAGGACATACCTTTGTTTAAAACAAATAATTCATCATCATTAAGAACATAGTTAGATAAATTATAAACAATATTATCACCAGTCAGTTTGATGTCCTTCTCTTTTTTGCCCCTCTGCCTTCGCTGCTGGCTCTCTTGCATTCTCCTTTTTTCTTCATTGGAGCTGGCAGTTGGGCCAAAAAATGCTCACCCTGCTGCACTGCTTCATTTGTCTTGGGCCTTGCACCCAAGTCCTTAGATTGGGTAACTACTGCATTTGGAACAGCAGTTACTAAAGAAACATTCGTTGTTTCTTCTGATTCAGAACGTTGTATAGTCCTCTCTCCCAGAAGTTCCGTAGTTAAATTTGAACTCACTATTTCCACCGAGTTACTTTGTTTAGACCTAATTGTTCATTACTGTTGGTCAAACGAAAAGTCTCTTGCGCTCTTCGAGCGCTATTCAGCGTGGTTCTACCTCGCATCACTTCCGCATATGGTGTTGGTCTCAGTTAAAGAGACATTGGAGCATTTCTCCTCTTTCCTCTCTCGGCCATATGAAGATGTTACGATTTGGTGAAATCTTTATAGTCGGCTGTAGCTTTTTTACTTTTGTTTGTTGTAACCTCTGGTCAGTCATTGAAAAAGCACAGTATAGCTCGTCTAGTTTTTTAGTGAATCTTTCTCCTTTAAATTCAGTCTCTAATTGCATTTGTAAAACACCCACTTCTGCTGTGAGTTTCTCTTCCTCTGGTGCAAAAAATTCCAGAAGTAATTTCATATATGAAAAGCTTGTATTTATGTTGATACGCTGCCATTTGGCTAGTAACTCTGGATAGTGTTCACCTTGTGAGGGCATACAAAACACCCTCATTCCTCTTGGTACTATGCCAAATTTTAAACAGGCTTCGAAATTATTTCTCTGCCATTGTAACTTTTTTAACTTATTAACTTTAAATGTAAAGTCTCTTATGATTTCTTCAAATTTTAAATCATTACTTGTACTCACTTGATGCAATGTACATCTCTCAGGTGCTACATGTAGTTCTAAATTCAGCAACGGATTTCCTTGATTAGTTAGGTCTCTCTTTATAGAAAAGGTTCTCATTCCCATGGAAATAGCAGGTGAAGCACCAGATTCTTCCCTTATAGCAGTTTCTGAATGTTCCGTTGTGTGTCAGTTCCCCAAATACAAAAGCAGCAGCAAAGAAAACAAATTGAGAAAACTGACTGAAGGTCCACAGAGTACAAAAAATCTTTAGCGAACAAACCAATGTAGACCACCACAATCCTTCGATAAAACACTAATTTAATATGATAAGGCAAAATTCAACAAGCAGTTTTTAACACAGATAAGCGCTTTTGGGCTCTGCCCTTCTTCAGATGAAATAAAAACAATCTTAGTCACATTTAAATACCTAATTCAAAACAGTTTCCAACCAATCAAAATTTATACTGCACCTTCCTATCTTTGAGGGCGGGTTTCATGGGAACAAATTCATTTAGTCCTGGTGTCCTATTGGCTAAAAGCTCAATTATCCACTTTGCTTCTTCTCTCTCAGTGGCATCTACTAAGCTACCCTTTCTTATACTAGGAAATACATTTGCAATACCTCTAAATCTAAACTGATGGTCATTATTTACTTCTATATGTTTATAAAGTGCATTGTGCATATTTCTAGTTCTTATGCATGAAAGATGTTGCAGAATTCTAACTTTAAACATATTATTTGTTTTTCCCACGTAAAATGCTTTGCATTGCTGACACTCAGCTAAATAAATTATATTCTTTGTTCTACAATTGGCTTTTGCTTTAAAATGAAATAATTTCCTGTTACTGGATGCTTAAAACAATCTCTTTATTAATACAGTGACATGCTTTGCATAGCCCACATGGTTTTGTACCTACTTGACAAATGGAACTTTTCTTGTGGTTACTCTTTTCTTGTGTTAAAATGTCTTTCAGATTCTTATTTCTTCTAAATCCAAATTTGGGTTCTATCCCTACTATTTCTTTTATTTTATCATTAGATAAAAGTATATGCCAATTTTTCTTAATAATATCACATACACCATGTATATTACTACTATACGTGAATGTCATTCTATTAAATGCAAATTTATGGCCATGTTGCTCTTCTGATGAAATTGTCTTTAATGAAGATACAGATTTTCTATGTATATTACCCTGACTTAATTCACTTACTATCAACCTCTCATTATAACCTCTATTTTTAAAAATATGTTCCATATTCATCAATTCTTCCTCAAAATCACTATCTTTAGTACAAAGCCTTGAGGCTCTACTTACCTGACCCCTTATTATATTCTTATATGTATGTCTGGGGTGCATACTATCATAAGTAAGTAAATTATTTTTCCAGCATTCTTTTCGAAACAAGGAAGTAACAAAGCTAGATCTTTCTTTTTTAATTCTGACATCCAGAAAATCTATAGCTTCATCTGAGCATGTGTGAGAAAATTTGAAAAAAGTTGTGGTATGTTCCAAATATTCTATGAAAAGTACTAGTTCTCTCTTTTCCCCTTCCCATAAAATAAAAACGTCGTCCACAAAATGTCTATAAAGAAATAGATGCTTTTTCCATCTGTTTTGGCCCCCTAGGACAAAACATCTCTCCCAAAATGACAAAACCAAATTTGCATATGTATTAGCACAGGGGGTGCCCATGGCTACCCCCTGTGTTTGTCTATATAAATTGCTATTGCATATAAATGCATTGTTAGATAAAACCAAATTCAAGCATTTTCTTATTGTAAATAATTTCCTATCATCTGATTCACCCATTTCTTTGCATAGTTCACAAACAGCATTCATGCCATTTATATATATTGCCAAGTAAATAATGACCATCAGTTTAGATTTAGAGCTATTGCAAATGTATTTCCTAGTATAAGAAAGGGTAGCTTAGTAGATGCCACTGAGAGAGAAGAAGCAAAGTGAATAATTGAGCTTTTAGCTCATAGGACACCAGGACTAAATGAATTTGTTCCCATGAAACCCGCCCTCAAAGATAGGAGGATGCAGTATAAATTTTGATTGGTTGGAAACTGTTTTGAATTAGGTATTTAAATGTGACTAAGATTGTTTTTATTTCATCTGAAGAAGGGCAGAGCCCGAAAGCGCTTATCTGTGTTAAAAACTGCTTGTTGAATTTTGCCTTATCATATTAAATTAGTGTTTTATCGAAGGATTGTGGTGGTCTACATTGGTTTGTTCGGTAAAGATTTTTTTGTACTCTGTGGACCTTCAGTCAGTTTTCTCAATTTGTTTTCTTTGCCCCTTACTTGTGAGATGAGCAATATAAAATGCCCTTCTTACCACAGTGGAGACATGGTGATCAAAGTTAAGGTTGCTGTCAACCTGTGTGCTCAGGTTTCTCACCCCTGAGTGCATAATTAGGGTGTTGTTATTGATGTGGTAGTTAGCAGGAACATCACTCTTACCAAAAGGGATGATAATACTATGATGACTGGGGAGAGATGGGCGAAGGCTGACAACCTAGTCAAATAGAATTTGATACATAATTCTATCAACTGTATAAATAAATGTAAAATACAGGCTTGTGTTTTTAAATGTAAGAAAACAATGTAAAATGTGAACTTCAAGATTGTTGCAACATTGCCATCTGCTGTAAGGATAACCAAGCCAAGTATTTCAAATGTGTCTTTTTAAGTTGAAAAGATCTTATGAATCTCTTTAATGTTTTACAAATCGGCTCCAGTGCAGCTGGATGAAGGTTTCATGCCCATTGCTTTAAGGCTAAAGTTTATGACCAGAATTTAGATGTGGAAGGTGCTTTATTGCTCTAGTTTCTTCTAGAATGTATATGTGAAATGCCTTCTATTGTTGTAAGTTTCTGTGCAGGTGTTAGATTGCTAAATAATGCAGTTTGTTTGCCTGGGAAAACCTAAGTGTCAAAATGATGCAATTTGGGGATGGGACCCAGCAAACATTTTTGTTAGTAATGTTTAAATACTATTTCTCAGAAGAGACTGGAAGCATTTTGACGTTGGACATCTAACTTATCAGCACTCTGCCTTGTGCTCACATGTAAGTTTTAGCACTGTGATTTCTTGTAGAAATAGTTAAAGCTAGTAAAGATTAATTAGGAATTTTTCTTTGAAATCAGACTTGTTCTACTGCATTATTTTAAGTTTCTGTGTGGTCTCTGAACTCTTAGATATCTCTGTGGTGTAGTAGTTTTGTCTTGTGTTTTAACTGTTTATTATTAAATAATTTTAAAACCTTCTACCTGTGAATGTTTTGTGTAGAGATAAGCTATAGAGTACATTGCATATTTATAGAGGTTATTGTAATAGGCCACTTTAAAGTAAGCTTTGACTGTTAGTCATACTACCATTGGATAATAATATTGCACAGTATTAATTGGACACCCTTTTAAGGGCATTTGAGTAGATTATAATTATTAGCTGGTGGTGGCAGTAATTACTACCATATAGTCTGGGTAAAGGGGCACGGCTGGAGAACCTGGGCCAGCCTTTGTCTCCAGCAGGGTCTGTTTGGTTGTATAACCTCTTCTCAAAGTGTGTGTGTGGTGTGTCAGCTACCTGGGCAGGAACACAAAGCACTGGATGGACAGAGAGGGTACTGGAGGTTAGCTTGCCAGCTAGGCTGAGATCTGGACCTTATAGCTGTGCCAGTGGGGAGTCTTATTGGGGACCTGGAGAGCAAGGGAGCAACCAGCCCCAGACTGACTGTGATCGCTGTGTGCACTTAAGGGAAATTGTACTTTACTGTGTGTATTAGTTATCCTTTCCTCTTCTATAAGACAACCTCCCTGGTGTTAGTAGTGAGGACTGAGGCTCCCTGGTTGCTGGGCCAGGGCATGGTCGTCACAAGTGTTTGGCAGTGGTGGGATCTACTTCACATACTAATTGGCTTGTAGTGGTGTGGGTAGAGCAAATTCCTGTAGCTTATGTACAGTGATCGCTAAAAGTGTTTTGTACTCTAAAACAGCCATGCAGTGTATACTCAGAGTTCAGATCACAATTGTTTTATTTCTTTTGTTAGCTTGGTGTTAGTCAGGGTGAGCAGGCAGCATGTCAGCAGAAGAGTATGGAAAGCTGACAAAGAGCCAGCTGGCTGAGATGTGCCAGGCTAGGGGGCTAGTGTATGGAAACTTGACTAAGGCAGACCTGATTGCAGCCTTGGTTACAGCTGCATCAGAAAACCACAGCCTTGAGGACAATCAGACTGACAGTGGAGATTCAATATCCTCGGAGAATGGACAGCTCAACATTTCTGCAGTGGACTTAAAAATCCAGCTGGAGCCAAAGAGACTTGAGTTGGAGGCCAGGAGTATGGAACTAGAAGCAGCTGATAGAATGAGGAGCCTATAAGCTGAAGAACAGGAACGGCAGAGAAAGCATGAGAGGGAAATGCTGACTCTTCACAAGAGTCATGGAGGTAATGGGGAAGGGAGTAGCCAGATCCCAGAATCACAAAAGTTTAGTAAATTTCTTCCACAGTTTAATGAGGGGGATAATTTTGATAGCTTCATTCATATGTTTGAGCAGGTATATAAACAGTATAAAGTTGACCAAAGGCTCTGGGTACGGTTCCTGACCCCCTTACTCCATGGTAAAGCTGTAACTTCTTTAGCAAAATTGCATGGCACTGACTGTTTTGATTATACTGCTGTAAAAAGACATTTATTAGAATGTTTTAGGCTAACACCTGAAATGTATAGGAAAGAGTTTTGTGAGCATGGACACAAGGCAGATGAAAATGTATGTGAATATGTTGTTGAACTGAGCACTTATTTTCATAGCTGGGTGAGTGGATGTCAGGTCACCACTTTTGAAGGGCTGGCAGACCTTTTGGGAAGGGAACAAGCCCTTAGCACTTTGCCTGAGGACATGAGGATCTGGTTAGCTGATAAACAGTGTGCTATTTCAAGACGTTGGGGAAGAAGGGAGACCTATACCTAGCAAGCAGGGCAGACCTGCACAGGAAAGGGACCCCCAGTACTGCTCATGCGTCTAAAGGAACCCATGGGGTCACCACAGACTGCCCCAACAGAATCCGCCAGTAGCACAAGAAGCCACTAGTCCAGGTACATGTCCAGGAGCTAGGGTTAAATGTTTTGAATACAAACAGTGGGGCCATGTGGCATACAGGTGTCCACAGAGGCAAGGTGTGGAACCAAAGATGAGGGAGCCAGTAAGTGGGAAAGACAAAATGCCAACAGTGTATTGTCTTGAGACAACAGGGGCATGGAACTACCATCCTGCAGATGTCCTGAGAGGGAAGGATTTGGATGAGGCAGTACTATGTACTTATGCAGTTACATGCAGTGAGGCTAGGAGACAAACATGTGGGTATGTTAGCCTGGGGGAGACCCAGACAGACTGCATACTTGCAGCCAGGACTGCTGAGGTGGTTAATTCAGGGAGTGGGACTGAATTTGAGCCACAGCTGCTTGTGGGTACTGATGTTTCCTTGGACAGGGTAACTGCAAAGGTAGAGGTGAGTAGTAGTACCAAGGCTGACAGTGAGGCACCACTCAGAGGATGCCAGACTTCCTGTGGAAGGGGAGCTGGGAAGGGTTACAAGGAGGGAGTTGAGACAGGCTCAGCTCTCAGACCTTACACTGCAAGGCCTGAGGCAGGTAGCTAGGGAGGCAACTGATTCTCAAGGGAAGGGGGAATTTGTATACTAGGACAAAGGGTTACTGTACAGAGAGTGGACCCCTGAGGGAGTACTAGTAGTTAAGAGAGTACAGCAGTTGGTAGTGCCTAGAGCTTACGGTCTAGTGCTTCTAGCCATAGCCCATGATATTCCCTTTGCAGGTCATGTGGGCATAAAATGTACACAGAGGCATATTATGCAAAGCGTCTATTAGCCTGGAATTTCCAGAGATGTAACAGGGTACTGCAGGACCTGTGAGCAGTGCCAAAAGGTAGGCAAGGCAGGAGACAAAGTGAGAGTTCCTTTGATGCCTTTGTCTGTGATTGAGGAGCCATTTCAGAGGGTAGCTATGGATTTTGTGGGTCCTCTTAGTACCCCAAGTTCCACAGGGAAAAAGTATATCCTAGTGATTGTAGATTATGCTACACAATACTCTGAGGCAGTGGCTTTGTCCTCCTCTGAGGCCGCGAAGGTGGCAAATGCTTTGCTAGAGATTTTCAGCAGTATAGGTTTCCCAAAAGAAATACTGTCTGACAGAGGTGCCAATTTTATGTCAAACCTGCTGGCTTGTCTGTGGAAGTCCTGTGGGTTGAAGCACATGAAGACCACCCCCTACCATCCCCAGACTAATGGTCTTGTTGAAAGGTTAAACTCTGCAATCAAGTCCATGCTAAGGGCATTTGCAGATCAGTTTAAAAGGGAGTGGGACAAATATTTGCTCCATCTGTTGTTTGCTTACAGAGAGGTTCCCCAGGAATCCACAGGTTTTTCACCCTTTGAGTTGCTGTATGGGCATAGGGTGAGGGGACCTCTAGATTTAATTTGAAATGAGTGGGAAGGTGAGTGTGAGTCTCACAAGGAGTCTGTTGTGACATATGCCCTGAACCTCAGGACAAGGCTCAGGGAACTCATGGGCCTGGCCCAGGAGAACCTGGTAGAAGCCCAACAACAGAAAAAGGTGTGGCATGACAGGTATGCTCGAGCTAGAGAGTATGCTGTAGGGCAGCAGGTGATGGTTCTCATTCCTGTCAGACACAACAAGTTGCAAGCAGCTTGGGAGAGACCCTACAAGGTGGTAAGAAAGGTAAATGATATTAACTGCATAGTGGAAGTGCGAGGTAGATGGCAGGGGTACAAATTGTACCATGTTAACATGATGAAACCTTACCATGATAGGGAGGCCCTTGTGCTGAGCATTTGCAGTGGATTGCAGGAGGAGTCTGAGAGAGATCTTGTGACTGATCTCCTCAGTGATGCTCGGGCTGACATCTCGGTGGAAGGGGTAGGAATGTCCCAGCAGCTATCTCCTACCCAGGTTTGAGAAATCCGAGCAGTGTTTCAGGAGTTTGGGGGCATATTCACTGGGAAACTAGGGGGCACCCAGCTGGTGCAACACCGGGTGGATACAGGACCCCAAAGGCCTATCAGGAAGGCCCCTTATAGGGTGCCTGAGAGAGTCAAACATATTCTGAGGGAGGAGGTACAGGAGATGTTGGAACTACTGATGATTCAAGAGTCCAACAGTCCCTGGGCCTCACCAGTGGTGTTGGTGCCAAAGAAGGATGGCAGCAACATGTTCTGTGTGGATTACAGGAAATTAAATAGTCACACAGAGTCAGATGCTTACCCCATGCATAGGACTGATGAGGCCCTAGAGCAGCTCAGTGGGGCTAGGTATTTTACAACCATTAATCTTACCAAGGGTTACTGGCAGGTGCCTTTGACTACCAGTGCTAGAGGGAAGTCAGCCTTTGTGACTCCTTTTGGCTTGTATGAGTTCACAAAGATGCCCTTTTGGATGAAGAATGCCCCAGCGACATTCCAGAAGCTGGTAGATCATATCTTAGCAGGAGCAGGAGGCTTTGCCCTTGCTTACATGGATGATATTGCTATCTACAGCCATTCCTGGCAATAGCACTTTCAGCATATCAGGGAGGTGCTGGGCAGACTACAGAGGGCAGGATTGATCATTAAGCAGAGCAAATGTCAGGTGGGTATGGCAGAGGTCTCCTACCTTGGACATAGAGTGAGGAGTGGTAAGATAAGGCCATAACCTGCCAAAGTGGAAGCTATTCAGACATGGCCTGCACCTGTTACCAAAAAGCAGGTGAGGGCATTATTAGGGACAGCAGGATACTACAGAAAGTTTATTCCCAATTATAGTACCATAGCTGCTCCCCTCACAGACCTGACAAGGAAGAGCAGGCCAGATAAGATAGTGTGGACCCCAGTGTGTGAGCAGGCATTTCAGAAGCTTAAGGAAGTTTTAAGAGGACCCCATGTGTTAACCAGTCCAGACTACAGCAAAGACTTTGTTGTGCAGGTGGATGCTTCAAACTATAGGGTGGCGGCTGTACTTAGCCAGATTTCTTCAGAGGTAGAAGAGCACCCAATGGTTTATCTCAGTCGTAGGCTCCAACTCAAGAAAGAATGCTATGCAGCGGTAGAAAAGGATTGTCTAGTGATAGTGTGGGCACTACAAAAACTTCAGCCTTATCTGTATGGAAGAAAATTCACTGTGATGACAGATCACAACCCTCTAACATGGTTAAACAGAGCCAGTCAGCAAAATGCCAAGTTGCTAAGATGGAGTCTGAGGTTGCAAGCATATGATATGTCAGTACAGCACCGCAGTGGGAGTAGCAATGCCAGTGCAGATGGGATCTCAAGACAGGAAATGGGGTGAGGTACATCCAGAAAGACCTGACACTCTCAAGCAATGTTTCTCAAGGGGCACTTGAAAAACTTGCTTGAGTTCCCCGGGGGGGAAGAGATGTGATGATTGGGGAGAGATGAGCGAAGGCTGCCAGCCTAGTCAAATAGATTTTGATACATAATTCTATCAACTGTATAAATAAATGTAAAATACAGGCTTGTGTTTTTAAATGTAAGAAAAACTGTAAAATCTGATCTTCAAGATTGCTGCAACATTGCCATCTGCTGTAAGGAAAACCAAGCCAAGTATTTCAAATGTGTCTTTTTAAGTTGAAAAGATCTTATGAATCTCTTTAATGTTTTACAATTCGGCTCCAGTGCAGCTGGATAAAGGTTTCATGCCCATTGTTTTAAGGCTAAAGTTTGTGACCAGAATTTAGATGTGAAAGGTGCTTTATTGTTCTAGTTTCTGCTAGAATATATATGTGTAATGTCTTCTATTGTTATAAGTCTTTGTGTAGGTGTTAGATTGCTAAATAATGCATTTTGTTTGCCTGGGAAAACCTAAGTATCAAAAATGACGTAATTTGGGGAGAGACCCAGCAAACATGCTTGTTAGTAATGTTTAAATACTATTTCTCAGAAGAGACTGGAAGCATTTTGACTTTGGACATCTAACTTATCAGCACTCTTCCTTGTGCTCACATATAAGTTTTAGCACTATGATTTCTTATAGGAATAGTTAAAGCTAGTAAAGATTAATTAGGTATTTCTCTTTGAAATCAGACCTGTCCTACTGTATTATTTTAAGTTCCTGTGTGGTCTCTGAACTCTTAGATATCTCTGTGGTGTAGTAGTTTTGTCTTGTGTTTTAATTGTTTATTATTAAATATTTTTAAAACCTTCTACCTGTGGCTGTTTTGTGTAGAGATAAGCTCTAGGGTACATTGCATATTTATAGAGGTTATTGTAATAGGCCACTCTAAAGTAAGCCTTGACTGTTAGTCATACTATCATTGGATAATAATATTGCAAAGTAATAATTAGACACCCTTTTAAGGGCATTTGAGTAGCTGATACTTATTAGCTGGTGGTGGCAGTAATTACTAATGTACAGCCTGTGTAAATGGGCACAGCTGGAGAACCTGTGCCAGTCTTTGTCCCCAGGATGGTCTGTGTGGTTGTATAACTTCTTCTCAAAGTGTGTGTGTGGTGTGTCAGCTACCTGGGCAGGGACATGAAGCACTTGTTGGACAGAGAGAGTACTGGAGGTTAGCTTGCCAGCTAGGCTGAGATCTGGGCCCTATTGCTGTGCCATTGAGGAGTCTTGTTGGGGGCCTGGAGAGCAAGGGAGCAACCAGCCCCAGACTGACTGTGATCTCTGTGTGCACTTAAGGGAAATAGTACTTTACTGTGTGTATTAATTATCCTTTCCTCTTCTGTAAGACAACCTCCCTGGTGTTAGTGGTCAGGATTGAGGCTCCTTGATTGCTGGGCCAGGGCACGGCTGTCACAAGTGTTTGGCAGTGGTGGGATCTACTTTACATACTAATTGGCTTGTAGTGGTGTGGGTAGAGCGAATTCCTGTAACTTATGTACAGTGATCTCTAAAACTGTTTTGTACTCTAAAACAGCCACGCAGTGTATATTCAGAGTTCAGATCACAATTGTTTTATTTCTTTTATTAGCTTAGTGTTAGTCAGTATGAGCAGGCAGCATGTCAGCAGAAGAGTATGGAAAGCTGACAAGGAGCCCGCTCGCTGAGATGTGCCGGGCTAGGGGGCTGGTGCATGGAAACCTGACTAAGGCAGACCTGATTGAGCCTTGGTTACAGCTGCATCAGAAAACAGCAGCCTGGAGGACAATCAGACTGACAGTGGAGATACAATATCCTCGGAGAATGGACAGCTCAACCTTTCTGCAGTGGACCTAAAAATCCAGCTGGAGCTAAAGAGACTTGAGTTGGAGGCCAGGTGTATGGAACTAGAAGCAGCTGATAGAATGAGGAGCCTAGAAGCTGATGAACAGGAACAACAGAGAAAGCATGAGAGAGAAATGCTGACTCTTTGCCAGAGTCATGGAGGTAATGGGGAAGGGAGTAACCGGACCCCAGAAGCACAAAAGGTCAGTAAATTTCTTCCATGGTTTAAAGAGGGGGATAATTTTGATAGCTTCATTCATATGTTTGAGAGGGTATATAAACAGTTTAAAGTTGACCAAAGGCTCTGGGTATGGTTCCTGACCCCCTTACTCTATGGTAAAGCTGTTACTTATTTAGCAAAATTGCATGACACTGACTATTTTGATTATGCTGCTGTAAAAAGACATTTATTAGAATGTTTTAAGCTAACACCTGAAATGTATAGGAAAAAGTTTTGCAAGCATAGACGCAAGGCAGATGAAAATGTATGTAAATATGTTGTTGAACTGAGCACTTATTTTCATAGCTGGGTGAGTGGATGTCAGGCCACCACTTTTGAAGGGCTGGCAGACCTTTTGGGAAGGGAACAAGCCCTTAGCACTTTGCCTGAGGACATGAGGATCTGGTTAGCTGATAAACACTGTGCTACTTCAAGGAGTTGGGGAAGAAGGGAGACCAATACCTAGCAAGCAGGGAAGACCTGCACAGGAAAGGGACCCCCAGTACTGCTCATGGGTCTAAAGGAACCTCTGGGGCAGCACAGACTGCCCAAACAGAATTCGCCAGTAGCAGGGGAAGCCACTAGTCCAGGTACATGTCCAGGAGCTAGGGTTAAATGTTTTGAATGCAACCAGTGGGGCTATGTGGCATACAGCTGTCCACAGAAGCAAGGTGGGGAACTAAACATGAGGGAGCCAGTAAGTGGTAAAGACAAAATGCCATCACTGGATTGTCTTGAGACAACAGGGGTATGGAACTACCATCCTGCAGATGTCCTGAGAGGGAAGGATTTGGATGAGGCAGTACTATGTATTTATGCAGTTACACGCAGCGATGCTAGGAGACAAGCATGTGTGTCTGGTAGCCTGGGGGAGACCCAGACAGACTGCATACTTGCAGCCAGGACTGCCGAGGTGGTTACTTCAGGAAGTGAACTACGCTGTAGCAGTGAGACTGAATTTGAGCCACAGCTGCTTATGGTTACTGATGTTCCCTTTAACAGGGTAACTGCAAAGGTAGAGGTGAGTTGTAGTACCCAGGCTGACAGTGAAGCACCACTGTCAGAGGATGCCAGACTTCCTGTGGAAGGGGAGCTGGGAAGGGTTACAAGGAGGGAGTTGAGACAGGCTCGGCTCTCAGACTCTACATTGCAAGGCCTGAGGCAGGTAGCTAGGGAGGCAACTGATTCTCAAGGGAAGGGTTAATCTGTATACTAGGACCAAGGGTTACTATACAGAGAGTGGACCCCTGAGGGAGGGCTAGAAGGTGAGAGAGTACAGCATTTGGTAGTGCCTAGATCTTACCATCTAGAGCTTCTAGCCATAGCCCATGATATTCCCTTTGCAGGTCATGTGGGCATAAAATGTACACAGAGGCATATTATACAAAACTTCTATTAGCCTGGAATTTCCAGAGATGTAACAGGGTACTGCAGGACCTGTGAACAGTGCCAAAAGGTAGGCAAGACAGGAGGCAAAGTGAGAGCTCCTTTGATGCCTTTGCCTGTGATTGAGGAGCCATTTCAGAGGGTAGCTATGGATATTGTGGGTCCCCTGAGTACCCCAAGTTCCAGAAGGAAAAAGTATTTCCTAGTGATTGTAGATTATGCTACACGATATCCTGAGGCAGTGGCTTTGTCCTCCATTGAGGCCGAGAAGGTGGCAAATGCTTTGCTAGAGATTTTCAACAGGGTAGGTTTCCCAAAAGAAATACTGTCTGACAGAGGTGCTGGTTTTATGTCAGACCTGCTGGCTTGTCTGTGGAAGGCCTGTGGGCTGAAGCACATGAAGACCACCCCCTACCATCCCCAGACTAATGGTCTTGTTGAGAGGTTAAACTCTACAATCAAGTCCATGCTAAGGGCATTTGCAGATAAGTTTAAGAGGGAGTGGGACAAATATTTGCCCCATCTGTTGTTTGCTTACAGAGAGGTTCCCCAGGAATCCACAGGTTTTTCACCCTTTGAGTTGCTGTATGGGCATAGGGTGAGGGGACCTCTAGATTTAATTTGAGATAAGTGGGATGGTGAGTGTGAGTCTCACAAGGAGTCTGTTGTGGCATATGTCCTGAACCTCAGGACAAAGCTCAGGGAACTCATGGGCCTGGCCCAGGAGAACCTGGCAGAAGCCCAACAACAGAAAAAGGTGTGGTATGACAGGAATGCTCGAGCTAGAGAGTATGCTATAGGGAAGCAGGTGATGGTTCTCATTCCTGTCAGACATAACAAGTTGCAAGCAGCTTGGGAGGGACCCTACATGGTGGTAAGAAAGGTAAGTGATGTTAACTGCATGGTGGAAGTGCTAGGCAGATGCAGGGGCACAAATTGTACCATGTTAACATGATGAAACCTTACCATGATAGGGCGGCCCTTGTGCTGAGCATTTGCAGTGGATTGCAGGAGGAGTCTGAGAGAGATCTTGTGACTGATCTCCTCAGTGAGGCTCAGGCTGACACCTCGGTGGAAAGGGTAGCAATGTCCCAGCAGCTAATCTCCTACCCAGGTTTGAGAAATCCGAGCAGTGTTGCAGGTGTGTGGGGGCATGTTCACCGGGAAACCAGGGAGCACCCACCTGGTGCAACACCAGGTGGATGCAAGACCCCAAAGGCCTATCAGGCAGCCCCTTATAGGGTGCCTGAGAGAGTCAAACAGATTCTGAGGGAGGAGGTACAGGAGATGTTGGAACTAGGGTTGATTCAAGAGTCCAACAGTCCCTGGGCCTCACCAGTGGTGTGGGTGCCAAAAAAGGATGGCAGCAACATGTTTTGTGTGGATTACAGGAAATTAAATAGTCACACAGAGTCAGATGCTTACCCCATGCCTAAGACAGATGAGGCCCTAGAGCCGCTCATTGGGGCTAGGTATCTTGCAACCATTGATCTTACCAAGGGTTACTGGCAGGTGTCTTTGACTCCCAGTGCTAGAGAGAAGTCAGCCTTTGTGACTCCTTTTGGCTTGTATGAGTTCACAAAGATGCCCTTTGGGATGAAGAATGCCCCAGTGACTTTCCAGAGGCTGGTAGATCATATCTTAGCAGGAGCGGGAGGCTTTGCCCTTGCTTAAATGCATGACATTGCTATCGACAGCCATTCCTGGTAAGAGCACTTTCAGCATGTCAGGGAGGTGCTGGGCAGACTACAGAGGGCAGGGTTGACCATTAAGCTGAGAAAATGTCAGTTGAGTATGGCAGAGGTCTCCTACCTTGGACATAGAGTGGGGGAGTGGTAAGATAAGGCCATAACCTTCCAAAGTGGAAGCTATTCAGGCATGGCCTGCACCTGTTACCAAAAAGCCGGTGATGGCATTATTAGGGACAGCAGGGTACTACAGAAGGCTTGTTCCCAATTATAGTACCATAGCTGCTCCCCTCACAGACCTGACAAGGAAGAGCAGGCCAGATAAGGTAGTGTGGACCCCAGCATGTGAGCAGGCATTTCAGAAGCTTAAGGAAGCTTTAGGAGGACCCCCTGTGTTTGCCAGTCCAGACTACAGCAAAGACTTTGTTGTGCAGGTGGACGCTTCAAACTATAGGGTGGTGGCTGTACTTAGCCAGAGTTTTTCAGAGGGAGAAAAGCACCCAGTGGTTTATCTCAGTCGTAAGCTCCAACTCAGGAAGGAATGCTATGCAGCGGTGGAAAAGGAATGTCTGGCCATAGTGTGGGCACTACAAAAACTTCAGCCTTATCTGTATGGAAGAAAATTCACTGTGATGACAGATCACAACCCTCTAACATGGTTAAACAGAGTCAGTCAGCAAAATGCCAAGTTGCTAAGATGGAGTCTGAGGTTGCAAGCATAAGATATGTCAGTGCAGCACCACAGTGAGAGTAGTAATGCCAATGCAGGTGGGATCTCAAGACAGGAAATGGGGTGTGGTACACCCAGAAAGACCTGACACTCTCAAGCAATGTTTCTCAAGGGGCACTTGAAAAACTTGCTTGAGTTCCCCGGGGGGGGAAGAGATGTGACGATTGGGGAGAGATGAGCGAAGGCTGCCAGCCTAGTCAAATAGATTTTGATACATAATTCTATCAACTGTATAAATAAATGTAAAATACAGGCTTGTGTTTTTAAATGTAAGAAAACACTTTAAAATGTGAACTTCAAGATTGTTGCAACATTGCCATCTGCTGTAAGGAAAACCAAGCCAAGTATTTCAAATGTGTCTTTTTAAGTTGAAAAGATCTTATGAATCTCTTTAATGTTTTACAATTCAGCTCCAGTGCGGCTGGATGAAGTTTTCATGCCCATTGTTTTAAGGCTAAAGTTTGTGACCAGAATTTAGATGTGGAAGCTGCTTTATTGCTCTAGTTTCTGCTAGAATGTATATGTGAAATGCCTTCTATTGTTGCAAGTTTCTGTGCAGATGTTAGATTGCTAAATAATGCAGTTTGTTTGCCTGGGAAAACCTAAGTATCAAAAATGATGTAATTTGGGGAGGGAACCAGAAAACATGTTTGTTAGTAATGTTTAAATACTATTTCTCAGAAGAGACTGGAAGCATTTTGACTTTGGATATCTAACTTATCAGCACTCTGCCTTGTGCTCACATGTAAGTTTTAGCACTGTGATTTCTTATAAGAATAGTTAAAGCTAGTAAAGATTAATTAGGTATTTTTCTTTGAAATCAGACCTGTCCTACTATATTATTTTAAGTTTCTGTGTGGTCTCTGAACTCTTAGATATCTCTGTGGTGTAGTAGTTTTGTCTTGTGTTTTAATTATTTATTATTAAATATTTTTAAAACCTTCTAACTGTGGCTGTTTTGTGTAGAGATAAACTCTAGAGTACATTGCATATTTATAGAGGTTATTGTAATAGGCCACTCTAAAGTAAGCCTTGATTGTTAGTCATATTACCATTGGATAATAATATTGTACAGTGATAACTGGACACCCTTTTAAGGGCATTTGAGTAGCTGATATTTATTAGCTGGTGGTGGCAGTAATTACTACCGTATAGCCTAGGTAAATGGGCACAGCTGGAGAACCTGTGCCAGTCTTTGTCCCCAGGATGGTCTGTGTGGTTGTATAACCTATTCTCAAAATTTGTGTGTGGTGTGTCAGCTACCTGGGCAGGCAGATGAAGCACTGGTTGGATAGAGAGGGTACTTAAGGGAAATTGTACTTTACTGTGTGTATTAGCTATCCTTTCCTCTTCTATAAGATGACCTCCCTTGTGTTAGTGGTGAGGATTGAGGCTCCTTAATTGCTGGACCAGGGCACGGTCATCACAAATACATTTTTTGCATTGAGTATAAGGCTGTGGCTTTGGCACCAATCATTTGTTTGTGTAAAACCATTTTGTAGGATGTTGACATATTTTGTAGAGTCTATGACTGCTCCCTGTCTGCACTCATTAGCAAACTTTGTCAACCACAGACCTTTACTTTTAGCTTGCACTTCAGAGAAATAGATTCCAAACAGTAGAGGTCCCAGGACTGATCCCTGTGAAACACCACTGATTATGGGTCTGCCGTTGGAGATGGATTCCCCTATTTTGACTATATGTGTTCTATCAGTGGGCCAGTTAGCAACCCATCTAAATATATACAGGTTGATACCTAGCTGGGTGAGTTTGTCAATTATGCCTGAGTGGGGGATAGTGTCAAAAGCCTTGGCTAAGTTTAGGTAGGTTGTATGCACAGATTTCCCTCATCAAGGGCCTTGGTGACTGCCTCAAAGAAGTCCACCAGTTTTAACAGGCATCATCTCCCTTTGACAAATCCAAATTGAGTAGGGTCAAGTGTTTGGAGATTGCCAATATATTTGTTGATAAGGTCTCTCACTTTTTTTTTAATTTCTCCAAGTCTTTTGGGTTTCTAATACCATGACCAGAGTGAATCCCATTACTAAGTCAAAGTGCAATTAAAATTCATGAAATTAGTGCTGTTTCAATCTTTGATGTCAGCCAAAAGTTGTCTTCACAGCACCCACAATGTGCCCAATAATGACTCCTTCTGCAATTTGTATGGGGTTGCATGTATTGTTGATAAGGTCCATGATGATTCTCTCCATGTTCTTGCAGAAAAGGCTAATCAGGCTAATAGGTCTTTAGGTCCCAGGGTCAGTGGAAGCACCACCTTTGTGCAAGGGGATAACGGTGGCCTTTTTCCATTCAGCTGTGACAAAGCCAGTGCTTAGACTATGATTGAAAAAAGTACCAAATGGTGTTGCTAATTCTTGTTTCAGCCCATGTAGAATGCAGCCTGGGATGTTATCAGGTCTCATGGATGCTGTCTTTTTGACCTTAAAGAGGGCATTCATGATCTGCTCCTTAGAGACACAAGGTAGCAGACAAGTGGAAGGGAAGTTTTGGGTTAAGTGGGGGATAGGGGTCTAAAGTTTTCACAGAACCTTTTGGCTAACAGGTTAGCGATATCCACAGGGTGGGTGGTATCATTAACTACCAGCTGAGCACAAATCTGGGCCTTTCCTTTTAGGCTACGGATGTAACTAAAGAGCACCTTATGGTTGTCCTTAGTTGAGGAAGCTAATTTGGATTTGTAGTTAGCTTTAGAGGACTTCACAAGAAGCCTTATTTGCTTGTTTAAGCTGAGGAGGGAGTGTTTCCATTTTAGGGCTCGCTCCATCTCACTCTGAGACAGCAATTTATTCCTCTTATTATAAAGCCTGTTAATGGCAGTTGTCCACTAGACAGGTTTGCTTTTCCTTGGAGAGGTTGTTTTGGTCCTATCAAGTATGGCAGAGTCAATGCAGTTGTTCAGGTGTTTGTATAAAGCATTTGTGTAGAACTCGGCATAGCTCAAGTTCCATCTGAGAGGTTGGCTGCAGTGAAGCTATTTATACCATCCCGTAAGAGATCATAATTTGTTTTGGAGACTTTTTTAGTTTAAATGGTGCTGGGGGGGGGGCAGGTATGGTAGTTACTTTGATTGAGACTGATTTGTGGTCAAATTTCACCAGGGAAGACCTCACAGTGGGGGTGCTGCAGTGGTCCTCCATATTGTGTGGTGGTGGTGTCAACTAGCTGGTCCAGGGCATTGGAGTTAATGAAGTCGAGAAACCTTTGGGCAAGTGGGTTTGTGCACAAGTAATTTTCCCAGTCAATGGATGGGTAATTAATGTCACCCAAACCCATGGTGTTTGGATGTATCTTGATAGACTCAAGTAGATCCAAATAGGCAGAGTGGGTTTCCTGATTCATGGAGGGGGTCCTGTAGCTGGCAGTACCTTGAATAGGTCTCCTACCAACAGTTAATTGCACCTGACGTATCTCCAGGGAATCGTGTTGTCTAACCAGTCTGGAGGTGTATTTATCTTTAATGAATATTGATACACTGCCTCCTTTAGTCTTCACACCTTCAGTTTGTGGTCTGAACATGTGGAAGAAGATGTAGCCCGATATGGCTGGGGTGCTCTCTACAGTCTTGAACCAGGTTTCCATGACTGCACAAATGTCTATGTCTTCCAAGGTGATGAGTGCTTCTAGTGAAAGCAGTTTCATGTTAAGACTCCTAGCATTTAGACGGAGTTTTTACATTGGGAATTTTGCCCTTGAAATACTGCCTAAAAAAGGTACTACTGGGGTGGTGGCAGCTTTGGCCAGTAGCTGAAATACAAGAGGTGACAGATGAAGACCATCTTTGGGAAAACATTGAGGTCTGTTGATCCTGTCATCCCAGGCTGACAGATACTGTAGCCCCTTAGAATGACACCAGAAACTAAACCAATTATTGAAGTCAATCATTTGCTGGTTGTATTGAGGCATCACCCTAGGTGAAGGCAAAATGCTTTTTAAGGCTAGAGACATACTTGCCTAAGACACTCAGTCTGAGAGCTCAATCATGTCTCTCTTCATATAGTCCAGAGAGGTACATCTCAAGTCATTCACACCAACACGGACTGTGATAGAGTCATAACAGTGCCTGTTGTTGAGAGATTTGAGTGCATGTGTGATATGGCAGACCTTGGCACCTGACACAGCTGACCATGACCTTCTCCTTATCCAGCCTGGTGGGAGGGACACCTGTGTGTCGCATGATGGAATCATCTATGACTAATGTGTTTGGTTTTGTGCTTTACCTTAAGGGCTTGACAGGTGAGACACTGGTATGTGAGTTATTATGTGTATTGTGTTCTGCAGAGGAAGTATTATCTGTAGCGTGCTTGTGTTTGTGTTTGGGAGGTCTCTGGTATTTAGGCATGTTTCTGGTGAGGACCTCCACCTATGTAGGCATGTGTGATATGTGTTTGAGCAGAGTAGGAGGTTTGATGTGCATGCTGATGACCTGCTCATTGTCATATGTACTGACTGGTGTGTGATAGAGCATTGATTCAAGGTTCTTAATATAGTTGCATCTCTCACATAGGTTCATAGGTTCATAGGTTCATACTAGGCTATCTGCCCGAGGGCATTTACAAGCCTAGCCCATAGTTTTGTGGCTTACGCCACCCCTTTAGTATGGGGAACTATACCCATTATTTTGCTGTGCCTCTGTTGAGCAGTGACACTGAGGTAATCCCTGGGGTATATCTGCGATCTCCCATCCATTGGTCAAGATTTCTCTTGAACAAGGCCAGCGAGGTGCTCTGCCTCACATATACCGGGATTTTATTCCACAGCATAGAGTCTTTGGGTGATGAATCTATCCCTCCAGCACGTCCTATTAATAGCCGTGTCGAGGTTTAAGTCCCGCCCTTGTGGCTCTGACGGATCTAGATTTTTGAGGTGAAGCATATTCATCAAATCTGGGTTTGACATGGCCTTGTATGTTAGGCAAAGGTCACCTCTGAGCAAGCGTGCGACTGAATAGAGCTGGAGTTCTTTCAGTCGGGCAGCATAGGACAGATGTTTGAGACCCTTTATCCTTTTGGTGAGGAACTTTTGTGGCCTCTCCAGCTGCTGCAAGTGTCGGGTCAGATACATTCCGAATGGGGCATTGTACTCAATCATTGGTCTGATGAGTGATGAGTATAGGGAGACTATGACCTCCCTTGATCTAGATGAGAATCCCTTCATGATAAGGTGGGCAATGTAGAAGGTCTTCCTAACTACTTTAGCTACATGGGTGTCGAATGACAGACTACTATCAACCTGGGTCCCCAGGTCCCTGATAACTTCTTCTGTACTCAGTGGATTGCCACCTATTTGGTAGCTAGGGGTAACCTTGTTTTTCCCGAAGGGTATGACTATGCATTTTTGGCATTTAACTTTAGGCCATGGCTCTGGCACCAGTTATCCGTTTCTGTGAGACCCTTCTGAAGGATATCTGTGTCAGATGTGTTTTCTACTATGGCCCAGTTTGCAGTCATCTGCAAACTTTGTCAGCCATAACCCTCCTGTGTTTGCTTGTACTTGGAAAAGTAGATGCCAAACAAGAGTGGGCCCAGGACTGAGCCCTGTGGTACACCACTTGTGACAGGCTTTGAGTCTGACATGGCGCCAGCAACTCTGACCCTGTGGGTTCTGTCACTCAGCCAGTTTGCAACCCATCTTGTGATGTATGGGTTAACATTTAAGCTGATGAGTTTTTCAATGATACCCGAGTGGGGTATTGTATCAAAGGCCTTCGCCAGATCGAGGTAGGCTGTATGGACTGCCTTTCCCTCATCAATGGCTTTGGTGACTGTTTCAAAAAGTCAACCAAGTTTAGAAGGCATGATCTGCCTTTGACAAAGCCAAACTGGGATGGATCCAAAGTCTGCAAATTCCCTATGTCTTTATTTATGAGGTCCATTATGATCCTCTCCATGGCTTTGCAGATAAGGCTTGTCAAGCTAATGGGCGGTAATTTCCAGGGTCGGTGGAGGCACCACCTTTGTGAAGTGGGACCACAGTTGCAGTGCGCCACTCCTGGGTACGTATCCAGAGGTAAGACTATGATTAAACAGCTGTCCTAGCTGTGGGTTTAATTCCTCGTTGAGTTCGTGGAGCACACAGCCGGGGACACCATCAGGTCCCATGGATGCTGTGTTTTTGCTTTGGAGAGAGCAGTTCTCACTTGGGCGTTGGAGATGTTTGGGGGCTGCAATCGCGGTATAGATATCTCTCCTTTTGGGGGAGGGGAGAAGTTTGCACTGAACCTGTCAGCCAGTATGTTGGCAATGTCTGTAGGATCAGTAATCTTCACATCATTTTGAACTAGTTCTGAGCATATCTGGGAGTTTCCTCCCAGGTTTCTAACATAGCTAAAGAAGGCCTTATGATTGTCTTTTGAGTCTTTAGCTATTTTTCTCTCAAAATTTGCTTTGGATGATTTTATGAGAGCTCTTAGTTTTTACTTATAGTGATCAAGGGTGTCTTACCTTTTAAGGATTTTGCTCTATCTTGTAGTAGCTTCCTCCTTTTGTTGTAGAGTTTGTTTATGGCTGGGGTCCACCAGAGTGGACGCTTGCCTTTGGTACAAAGAGTCTTTGTTTTGCTTGGGATTGCCTTATCCATGCAGTCCTGCAGGTGCTGGTAGAAGGCATTTGTAAGTGATTCAGCGGCTTGAGTACTGTTTTCCGACGGCTCGGGCGGCCTTAAAGGAGACCACACTAGTCTTTAGAAGTGTGAAGTCGGCTTCGAGAAGTTCTTTACTGTGGTCTTTTTATTTCAGGTGGGGGTGGGATGAGGACCTCCAGCGAGATTAGTTTGTGATCTGATCTCACCAGTGAGGGGTATACTTCGGTGTTGAACATTGTGCTCCCATGTTCGTGATGATGAGATCAAGTATGTTTTCTCCTCTTGTGGGGATGGTGACTAGTTGTTCCATGGCATTTGAGTTTATGAATTCCAGGAACTTTTGGGCTAGGGTGTTTGGGCTTGAGTAGTGTTCCCAGTCTATATTAGGGTAATTGAAGTCACCTAGTATGATGGTGTTTGGTGATACATTTATCCCCTCTAGTGTTTTCAGGAAGGCCATGTGAGGTTCCTGAGTTTGTGAGGGTGGCCTGTAACATGCTACAATTTGCAGAGCAGTCTTGCCTATGGTTAATTGCACCTGGATGGTCTCCGATGCATCGTGCGTTGCCACCAGTCTTGAGGTGTGGGTGTCTTTGATGAATATGGATACCCCTCCTTTCTTGGTATTGTCTGGATTTTGGGGCGGAACGCATGATAAGAGGTAAAACCTGATAGTGCTGGGGTGCTCTCAGGAGCCTTGAACCAGGTTTCTGTCACTGCACAGACATCGATGTTCTCCATACTGAGAAGGGCCTCGAGTGCGTGCATTTTGAGATTTAGACTTCTGGCATTGAGCAGCATTACCCTTAGTTTTTTCCTTTTTGTGTTCTAGGGTGGTAGGTTTAGAATTTGAGCCTTGCCTAAAAAGGCACTATGGGGGTGGCAAGAGCCTTTGCCAATATCCGAATCCCAGGGTGACAGGTGCAAGCCGTCCCTTGAAGCAGCGTGGCTTGTCCAGCATGTCATCCCAGGCAGACAGACATTGGATCCCCTTTGAATGACACCAGAGTTTAAGCCAATTGTTAAAGCTGATCATCTTATCTCTGTATTGTGGCATCATTCTTGGTGAAGGTAGGATACTGCTCAAGGTCAGGGTCATACCTGCCTGGGCTACATAATCAGAGAGCTCCTCAATGTCTCTTTTCATGTAGTCCAAGGAGGTGCGTCTCAGGTCGTTTACACCAGCGTGGACAATGACTGAGTCATATTTGTACCTGCTGTTGAGAGACCTGAGTGCTTGCGTTATGTGGCGGATTCTAGCGCCCGACAGGCAGCTTACTGTGACCTTCTCCTTACTCAGTCTGGTGAGCGGGACGTCAGTGTGTCTGACTATGGAGTCACCAATGACTAGTGTGTCTGGCATTGTGTTTGGCCTTAAGGGCTGTGACTGTTTGACACTCTGACTGTGAGGTCTATGTGTTGCAGGTGTTGTGTTCTGAGGTGGTGGTTGTTTGGGTGTCTGCTTTGGTGGCCTCTGCTGTTTTGGTAGATTTTTGATCAGAGCCGAGTATGTCTTTGTGTGTTTATGTGTATGATTTGAGGTTGTGATGGTACTATGTGAGACTGGATCTATAGTGTGTGTGGTAACCTTCTCCTCCTGACTGGTCTTGCCAGTCCTATGTTGAGAGAGCTCAGCCTCCAGTTTGGCCGTATAGTTGCATCTCTCGCATGTATTTGTGTTTTGTGGGAGGAGGAGAGGGTTGTCTGTGTACATGAGGCAATTGTAACATTGCCTCAATATTCCCAGGTTCACCAGCTGAGCAGGAGAGGACACTAGCAACTGATCCCTCGACATGCTAGAAGGACTAGACAAAAAACTTTAAAAGAGATTCCGGGGACGTGAGTGACCGAAAAATGGGGGTTTGCCTTTTGGGGTGCTATATATAAGAGTGCCGTATCAAGGTAATAAGTACTGTAGGAGCAAGTGCTAGGTTTAACAGATAGAGAAAAGTCTACTTGGAGTCAAGTAGAGATGATCTTTTTAGGTATTAGAGAAAGTGCTAGTAACAGGGATGCTTAAAGGTAAGATTGAAAAGAATGCACTCTGCAGTGTGCACTAGAGAAGTTAGATATGAAAGTAGGTAACTTGAGTTTTACCTGTTTAAAAGTTAAGGTTTAGTGGAGAGTTACTATTTTTAAAACAGCAAGATGGACTGAAAGGGGTGGTTACTTTTGTATTTTGGTACTATGAAATACTGTAGGATGGCCAATAAATTTAAATAATTGAAGGGTGGGATTTCAAAAGTGATGGTTTTGTGATTACTCACATAAGCCAGTGAAAGTAGAGAGAAATGAGATATATGGTCAGATTAACATAAGAGGCGGGCAACTAGAAAGACAGTGGTATTTAACAAGACAACTTAAATGGGTGAGAGGGAGGGAAAAATTCTGCCTGACTCAGAACAGAGAGAGCTGTGGTCTCTTTTGAAGTTTTAATATGCTGTTAAACAGAATGCAAGCAAAACACAAGGTAAAGAAAACAAACTACAGTATTCAAAATATAGAAAGGCAATACAGAAATACAAAAAATAACAGCAAACTAACCTTTCCTTCACAGCAAAGTGTAGCAGAGTCTGGATGAGCCTTTCTGAGTTTGTGTGGTGTAGGAGTTCAGGTTTGTCGGTTAACATGAGGCAGTTACTACACTGTCTCAGGATGCCCATGTCGACCAAGCTGCCTGGAGAAACTGTGGGAAATTGTACACCCATAATGTTAGGTAAATTTATATGGTCAGGAAGAGTGGTCACACTTAGGAATGGCTAGTGGGTGAGAGATGTGTTGGTACCTCCGAGGCTAGGCTTAGTGTTCTACCTGACAGTAGTGCTGAGCCACAAAAAAACCTCTGGAGGACCACAAGCAAAGTGCTAAGGGAAAATTTAACAAGCAAAATGTTTGCTCCTATTACCACCAACTGTAACTACTGGTATACGGCAGTGCACGATGGTGCACTACATGCAAGCAAGCGAGATGCAAGGCTTGTATAAAACAAGAAATAAGTCAAACTACCCAATAAGGGCACACTCTCTGCACTCTAGTCCAATTATCCTTGATTAGAATGGACTCAGATAGCACTCCCCTCCCACAAGGATGCAGAAAGGCCTTCTCCAGCAAAAATTGCTTCAATTTGATGCTCAGAAGTTACAAAACAGACCCAGAAACAGCAGGCCTGGAACTGGGCTATGCTACAGCCGAACTAGTACAGTATCCAGTAAAATGTGGCCAAAAACAGTTCTGACAATTCCAACAGACAGTAGAATGCAAATGCAAATTAAGAGTGCAATATAAGGGCAGAAACAGGCACTTATAGTTGTTTGGAAGCAAAAGATGGCTCAGATCTTTCAATATCTCAGTGAAGAGCTGGTTTAAGTGCTCAAGTGATACAAGACAGTCTAGATTCCATAAGTCTGAATCTAGCTAATGCTAAAAAGTGCAGTGGTATTTGAAATTTCAAGTGCTTAAAATCACAGATACTGAAGTGAAGAATTAGGCTGAAAAACTCTGAGCTCTACCATAACATATGTGCACACCAATTGCTTGTATAACTCACTACAGATACTGAGTACTAATGAATTTCTAGGATGGTATGCCTCCATCATGTTAATATGGTAGAATTTGTGCTTCTTCATCCTTTCTTGCAAGTCTATTACATAATTAACATCACTTACCTTTTTCCCAACTACATAAAAGGTCCTCCCATGTTGCCTGCAATTTATTCTGCTGAATAAGTACCTTTCCTTCAATAGTATATTCTTGGATTTGTGGTGTGCAGTCATACCAGATGTGTTGCCTCTGTTATGCCTTTGCTAGGTGCTCCTGTGTCAAATGCAGGAGCTTCCTACGTTTAGTCCTGAAATATTTTCCATCCAGATATCATGAAATCTAGAGTCCCCCTTACTCTGTCACATAAGGTAGCTAAAATAGCAAAAACTCACAAATTTATTGGGGTACATCTCTACATATAAATAGGAGATGGGGTAAGTACATGTCCCACTACCACTTAAACTGGTCTGTGAATACTTCAGTATGGTATTAAGAGCAGAATTAAACTTCCTACTGATTAATTTCTTTGTTGATGGTAGGAAATAGTTTCAAACTGTATACATGACATCACTTCCACAAACAGGAAGACAGACCCTCTGTTTGTCTGTATTTCCCATAGGAAACTGACCCTGATGAAAATTTCTAGCTGAACATTTTTCAACTTTTCTGCCCCAAAAGAAGAGAAAGCCATTGACTCACAGTACTTAATAGCAAATTTACCACTGGCAATATATACCTCTTACATGCCCAAGAATATATGATTAAAGGAAAGGTAACAGTGCTTATTTCTGTTCAACAGAATAAATCTCAGGTAACATGGGATGATCTTTTATGTAGATGAGAAGAAGATTAGTGATGTTAGTTATGTAATGGAGTTGCAAGAAAGGATGGAGAAGCACAAACTCTAACATATTACCCATGATGGAGGCATATCATCCTAGAAATTCATTAGTACTCAGTATCTGTAGTGAGTTATATAAGCAATTGGTGTGCACATATGTTATGGTAGAGCTCAGAGATTCTCAGTCTAATACTTCACTTCAGTATCTGTGGTTTTAAGCACTTTAAATTTCAAATACCTCTGCATTTTTAGCATAGGCTAGATTCAATCTTATGGGATCTAGACTGTCTTGTATCACTTGACCACTTAAACCAGCTCTTCACTGAAATACTTGAAAGATCGGAGGCCTCCGTTGCTTCCCACTAACAATAAGTGCCTGTTTCTGCTCTTATATTGCACTCTTAATTTGCATTTGCATTCTACTGTCTGTTTGAACAGTGATACTTGAAAAAGTGTCTTTCCCAGAGTCCTAACTGAAGTGAACTGCCTGGGTAAGTAATGCTCTAAACATCTAAAGGCTTATGTCTGATGCAGTATCCTTTTTAACAATGGTTTGTTTATCTTTTACCAGAAATGGGTAGAGGCCCTTGTGTTAATCTGGACCAGTTACAGTTTCTTTAAAAAACACCACTGCCATGATACTACCTCTGTTATCTTCTTCATGTGTTTCACTTCCCATCCTGTGCTGATAGACATTAGGACCATACAAATCCCACTTGGTTACATTAGAAACCTATGACCCGAAGACCTTGGCATATAAAGGAACTAGTTGTTTCCCCCTTTGTCTGAGGATTCCACCGTGGTGGTTTAAAGTGACCTCATAGGTTCTGTGAAGTCCTAGGTACCCACTTTCTGTGTAGTTGTAACTGCTGGCTTAATAGACGTCACACTTTCTATCCATCTCTTCAGCTGAGTTACATCCATGGTTTATCAGATTCTGAATTTGTCAGGAAAGGTAGAAGGATACTGAGTGCTTGCTTTCTTGCCATAAGATCTCCTATCAATTCAAAAGTAGTAGTGCAACATCCTCTTACATCAATTAAAACACTGATACTGCCTTCTGGTTTTCATCAGTGTTCTGTTAAACATGCAAGTGTTTTGCAAAAATAAATAAATAAAATATAAAAATAAAAAGTTATAATGTGTAGCTTGATATTTTAGTTTCATTGTTCACACAGTTATTTATATAAATACTCTCATAAAATGATGTAGGTAGGTAATGAACAATGATTTATATACATCAGTAAAGCATTCTAGTGAACTGAAAACAGATTAAGTAACCTAAAGAAGCCCATCCACTTGTCTCCACAAGAAAATGTGTTTTATTACAAAACAGTAAAGTGCTTTCATCCTATAACAGCAATAGGACTTTATCAAAGCTGGTAAAACCACTCTTTACCTCACTGTACAACTGAGTACAATCATGTAATTGGCATTAGCTAATCAAAATCAACAAATAAAATTAACATGCAGGCTTGAATGAGATGTGTAGTAGCTTAGACTCAGCACCACAAAATTTCCAGGAATAAGTGACAATGTTTCTATAATTTTGGTGTTGAAACTAAAATCTTTGGAGTACTATATATAGGTTCATGCATAAACAATGTTATACACACACAGTATTATTTAAGTGTTTTGCCACTTTACGTTTTAGTGTATTTTCCAATTTACGTTGGCTAATGCCAATAATATGACTGATAGTTTTAAAGTGAGGTTAAGAGTGGTTTTAACAGTTTTGATAAAGTCTGTTTGATGCTATAGGATCACAAAAATTAAGTCAGCAGCACCAAGACCCACCACAGAAAGTTTCAGGAATCAAAAAAATATAAAACAAAACAATTTATTGAAGCACTTTTCGTTGCTTGTAATGTAGCAACTTCTTCAGAAAAGATACACAGTTTCAAACAGTAGTTTATAAGTAATTAAAACATATCATGTGATGACCACACCTCTCAGTGAGTCAAATTCTTAAAGAGACATTTGTTAAAAAAACATGTATTCATGAAACCTGAATACAAGAGCTGAAAGTTTGTCAGTTTAAAAGTGTCATTAAAACTGTTATAAATAATTATACAGAAGGCATAAAACTGTTAGACTCAAACAATAACAAGGTTAGACTAAACTTCAAAGTTACAGAATAATCAACCGAGTATACTTCTCAAAAACATTATAGAGCTAGAGTGATAGGATTAAGTTCCAGCAAAGTACCAGTCACCGTCTCAAACTTCTTAGTTTTAGAAGACAGGCAATGTTACAAGCATCATTTAAACCTGGTACAATTAATGCATTCAAACAGATCTGTCATTCCAACTCGTGTTCCTCTAAAAGTAAATTCAGTGGGCCACCTCTCAAATTGGCTTGAACTTGATCTATAGCTTTGAAAGTAAATTTGTGGCCATCATTATTTGCTATATGTCTTGCTAGTGGGTTGTCAATTTTATTAACTGAAATGGCATAGGTGTGTTCGTAAACCCTGTCTCGCAGTCTACGTTTAGTCTTCCCCACGTAGAATGCGGGACAGCAGACACATCTTGCTATGTAAACAGCCAATATAGAATTACAGTTGAGTTTAAATTTAATCTCATATTTGTTGTCACCTATACAAAATGTATTACCCACTTCCTAATCCTATCACTCTAGCTCTATAATATTTTTGAGAAGTATACCCGGTTGATTATTCTGTAACTTTGAAGTTTAGTCTAACCTTGTTATTGTTTGAGTCTAACAGTTTTATGCCTTCTGTATAATTATTTATAACAGTTTTAATGACACTTTTAAACTGACAAACTTGCAGCTCTTGTATTCAGGTTTCATGAATACATGTTTTTTTAACAAATGTCTCTTTAAGAATTTGACTCACTGAGAGGTGTGGTCATCACATGATATGTTTTAATTACTTATAAACTACTGTTTGAAACTGTGTATCTTTTCTGAAGAAGTTGCTACATTACAAGCAACGAAAAGCGCTTCAATAAATTGTTTTGTTTTATATTTTTTTGATTCCTGAAACTTTCTGTGGTGGGTCTTGGTGCTGCTGACTTAATTTTTGTGTTTCAGTAGTTTGTTGGCTTCCTTTTCCTGGTTTATCTGGAGTATGGCATCTGGAATCAGCAGCAATCCAAGCAGTCCCACACTTTTCGGTTCACAGCTGCAGACCAAATTGGGGAATCTTACTTAGTTAATTAATGCGATGGGCCAACGTATGGACAGCCTCTCTGCTCGCTTAGAGAAGGTGGACTCTGTTTTATCTCAACAACAACGTTCTTTTCAGAACACAGTTCCACACATACCAGTGAGTGGCACTCCTGTCAGTAACTTGAGATCTACTTCACCTAACAGAGTTGAAGTCAGCATTGGCGCAACTTGTGGGGATATTATACCAAACCAACGGGTCCTAACCGAAGCCCGCCAAATGGGGAACATGGATGAACCTGTACTTAATACATTCAGCAACAACAATGGAAGGCTTATTGGAGCTCCTAACTTTAACGAGTGGATTAAAGACACTTCCACACTTTGTTTCAAGACACGGTCTGATCAGGAGCAACCGGCCGAGACTAACAACGGACAACAGGTTGGTACTATTGGCTTGAATGAGAAGCTTAAAATTCTTGATGTAAAGTTATTAAAACTTAAAAAACTACAACTTGAAGTGATGTATTTTAAGGAGTGCTTGGAGCAACACATAGTTCCGAAAGGGCTTTGTGTCCATCGGTACCCAACTGGTTTAATTCCGGATTCACTGTTTCATGTAGAACTAAATTCCTTGTTTGACCAACAAGGTTTTGACCTCATGCAACTTATGATTAAACATTACCAGTTACAGATAGATGCCTTGTCTTGTGAGGTTTCAGTGTTGAACAATGACATAGTATCAGACTGTGAATTTTTCAGATACAGGTATGATTATGACCGTTCCTTCTCTAGTATTAATCAGTTGCTGGACAGACTGAAGAGCAATAAAGTTAAAAAAATGAAAAGGGACAGGCTTGCCTACGACAATGGGTCGGCCTACCCAAAACCATCTTCAGCTCAAATTTCTAATGTAATGAAACCCTTTATTGCTGTACAACAGTCCAACAATGTTGTGCAACCTGAGGACAATAACCAGACTGTTATTAGACGTAGTGAATGGATCCGTAACAACAACAGTAACAACACTGACCACAACCAACAACAAGTGACTGACAATACCAATGTCCCTGTTAACAGCAATTGCATAAATTTTCGGAAAGACAACCCTATGGGAGCAATTCTGAAGAACAAACCATTCCAACAGAACCAGAAGAACAATCAGCGCAACTTCAAATGCAGGAAGTAATAACTAATAACTATCCTCATTTGAACATTGTCACTAACAGTGACGGGGATTTTAACATTTATAATTTTTCATCATTTTCTATTGACTTGTCATTGGTGAACTTATTAGCTAAAGGCAGTACATTTGTACCTGATAAACCATTTAATTTAGTTAAAACTGTCACAGATCTTAAACTGTATGTAAGAAAGTTGAATTTTAATTTATTACTTGGTGACAGTAACTCTGGTGACCATGAGTTAAGGGTGGCTAGTACTTATAATCCCCTGCTACATCCTACCCTGAAGATGTTTGAACAAGTATGCAAACTGGATTTTCGATTCCTTTCGAACTCCCACCCTTGCCCATCAAAAAGACTAAGTAATGTGAGTCGAAAGGAAAGTGGTTTATTGCAATCCATGAGGAATGCTAATGTCAGGGTGGTTAAACCAGATAAAGGCGGGGGACTAGTAGTTTTTGACCAACATGACTACACAGAGAGAATGAGGCATCTGTTAGACACAGAGGCTTACTCTAAAGCATCCTTGAGTGAGGTCAACACTGCATACAAACGGATAAGAGGCTATTTCAATGACCTTTTCACTGATGCCATCATTGATTTTGGCACATTTAATTTCGTCTCCCTTCCTTGGCCAAAAATCCCAATAATGTTTGGGATTCCAAAAATTCATAAGGATGTGGAAACCCCCCCCCCATGAGACCATTAATAGATGGGAGGGGCTCATTAACTTATCCCTGTGCCAAGGTAGTGGACAATATTCTGAAAAAATACTTGGTGTCAGAACCCCAGGTATGCAAAGACTCATGGACCTTCTTAGAGAATATTAACAACTTGGAATTTAACCCCAACCACAACTTCTTAACTATTGATGTTAAGGACTTGTATACATCTATTCCACACTTAGAGGGCATAGAATGGGTGAGTCTTTTGCTTAAATCTAAGAAAGCTCCTTCACATGAAATCACTTTAGTGGAGTCTTTATTGGACATCATTCTTACTAATAATTATTTCGTATTTGATAAGGATTTTTATTTACAGAAAAGAGGGGTCGCTATGGGGTCACCCTGTGGTGCCAGCTTTGCCAACTTGGTGATGGTGTACTGGGAGAGAACTTTTGTTTTCAATGCTGAGCACTTCAGGGTGAACCTCGTTTACTACACCCGTTTCTTGGATGACATCTTTGTGTTATTTAATGGAGATACCATTCAGGCTGAGCTTTTTATTTCATTTCTGAACTCCACAACTGAGTTCCTTGTATTTACATCTACATTTCACACAGTCATGATTGACTATTTAGATGTGAAACTTTCAAAAGATAAAGCTAACAGGGGGTATGTATCACAGATTTTTAGAAAACCCACATATTGCAACTCATTCTTACATTCTTCTAGCTGCCACCCGTTTCACCAGAAGCGGTCTATTATAAAAGGCCAACTAATAAGGGCAGCTAGAATGACCACATTTGAGGTTGATTTTCATCAAGAGTGTGACTTACTTAGGAAGATGTTTGAAAAGCGTGGGTACCCTAGCGACCTTATTGAAACTCTAGTTAGTGAAGTTTCTGATAAAAGAAGACTTGGAATTGTCTCTCCCATCCTTGGGCTTAACAGCTTAGAACAGGACAGTCTTGTTCCTTACATGGTAGACTGTCAAAACAGTGCATTTGGTTCAACACAAATTTCATCACAAACTTCAGCCCCCAACTTTAAAGGTGGATTCATCACTACCTTTAGTCACGACAGTGGCCAAGTTAAACGTATTTTATGTAAAAACTGGCATTTTATTTTGAGTGATATTTCAATACTCAGTAAATTAGGTCCAGTTCCAAATATTGTATTTCATAGAGGCCACAACCTTAAAAACTTACTTGAATGTGGGGGGCAACAATTTAAAACACATAGGTATGCTGGTATGTACCTGTGTGAATCTTGTAGGATGTGTAGATTCATGGAAGTGGGTAATACATTTTGTATAGGTTACAACAAATATGAGATTAAATTTAAACTCAACTGTAATTCTAGATTGGTTGTTTACATAGCAAGATGTGTCTGCTGTCCCGCATTCTACGTGGGGAAGACTGAACGTAGACGAGACCGGGTTTACGAACACACCTATGTCATTTCAGTTAATAAAATTGACAACCCACTAGCAAGACATATAGCAAATAATGAGGGCCACAAATTTACTTTCAAAGCTATAGATCAAGTTCAAGCCAATTTGAGAGGTGGCCCACTGAATTTACTTTTAGAGGAACACAAGTTGGAATGGCAGATCCATTTGAATGCATTCATTGTACCAGGTTTAAATGATGTTTGTAACATTGCCTGTCTTCTAAAACTAAGAAGTTTGAGATGGTGACTGGTACTTTGCTGGAACTTAATCCTATCACTCTAGCTCTATAATATTTTTGAGAAGTATACCCGGTTGATTATTCTGTAACTTTGAAGTTTAGTCTAACCTTGTTATTGTTTGAGTCTAACAGTTTTATGCCTTCTGTATAATTATTTATAACAGTTTTAATGACACTTTTAAACTGACAAACTTGCAGCTCTTGTATTCAGGTTTCATGAATACATGTTTTTTTAACAAATGTCTCTTTAAGAATTTGACTCACTGAGAGGTGTGGTCATCACATGATATGTTTTAATTACTTATAAACTACTGTTTGAAACTGTGTATCTTTTCTGAAGAAGTTGCTACATTACAAGCAATGAAAAGTGCTTCAATAAATTGTTTTGTTTTATATTTTTTTGATTCCTGAAACTTTCTGTGGTGGATCTTGGTGCTGCTGACTTAATTTTTGTGTTTCAGTAGTTTGTTGGCTTCCTTTTCCTGGTTTATCTGATGCTATAGGATGAAAGTGCTCAACTGTTTTTGAAATTAAACACATTTTAATCTGAAGGCAAGAGGAGTTTCTCTTGGTTACTTCAAATTTATTTTGTCCCCAGTACCTTGGCTGCGGATCTTTTTGTTACTTAACTGAAAACAGCTTATTTCTTAATAACAGCAGTTTCTTACTTATGTTGTTGTTTCACTACCACATTCTCATGTTCATAGGTTCATAGGTTCATAGGTAGGTACTAGGCTATCTGCCCGAGGGCATTTATAAGTGTAGCCAGAGTGTGTCGGCTTTTGCCGCCCCATTGATTAATTAACTGATCCTCTGTCAAGCAGAGCCAATGAAGTGATCCCAGGGGTGTATTTTTTGTTACCCATCCACTCGTCAAGGTTTTTCTTGAAGAGTGTTAGTGAGGGGCTCTGTCTAATGTAGTTTGGAATTTTGTTCCAAAGCATGGGGAGTCTCTGTGACAGGACTCTATCCCTCCAACATGTTCTATTTATTGTTGTGGCGAGGTTTAGTTCACTAGAGCACGTGGCTCGCAGTGACTTGGATTTCATTAGGTGGAGCATGTCCATCAATTCTGAGTTGGATGTGGCTTTGTAAGTCAGGCAGAGATCACCTCTGAGTAAGCGATATGCCAATGAGTACAGCTGGAGTTTTTTAAGTTGGGCTGCATAGGACATATGTTTGAGGCCAGTAATCCTCTTGGTGAGGTACTTTTGTGGTCTTTCCAGCTGTTGGAAGTGTCTTGTGAGGTACATCCCAAATGGGGCATTGTACTCTATGATGGGTCTAATGAGTCACGAGTAGAGGGGCACTATAACCTCTTTATTTCTAGATGCGAACCCTTTAGTAATTAGATGGGCCACATAGAAGGATTTCCTAACTACTTTGGCAATATGATTGTCAAAGGAGAGATTACTATCTACCTGGGTCCCCAGATCTCTTATTACCTCTTCTGCATTAAGGGGGCTGCCACCTATGTGGTAATTCATGGGTGTTTTGTTTTTCCCAAATGGGATGTCTATGCATTTTTTGGCATTTAGCTTGAGGCCATGACTTTGACACCAGGTGTTCATCTCAGTAAGGCCCTTTTGGAGGATGTCCATGTCAGCCAGAGAATCAATTATGGCTCCCATTTTGCAGTCATCGGCAAACTTGGTTAGCCAAAGTCCTCCTGTGTTTGCCTGTACTTCTGAGAAGTATATGCCGAACAGTAGAGGTCCCAGGACCGAGCCTTGTGGGACACCACTTGTGACTGGTTTAGAGTCAGACCTGGAGCCCGCTATTCTTACCATATGAGTTCTGTCTGTAAGCCCAGTTGGCAACCCATCTCGTGACATAGGGGTTTATGTTCAGGCTGGTGAGTTTTTCTGTAATGCCCGAGAGGGGAATGGTGTCAAAAGCCTTGGCGAGGTCAAGGTAGGCAGTGTGAACCACTTTTCATAGGTTCATAGGTTCATAGGTTTATACTAGGCTATCTGCCCTAAGGCATTTATAAGCCTAGCCCAAATTATTGTGGCTTACGCCACCCCTTATATGAAAAAATACTGTGCCCATTAGTTTGTTGTGCCTCTGTCCAGCAGTGACCCAGAGATGATTCCCGGGGTAAACCTACGATCTCCCATCCACAGGTCTAGATTTCTCTTGAACAGAGTCAGCGAGGTGCTCTGCCTCACATGGACCGGGATTTTATTCCACAGCATAGGGAGTCTCTGAGTGATAAATCTATCCCTCCAGCACATCCTATTTATATCCGTGCTAAGGTTTAAGTCGCTTGCTCTAGTGGTTTTGGTGGATTTGGATTTTTGAGGTGGAGCATGTCCATTAATTCTGGGTTGGACATGGCCTTGTATGTCAGGCACATGTCACCTCTGAGCAGATGGTATGCGACTGAATAGAGCTGGAGTTTCTTCAATCTGGCAGCATATGACAGATTTTGGAGTCCCTTTATCCTTTTGGTGAGGAACTTTTGGGGTCTCTCCAATTGCTGCAGATGTCGGGTGAGATACATCCCGAATGGGGCATTGTACTCGATCATTGGTCTGATAAGTGAAGAGTACAGGGGAACAATGACCTCACTAGATCTGGATGTGAATCCCTTCATGATCAGGTGGGCAATGTAGAAGGTCTTTCTAACCACTTTAGCAATGTGAGTGTCAAAAGAAAGGCCACTGTCAACCTGGGTCCCCAGGTCCCTGATAACCTCTTCTGTGCTTAGTGGATTGCCACCTATATGGTAGCTTGGGGTTACCTTGTTTTTCCCGAAGGGTATGACTATACATTTTTTGGCGTTTAACTTCAGGCCATGGCTCTGGCACCAGCTATCTGTTTCAGTGAGTCCCTTCTGAAGGATATCCATGTCCGATGCACTTTCCACTATGGCGCCCAGTTTGCAGTCATCTGCAAACTTTGTCAGCCAAAGTCCTCCCATGTTGGCCTGTACTTCTGAGAAGTAGATGCCAAACAATAGGGGGCCAAGGACCGAGCCCTGTGGGACACCACTTGTGACCGGCTTGGAGTCTGACACAGCGCCAGCAACTCTAACCCTGTGGGTTCTGTCCTTAAGCCAGTTTGCAACCCATCTTGTGACATATGGGTTTACATTTAAGCTGGTAAGTTTTTCTACAATACCCGAGTGGGGTATTGTGTCGAAAGCCTTGCAAGGTCAAGGTAGGCTGTATGGACTGCCTTTCCTCATCAATGGCCTTGGTGACTATTTCAAGAAGTCGACCAAGTTCAAAAGGCATGATCTTCCCTTGACAAAGCCAAACTGGGTCGGGTCCAATGTCTGCAAGTCCCCTATATCTTTGTTTATGAGCTCCATTATGATCCTCTCCATAGCTTTGCAGACTAGACTTGTTAAGCTTATGGGGCGGTAATTACCAGGGTCCGTGAGGCGCCACCTTTGTGGAGTGGGACCACAGTTGCCGTCACGCCACTCCTTGGGCACGTATCCTGTGGTAAGGCTGAGATTAAACAGCTGCCTTATGTGCGGGTTTAATTCCTCATTTAGCTCGTGTAGCACACAGCCGGGGACACCATCCGGTCCCATTGATGCTGTGTTTTAGCTTTAGAGAGAGCAGCTTTCACCTGCGCATTTGAGATGTCCGGGAGGCTACACTCGGCTGGGATAGTTATCTCTCCTTTAGGGGAGAGGGGTGAAGTTTGCACTGAACCTGTCTGCCAGTATGTTGGCAATGTCTGTGGGTTCAGTGATTTTTGTATCATTTTGGACTAATTCTGAGCATATCTGTGAGTTTCCACCCAGGTTCCTAACATAGCTGAAAAAGGCCTTATGATTGTCCTTTGAATCCATGGCAATTTTTCTCTCAAAATTGGCCTTAGTTGATTTTATGAGTGCTCGTATTTTTTTACTAATAATGATCAGGGGTGACTTCCCTTTTATGGATTTTGTTCTATCATGTAATAGCTTTCTCCTCTTATTGTAAAGTTTGTTAATGGCTGGGGTCCACCAGACTGGACGTTTGCCCTTTGTGGAAAGAGTCTTGGTTTTATTTGGGATTGCCTGATCCATGCAGTCCTGGAGGTGTTCATAGAAGGCATTTGTAAGGGCTTCCGCAGCTTGGGTTGTGGTTTCCTCTGACTCAGGGACCTTGAAGGATACCACACCAGTCTTGAGTAGTGTGAAGTTTGCTTTAGAGAAGTTCTTCACTATGGTCTTTTTTGTTTGGGGTGGGGCGGGATGTGGATTTCCAGTGAGATTAGTTTATGATCAGATCTCACCAATGAGGGATATACTTCGTGTGGAGCATTTTGTCCCCATGTTTGTGACAATGAGATCTAGTATATTTTCTCCTCTCGTGGGAACAGTGACTAGCTGTTCCATGGCATTTGAATTTATGAACTCCAGGAACCGTTGGGCTAGAAAGTTAGGGCTTGAGTAATGTTCCCAGTCTATATTCGGGTAGTTGAAGTCACCCAATATGATGGTGTTTGGAGATACATTTATACCCTCCAGTGTCTTCAGGAAGGCTGTGTGGGGTTCCTGAGTTTGAGAGGGTGGCCTGTAGCATGCTACAATTTGTAGAGCAGTTTTGCCTATGGTTAGTTGCACCTGGATGGTTTCGAAGCTTCATGCATTGCCACCAACCTGGAGGTGTGAGTATCCTTTATGAATATGGATACACCCCTTCTTTTGTGGAGTGGTCCGGGTTTTGGGGCCGGAACGCATGATATGAGGTAAAACCTAATAGTGCCGGGGTGCTCTCAGGAGCCTTGAACCAGGTTTCAGTTACAGCACAGACATCGATGTTCTCCATACTGAGAAGGGCCTCGAGTGCGTGCATTTTGAGATTTAGACTTCTGGCATTGAGCAGCATTACCCTCAATTTCTTCCCATTTTGTTTTCTAGGGTGGTAGGTTTAGAATTTGAGCCTTGCCTAAAAAGGCACTATGGGGTGGCAAGAGCCTTAGCCAATATCCGGAATCCCAGGGGTGACAGGTGCAAGCCGTCCCTTGAAGCAGCGTGGCTTGACAAGCATGTCATGCCAGGCAGACAGACACTGGATCCCCTTTGAATGACACCAGACATTAAGCCAATTGTTAAAGCTGATCATCTTGTCTCTATATTGTGGCATCATTCTTGGTGAAGGAAGGATACTGCTCAGGGTTAGGGTCATACCTGCCTGGGCTACATAATCAGAGAGCTCCTCTATGTCTCTTTTCATGCAGTCCAGGGAGGTGCGTCTCAGGTCGTTCACACCAGCATGGACAATGACTGTGTCATATTTGTACTTGCTGTGGAGTGACCCGAGTGCTTGTGTTATGTGGCGGATTCTAGCCCGATAGGCAGCTTACTGTGACCCTCTCCTTGTTCAGCCTGGTGAGTGGGACGTCAGTGTGTCTGACTATGGAGTCACCTATGACAAGTATGTTTGGTGTTGTATTTGGCCTTAAGGGCTGTGACTGCTTTGCACACTGCTTTTGTGGTTTATGTGTTGCTTGTGGGGTGTCTTGAGGTAGCAGTTGTTTGGGTGTCTGCTTTGGAGGCCTCTGCTGTTTAGGTAAATTTTACTCAGAGCCTCCGAGTATGTCTTTGTGTGTTTATGTGTTTGATTCAGTGGAGTGGTAGCATTATGTGAGGCTGGTTTTGTGGTGTGTGTAGTTGCCTTCTCCTCCTGTCTGGTCTTGCCAGTCCTGAGTTGAGAGAGCTCAGCCTCCAGTTTGGCTAAATAGCTGCATCTCTCGCAAGTATTTGTGTTATGTGGGAGGAGGAGAGGGTTGTCTGTGTACATGAGGCAGTTATAACATTGCCTCAAGATTCCCAGATTCACCAGCTGGACCGGAGAGGAGATTGACAACTGACCTTTGGACATGCTAGAATAATATTGGGAAATCCTTAATTGAAAACAAGGGCCAGTGGGGAGTGAGGGTGTAGTGCTTTTAATTTTTAGTGCTGACTTATATAATTGCTTTAGTGAGCAAGTGCCAGGTAACTTGAGTGCAATGTGTTACAAGTAACTAAATGCAAAACGACAAACAGTAACTTTCTTTCAAGTGAAACAAGGAAATAAGTACAGTAAGCAATGCAGATATCACTAGTGATCCACAGAAGCTGAGAAGTTGCGTATTAGGTGAATTAGCTTCCAGGGAAATAACAAGCAAACAAACAACAAGCATATAAACAAAGCTAGATTCAGTAGGCCTGGATCTAGTCTATGCTAGAGCAAACAAGGTGAACCAATTTCAGTAAGATACAGTTCAAATATTCAGGCACTATAAACCTTTAACCAGAAAATTCCCAGCTCAGAAGGGCAGAGTCCAGCCTCTTCTCCCACAAGAGTGCAGACCACGAACCTTCTTAATGTAAAATAACTGGCCTGAAGCCCAAGTGCCTAAACCAGAACTAATTTCCCTCATCTATGGCCTTGGTGACTGTCTCGAAGAAGTCAACCAGGTTTAGTAGGCATGATTTGTCCTTAACAAAGCCAGACTGGGTTGGTTCAAGTGTTTGGAGGTTCCCAATATCTTTGTTAATGAGATCCATGATGATGCGCTCCATAGCCTTGCAGATCAGGCTAGTCAGGCTTATGGGGCGATAGTTACCAGGGTCAGTTCTGGCCCCCTCCTTTCTGGAGAGGAATAACCGTTGTTGTGTGCCATTCTATGAGCACATAGCCTGTGGAGAGGCTGAGGTTGAACAGCGTGTTTAGGTGGGGGGGGGGGTTAGTTCGTTCTGTAGTTCGTGCAAGACGCAGCCTGGGACACCATCTGGTCCCATTGATGCTGTGTTTTTGGCTTTTGAAAGGGCTGTTTACACCTGTGCGTCTGTGATTCTTGGGACACTACACCTTCCCAGTATTGTTGTGGGCCCTTTTGGAGGTGAGAGGGGGTCAAGTTTGCACTGAATCTATCTGCCAGGATGTTGGCAATATCAATAGGTTCAGTATATTTTGTGCTATTTTGCACTAGTTCAGTGCATATCTGTGAGTTGCCACTAGATTCTTAACATAGCTAAAGAAGGCTTTGTGGTTATCTTTTGGATCCTTGGCTATTTTTCTTTTGAAGTTAGCCTTGGATGATTTCATGAGGAACCTTAGTTTCTTACTGATACTGAGCAGGGATGTCTTTCCTTCTTGGGATTTGCTTTTGTTCTGAACTAGTTTCCTCCTTCTATTGTATAGCCTGTTTATGGCAGGGGTCCACTAAACTGCTTTCCTTCTCTTAGAGGAGTGAATCTTGGTTTTGCTTGGTATAGCACAATCCATGCATCCTTGTAGGTGCTCACAGAGTGCATTTGTAAAGGTTTCTGCATCTTGGGCAGGATTATCCTTTAGCGTGGGGGCTGTGAAACTTACCACCTCTGTTTTAAGTAAGATGAAGTTTGCTTTAGAAAATTTTTTACAGTGGTTTTCTTTAGTTGGGGGGTGGGGGGGGGGTTGACATCCAGAGTGATTAGTTTATGGTCTGAACTAACCAGTGATGGGTTGACCTCCGGCGTGGAGCACCTGTCACCCATGTTGGTGATGACCAGGTCCAATATGTTTTCACCTCTGGTAGGGGAGTTTACCAGCTGATCCAAAGCATTTGAGTTGATGAATTCCAGGAAGCGCTTAGCCTGGGAGTTTGTACTCGAGTAGTTTTCCCAGTGAATGGTAGGGTAATTGAAATCACCCAATATCAGGGTGTTCGGTAGGACCTTCATGTTTTCCAGTGTCTCCAGAAAGGTAGAGTGGTGGTCCTGGGTCACGGAGGGTGATCTTTAGCAGGCCACAATTTGCATTGCAGATTTTCCTGATGTTAGTTGCACATGGATGATCTCGGAGGTATCATGCTGTGCCACTAACCTGGAGGTGTAGGTATCCTTGATGAATATGGATACACCCCCTCCTTTTGTGTTTCAGTCTGTGTTCTGTGGCCGAAATGTGTGGTATGAGTTGTAGCCCGGTAGTGCTGTGGTGCTCTCTGGAGCCTTGAACCAGGTTTCAGTTACTGCACAGATGTCGACATTCTCCATACTGAAGAGTGCTTTGAGCACGTGCATTTTGAGATTTAAACTCCTGGCATTGAGTAGCATAACCCTCAGTTTTTTGTTAATTGTGCTGTTTACAGAGGTGAGTTTGACTTTTGAGCCTTGCCTAAAAAAGGCACTATGGGGGCAGCAAGAGCCTTGGCCGGTATCGAAAGCCTAGGGGTGACAGGTGCAAGCCATCTCTTGCGAAGCAACGCGGCTTGTCGAGCATGTCGTTCCAGACTGACAGTCACTGGATCCCCTTTGAATGACACCAGAAGCTTAGCCAATTGTTGAAATTGATCATTTTTTCTTTATACTGAGGTATCCTTCTTGGTGAGGGCAGGATGCTACTCAGGGTCAGGGTCATACCAGCCTGGGCTACATGATCAGAGAGCTCTTCCATTTCTCTTTTCATGTAGTCCAGGGAGGTACATCTCAGGTCATTTACACCAACATGGACAATGACAGAGTCATATTTGTACTTGTTCTGGAGTGACCTGAGTGCTTGTGTTATGTGGCGGATTCTGGCTCCTGACAGGCAGCTAACAATAACCTTCTGCTTGTCCAGCCTAGTGAGTGGGATGTCAGTGTGCCTGACTATAGAGTCACCTATTACTAGTGTGTTAGGTATGTTATTTCGCCTTAAGGGCTGCGATTGTGATGCACACTGACTTTGTCTTTTATGTGTTGTCTGGTTTGTGACGGGAGGTGCAGGTTATTTGGGTGTCTGCTTTGGATGTCTCTGATGCTTTTGCAGGTTTTTATTTAGAGCCTCCAAGTATGATTTTGTGTATTTATGTTTATTTTTTGCCAGTGTTGTTTTAGTAGGTCTGTGTGCAGCTGGAGGTGTGGTGCAAGTGTTAACCTTCTCCTCTTGACTGTCTGTTCCAGTCTTGGGTGGAGACAGCTTAGCTTCCAGTTTGGCTGTATAATTGCATCTCTCACATATGTTAGTGTTTTGTGGTAGGAGGAGAGGGTTGTCTGTGTACATGAGGCAGTTGTAACATTGTCCAGGATACCCAGATTCACCAGATGGACTGGAGAGTACACCTGAAATTGCCCTTTGGTCATGCCTGAATAGTAGGGTGAGCTGCTTAGTCGCTTGGTTGGTGAGGGGTGAATAAAGAGCCTTGCCCTGCTGGGCAATCAGTGTTAGGGTATATTAGTGCTTGCTATTTGGTCTGAGCAAGTGCTGGGCTGTAGGATGCTTTTTGAGTGCTTAGGTTGAGAATTAGACTAGTTTCAAGGGAAAAACTGAAGAGGAGACTTAGTGGAGCCAGGAATAATTTAACCGTAGCTAACCGGCGCTGCCCGGTGCACAAAACCGTGCAAACGCGGTTTTTATAGTAGGGAAATTGAAAGAGATAGAAATTAGCCCAATATGGCCAATAAACTACTAACTTCTGGGCTGGAACCACTTCTCCATCTCTCACAGGTGAACAGAGAAACTTCCTTCTTTCACGTAAGTATGGGCAACTCAGAAACTAGTATCACAGCCCTGAATTCAGCACTAGCCTGAAAACTGGACTATACTAGCTTAGAAAGGGGATAAACAAGGAATTTTTTTGTTTTTTTTTAAAAGAGAAGGCAAAAACAGTAAAAAATACACTTAAAACAGCTTTAAACGACTACAAATGATCAAAAAAGGCTATCACACTTTAGTGTGTAGCCTACAACAGTTAAACAAATTATTTAAACAAAAAACAACTTTTTAAAAGTGTGGGCAGTCAAATAAGTACAATATGTGAAAAAAACAAGCTTTTAAATCACAATAAATGCTGAAAAATCTGTTTTAGGCGGAAAACAGTTAAGTACAGCAAGAAAGTACAGAAAACTGGTACTTAATCACTCCAAAGTCTCTCTTCTAAGCTAGAAGGCTTGTATCAGTTTAAGGCTTTCTAGTGCTACCCAGTAGGTTAGTTACAGGAAAGATGGGAAACAAGTGCAGATGTGGTCTTTTAAACCAGAAAGTTGAAAGAGACGGACAAATTGTCCAAATGGTCAATAAACTACAATTTCTGGGTCAAGAACCTCTCCTCTCATGGTAGACAGGCTACCTAGTGCTTACCACTCCCACTGATAAGCTAGAAGGCTTTCCTCCAACACAGAAAGGCTTGCGGGGCTCAGAAGCTTACCAACAGTCCTGGATACAGCAACTCTGTATCTGGACCAGGCTAGTTAAAGGAAAGGTGGGAAACAAGTGCAAGTGCTGCTTTTAAATCAGAATGTTGAAAGCGATGGAAAAAAAAAACATTCAAATGGCCAATTGTAGCTATTGGCCATTTGAGTGGGTTTTTTCCATCGCTTTCAACATTCTGGTTTAAAAGCAGCACTTGCACTTGTTTCCCACCTTTCCTTTAACTAGCCTGGTCCAGATACAGAGTTACTGTATCCAGGACTGTTGGTAAGGACTTGTGGTAGATAGGCTACCTAATGCTTACCACTCCCACTGATAAGCTAGAAGGCTTCCCTCCAACACAGAAAGGCTTGAGAGGCTCAGAAGCTTACCTCCTGGATACAGCAAATCTGTACCTGGACTAGACTAGTTACAGGAAAGGCGGGGAACAAGTATAAATGTAGGCTTTTAAGCTAGCAAGTTGAAAGAGATGGAAAACTGTCCAAACTGCCAAATAAACTACAATTTCTGGGCCAAAACTCACTCTTCCCATGGAGGATAGGTTACCTAGTGCTTACCACTCCCACTGATAAGCTAGAAGGCTTCCCTCCAACACAGAAAGGTTTGTGGGGCTCAGAAGCTTACTAACAATCCTGGATACAGCAACTCTGCAACTGGACTAGGCTAGGTATAGGAAAAGTGGGAAACAGGTGCAAGTGTGGCTTTCAAACCAGAAAGTTGAAAGAGATGGAAAAAAGCTGCTCAAACAGCCAATAGCTACAATTTCTGGACCAGGGACCACTCCTCTTGTGGTAGATAGGCTACCTGGTGCTTACCACTCCCACTGATAAGCTAGAAGGCTTCCCTCCAACACAGAAAGGCTTGGGAGGCTCAGAAGCTTACAAAGAGTCCTGGATACAGCAAATCTGTACCTGGACTAGACTAGTTACAGGAAAGGTGGGGAAAACGTACAAATGTAGGCTTTTAAGCTAGCAAGTTGAAAGAGATGGAAAACTGTCCAAACGGCCAAATAAACTACAATTTCTGTGTCAAAACTCACTCTTCCCATGGAGGATAGGCAACCTAGTGCTTACCACTCCCACTGATAAGTTAGAAGGCTTCCCTCCAACACAGAAAGGTTTGGGGGGCTCAGAAGCTTACTAACAATCCTGGATACAGCAATTCTGCAACCGGACTAGGCTAGTTATAGGAAAGGCAGGAAACAGGTGCAATTGTGGCTTTCAAACCAAAAAGTTGAAAGAGATGGAAAAAAACTGCTCAAACAGCCAATAGCTACAATTTCTGGACCAGGGACCACTCCTCTTGTGGTAGATAGGCTACCTGATGCTTACCACTCCCACTGATAAGCTAGAAGGCTTCCCTCCAACATGGAAAGGCTTGGGGGGCTCAGAAGCTTACATACAGTCCTGGATACAACAAATCTGCACCTGGACTAGACTGGTAACAGGAAAGGCAGGAAACAAGCGCAAACACAGGCTTTTAAATCAGAAGGTTGAAAGAGATGGAAAAACTTCCCAAACGGCCAATGAACTATAATTTCTGGGCCAGAAACTTCTCCTCCTGTGGTAGATAGGTTACCTAGTGCTTACCACTCCCACTGATAAGCTAGAAGGCTTCTCTTTAACACAGAAGGGCTTGGGGGGCTCAGAAACTTACCAACAGTCCTGGATACAGCAAATCTGTACATGGACTACACTAGTTATAGGAAAGGCGGGGACCAAACGCAAAACAGGCTTTTAACCAGAAAGTAGAAAGAGTTGGAAAAACTGCCTAAATGGCCAATGAACTACAATTTCAGGGCCAAAACCCACTCTTCCCATGGTAGATAGGCTACCTAGTACTTACCACTCCCACTGATAAGCTAGAAGACTTCCCTCCAACACAGAAAGGCTTGGGGGGCCCAAAAGCTTACCAACAGTCCTGAATACACCAAGTCTGTATCTGGACTTGACTAGTTACAGGAAAGGCAGGAAACAAGCTTAGAATTATTATTTTATTGTTTTTTACAGAAAAGCGGCTAAAACAGCAGTAAATACAATTCAAATTGCAGTGCAGGCCAGCACACCCGAGTGTGTAGCAACACTACGGCAAATACAGTTCAAATAAATGCAATTAAATTAACAAATGACTAAAAAACAAGTGCAGAAGTCAGTAAATTAGAAGGCTATTAACAAGCAGTAATAAGTGCAGAGTAAGAGCGACTGAATAGATAGCACGCAGAAGAGCAACTAAGACAGTTACAGTAAGAGCAGATTAATAAGATGTATATATATATATATATATATATATTTTTTTTTTTTTTTGAGGGAGGGAACAGAGCAGGATTAAGAGGCTACAGGGGGTTGTCCTTCCCAAATTCTCTCTTTGTACACAGTAGGAGTGCCTGAAATCAGAATATGCTCTCACTACACTCATTTGAGTGAGCAAATGAGATGGGCCCAAAAGGAGTATCCAAATACAAATCTACAAGAGGGGTGGGCAATTTCAAAGCCACCAACATTAACACCAAAACAAGAACAGGAAGGGTGGGTGGGGAACTAACTGTAGAGAGACAGTCACAACTTCAGTTGATTTAATATTCAGTGAAAAACACAAATAAATAAATTAAATACAGTACTATGTGAAAAAGAGCAGATAAAAGTGTACTTAAATTCACTTATACGTCCAGTTGATTTCAGGTAGATGTTAGCTGGCCAAAGCTCAGATATTAAGCAGAGATAACTCAAAATGTACCATTTATATAATGTAAATTAATTCCCAGTGTAAAATGTTCCACTTGTAGGACCTAGTTGACTACTTGTTTTTCCAGGAAGTAAGAAACTCCAACTGATGCATTTAGCATACAAATATAGGAGGTAACTTGAGTAATGAAGTATTGAGGGTTCAGTATTTTATGATACCATGACATGGCTTTTCAGCTACAAGAACATTTCCATGGGGGCAGTGCTTATCAATAAAATTAAATTAAAAACAATGCAATTTTTTTAATCAAAACAGTGTAATTTCATAATGTATATATTACAGGGGTTATACCCAACTTCAAGGATTTGTTACTTAGACTTATCTTGGAAAATGACCAGTACACTATAAGCATTCAAAAAGAACATCCTTATCTGTAGTCTAGACAATTAGGATCAGACATTTTAAGTAGCGCATCTACAGATTTGTCAAAACACATAGGAATTAAAACCTCACATACTGCCCCTGTTCAGTTTGGTGCTGATTGTACATACATATAAATTGCCAAATTCAATCATCAGAATGATCTTGCACTTTATACTGAGAAAAAAAAATAGGACTGACCTTGGCTTCTAAGTCTCCTACTGCTCACATGTATTTTTAAATGACTGGGCATCATTTTTCCATGCCGGCACTGCTTCTGTCTTTCTCTTTGTACCTTCTTTTATTTGCTAAGGGCAGATCAAGCTGATACTATATTTCTGCCTATGTGGCTTCATGTCTCATTTTTGCTGCCTCTGTAATATCATGATCTCTATTTTTTCTTTGCTGCTTTTTAGACCCTTCCTCTACAGCTATAGTTTCATTAGTTCAAACTGCATTTTGAGATCATCTGGGGGCATATAACAAAGGGTTTAAATAGATGGTATTTAGAAAACAATATTTATAGGTATTCTGGCCCTACTAGTAACCAATAACTAGAATATTTATTGATTGTATTTTTATATGCCTCTGACTATTAAAAACATGTAATAGTTGTTGGGAGCTTACAGTCAATTAATCCCAGATGCCTCTGTTGAAAAGTTACTCTCTGAACTGAAACGAGTTCCAAGTTATTTATTTTCCATTTGGTTTTGATTTTAAACTAAATTGTTTTGTTTGCCCAGCATTGACCCTGGGGAAATCTGCTGTTAATTTCTGATGACTTAGCCTTAGGCAAGAACTAAGCTCTGTAAGTATGTGCAAGGAGCAACTTATTTTCCCAAGGCTTGATACATTCCCAATAAAAAGAACACAACTGTAGATTTGTATACAGCTTTGTATGCTCTACACATTGTAGATGGTGCAAGATTTACTGAAGCAGCAACCACAAGTTTCTCACATTTTTTTACACTTTTCTTTCGGAAATATAAGTTTAACTCAGCTTACTACAGCTTTTCTGCATTTGCAGTTGAATTACATATTTAATAAAAGATAGCTACAAGTTTCAGTTAGCCTGTCACAACCTTACATACTTGTGAAGTGTAGAAGTTAGCATGTATATATATATATATATATATATATATATATATATATATATATATATATATATATATATATATACACATATATATATATATGTGTGTGTGTGTGTGTGTGTATGTGTGTGTGATTACATTTATACAGTATGGAAAGTTATAACTGAGTCACCAATCCTAACCAATGTGTTAATGATTTCAAGAATTAGATTTAAAAAAATCATTTTAACAGTGAAGCTTATCTTTTTGCCAATTTTGCAGCGTAATCCACATGCTTCATGTACTACATAATTATTTCTATTCCAAAAGATGAGTGAATATTTATATAATGCATTGTGAATGCTCCTATCTTATATTGTGAAATTCTTCTCTTATAGCCCATTAAATGTTATTGAGACTGTTGCAAAATACTATAGTGCTAAGGGAACCGTAAGAACTGTTGTCAATATTGCTCAAACGTTTTTGTATCAGTCCCTTTATATGATGCATTTTGATGTGTACAGTGTGTGTATGGCTTTCCTCTTTCTGTGGAATTCTAAAATATATGGGATAGCACAGAAGAGTGCCTCAACCATCATGAAACTCTTCCTTGAGTACTGTTTTTAAACAAGTCCCACAGTATGAAATGGACTCCACAAAGAAGAGTAAAGAATTTATGCTGGAATCTCATGTCTACAAGGACCTTTATACCATATATAGGTAATTGTACATAGAAGCTTTTTATGTAATTGAATACCATTACATAAGCATTGGATAGTCTGACTCCGCACAGTCTCAGTGATTCCCAAGTATGCCCAGATTCCACAGCTCCGTCTGCGTGCCAGCACCAGTACTCTAGATACTTACTCAAACAAGAATTGGGGCTGGAAGCAGATGGTGAGTAAGCAGAAGGTGAACTGGGAAAATCACAGACTGGAGACTGGTGCTGTGCTACAGACACAGCTGTGTTTAACACTGCAGAAAATGTTAACTCAGATGGAGAGAAATGAAAAGCAAACAACAAATAGAAGTATAAAAGGATAATGGCAAAGAGGTAGAGAGAGAAAAAAATTACCAGCCTATCTGAATTTAGTGATCAGCCTTACATATATCGGGTTCCTATAGATGACCGAAGATGCATTCTATCGAATGTGTCTTGGTCAAACTTAAAACAACAAAAAGGCAAAATAGCGCAGCGGCTTTTAAGCAAATTCTTTCCCAGGGAAATAATTAGTTTGGCCGCTTCCGTTACTTTGCCATTTTCGTCACTGTAGTGCAATCTCGGAGTTGGTATATTTAAGTAGGAGGGGTGTGGGGGATGAAGGCCCCCACATTATTTATTCTTTAAATTTTGTTTTCTCTGTGTTTTTTTTTTTTGGAATAGCGATTTTTTTTCCCTTGGAAAAAAATCGCTGTTCTGAGCTTTCGAGATTGTAAGCTTTTGCTTACATGGGGTCAATTATTCATTGTTTGCTTTTTTAAGCATTCAATGATATAATATAGACCCCATATATCTACAAGTAGACTAAAGAGCTGCTAGTTATGCTATTGCTCCAGGGTCTTAAGGATGACCAAATATAAAAGTCATACTTCCCTAATGTAAAATGTATGTACAAGGACACATTAACTTTGCACCCCTTAACTCTGGAGAGATGCTTTACTACATTAGGATGGCGCTGCTGGTCATATGATGCCATGGAGAGTGCGTGTGTGGGCATCATTTCCCTCTTGGTAAGTTGTGTGCAACAGGGACAAAGGCAGGTCATGTTGACTATGTGTTGCCTGGTATATGGTATACCATAGTGAGATAAGTGTCTGAAGAGTGGTGCTTACACATTATTTGTAATGTTTTCTACATATGCTGCAGCTGTTTACTCAACTGCCAGGAATGGTGTCAGAGTAGGGGTGAGTAACTGAGTGTAGCTGACATCAGGTGCATAATGTCTGAGATAATATGAATAGACCAAAAAGAATGAAAGGAATACCAGCTTAGAAAATAAAAAACACACACAAAAAAAATCTGTACTGTAGTTTAGTCCAGGCACTGTACTGAAAATAATAAAGTGCTTTTAACAAACACTGCTGCGGTAAGGAATTGTTTTATTTTTTATAATATGAATAGGAACATGTAGGTTGACTGATATACTTTTCAGGGACTGCTGGTAGTTCAAATAAAAACTGCAGAGACAACTTTCATCAACAGTATAGTTTTCTTTTTTCTCCACAGTTATGTGACCTCAGAGTAGGTATATCTAAGTTTGCGACATGTGAGTGGTGTTCCTCCCATTGGCATTGTTTGAAAATTGCCCCTGATGATCACCAACATTGTTTTCTGTATTTTATTCAGTCTGCTGGTATTTACTACATTAGCTGTTGATAGATCTACATTATTCCATGTGAACAGGTTTAGGGGTTTATGCCATGGTTTGACACTTATAGGAGATGTTGTGAAGAAATTTAACTGCAAAACAGTAAGGTTTAATTTTTGTTGTACTATATGGGAGACACAGACCCTGGTTTAGGCTGAAGAGTGCATGTGTGTGTGTGTGTGTGTGTGTGTGTGTGTGTGTGTGTGTGTGTGTGTGCATGTGTGTGTCAATAGATAATCCAGGTCACGTATTTTCGTTTACAGTCATCGATCAGCTAAACCAAGAGTTTATGGGGGGACCCGATTCTTTAAGACTTGAATGCAAGGAGTTGATGTGGCAACTTAAGTTGGTAGCTTACCATTTACCTGGACTTAACAGTATGCTTTCCATCAGTTGCTTTCTCAAACTGAGAAGCCTAGTGAAGTGAAGCCCCCTGGAGTGACTTAATGCCATCTGGGCAAGGGCGCCCGCAGGCAGGTGCAAGGGGGTGCACTTGCACCCCCCTGGAATCGGCTGGCTGAGAAATTAATTTAAATAAAAAAAGTTTTTTTTTTAAAGGGCGTTCCTCTTTAAGAACGCCCTTTGCATCTCGTCCAGTCGCACAGACGTAACAGGTGTTTGCGACCTGTTTTCGTCTTCTGTGTCTGTGCGCGACTGATGGTTTACGTCCTTTCCTTTCCTTTCGCGCCTATTGGAAATTTAAATGCAAGAAGACATTTGGACTGCACAGATGAATGTGGAAGTGAAAGGTAGGTGTGTGTGTTTACGTGTTTAAGAGATGTGTGTGTGTGTAAGAAATAGGTAGGTAGGACTCGGAGTCTGTGGATGTAAGAAGTAGGTAGAAGTGTGCATGCGTGTATGTAAGAAATAGGTAGGTAAAGGCAGATTTGTGAATGTGTGTTTTGAGTGTGTAGAGTATCTATGCTAAGTCATTGATTAGTATATTGTGAATATTTTTCTATCCGGAACAGGAAATTCAATATCTGTAAGAATTTTAATTGTGACTCTGAGGGTGGTTTACTGTGCATTATGCCAATTATGTGATTCATTTTATATTGGCAAAATTTTGTGGAAACTAAAGAAGAGGTTATATGAACATTTTAATGATATAGTGAAGGGTAAAACCTCCAATGCATTGTTCAGACATGTAGCCTTGAATCCAGGGCACAGTTTTAAGTTTGTGGTTCTTGATTATGTGGAAAGGGATACCAGGGGCTTTTTTTATTTATGAACATCTAAGTAGGAAAGAGCTGATTTGGATTTTGAGGCTTAATGCTTTGAAAATCCCCAGATATCAGTGATTCTTGTTCTATTTACTATATTGAAATTAAGAAATCTTGAAGGATGATTCAGTTGGTCACCTATTTTCATTTAGATCATGGCATTAGGGTTTTACTTTTCAATGTTGTATTTTTTTAATCTTTTTATGCATATGATTGATATATATATATATATATATATATATATATATATATATATATATATATATATATCTTATACATACATATATACACATTGTTTCAGGGTGTTGTCAGGTTGATTATTCTTTATAATTATCAAGTGTATTTGGGAAATGTCCCATTGGTGGTTTTTAACATGTGACTAATGAGTTTTGCCTATTTTAATGACTTTCTGCATGTTATTCAACAGTTCTGAAGAAGTCTTTGATTAAGACAAAAGTGCTTAACTGTTGGAGTCTCAGTTGAATAAAGAGATCTGTGGTTGCTATACTGAGCCTATTTGTCTGTGTTAGCCTTTCCTGCAGGATATAATTATCATGGGGGGATTCTATGTTGTTGTTGTGTCTTTTGGCTTTTCCCGGCTAGAGGTCTCCACAGCGGAACTCTGTTCCGCTAATGATTGGTAGTTGATTTTTACGTGCTGAGTTACCAGCCCTGATGCACAATCTTCAACAAAGGTACGCCCATTCATGCATGTTTCCATACAGCAGACGCTCTAGCTGAAAATCAAACCGGACAGCGTCTGACTGTGAGGCGACAACGCTACCACAGCACCACCACCGATTCTGACTGCTCTTATTTTCCAATCATCTACAAACCTGGTCAGCCAGAGGCCCTTGATGTTGGCCCTGACATCCAAGGAGTAGATGCCTAAAAGAAGTGGATCCAGCCCATAGCGAGTCCTCTAGTGACCAGTCTCTTTGTGGAGTTGGATTCCACAATCCTAACTTCCTGGGTGTTTTCTGAAAGTCAGCTGGCTATCCAACGCATAACACAGGGTTTTATGCCTAATTCCATTAGTTTATTTACAAAATGCAAGTGAGGTACTGTATTAAATGCTTTATCTATTCCGAGGTATGCACTGCTTTGCCCTTATCCATTGCCTTGGTGACCTTCTCAAAGACGTCTACCAGGCTGAGTAGGTGTGATCTGCTACTGATGAAGCCAAACTGGGTTAGATCCAGTATCTGAAGGTTTCCTCTGTCATTATTAATAATTGTCACAATAATTCTTTCTATGGTTTTGCATGTGATACTAATTAGACTTCTAGGTTTGTAGTTACTAGGGTCCACCGATGGCCTGCCCTTATGCAGAGGGATGACCATAGCAGTTCTCTGTTCGCAAGTCATGAAGTTTTCTCTGTAGGCTACAGTTAAATAGTAAATCCAGTGGTCTTGGTGAGTCATATTTCATGCATTTTAGGAGGTATTCTGGGATATTATCAATGCCTATCGATGCAGTATTCTTGGCTTTGAAGAGTGCATTTAGGACCTGCTCCCTAGGGATAGCCAGAGAGTTATGTAGGATGGTATTTCCTGGTGGGTTTACAGGGTGTGTGTGTGTGTGTGTGTGTGTGTGTGTGTGTGTGTGTGTGTGTGTGTGTGTGTGTGTGTGTGTGAGTGAGGGGGGGGGGGCCGTAAAACTGGAGCTGAATGTGCTAACCAGTAGATTTACTATATCTTCTGGCTATATGTAGGTGGCTCCATTTACAATTAGGTCTGCACACTGTTGTGTACTGCTTTTGATATGGACATAGCTAAAGAAAGCTTTATGGTTTTCCTTGGCTTGGAAGGCTATTTCTACCTCAAAATTGGCTTTGGTAGACTGAGTTGTTCATTTAGATTGATGAGAGAGTTTCTATTCTGCTGGGCATTGCACTTCCTAACTTTTCTATGACTTTCTTCCTTCTGTTGTGCACCTTACTGATGCTTGGATTCCATCAAGATGATTTGTTTTTTAAGTTTGTTCTGAGTTTATTAATGGTAGGACAAGCTGTCCCTTTGCATCTATTAACACAATTATACATGGTTCTTGTGAACAGTTCAGCATAGGCAGCTATATTCTCAAGGTGTGTTTTGGAGGGGGGTCTTGAAATTTTGCCAGGTTATCACTTAAAGCCAAGCACCATGCTAACTATGAACTGTGCAGCCAGCATGGTGTTTGCTTTAAACATGTTTTTTCATGCTGTTTGTAGTACTTTACTGGTTACAGGCTATCAATTAATAGTAGAACATTTATCTTAGAATGGTTCCTAAATGTTATGAGGTTAGCTGTTGTCCCGTGCTTGATTTTTATTTGAAAGGAGACAGCTGTATGGTCTGATGTTATCAGAAAGAATATTACATGGGGGGGGGGGGTTGCAGCATTCTGCCGTTATTGTGAGTACCAGGTCCAGTATGTTTGCTCCCTTAGTAAAATCACTGAGCCTGCAAGAATGGGGTCATGTAGTATTCTCAGTTTATAGTGGGGTAGTTAAAGTCAGTCATCACTTTAGTATTGGGTTAAATGGTGAGTGTCTCCAGTAAGTTTAAGTATGAGCTATGGGTTTACTGGGTCACAGAAGGTGACCTATAGCTTGTACAGATATGGTATGGAACTTTACCTGTGGTAATTTTGATGTGGAGTAGCTCAAGCATGCCATCCTGTCTGATCAGCCTTGAGGTGAGCTTGCTATCAGCGTAGATTGAGACACCTCCATCTTTAGTCCCTGCTTGTGCAGTAGCTGGTCTAAATTGCATTAAATATTGTAGTCCTGCACTGCTGGGATGTGCTCCATTGCTATAAACCATGTCTCAGTAATTGTGCAAATGTCTACACTCTCCAGGCTGAGGAGAACTTGAAGGGACTGGAGTTTCTTGCTTAGGCTCCTGGCACTGAGAAGCAACATGTTTAAGTTCCCTTGGGTTAGTTTGATTATGTCGGAAGGTTTGGCAACTTGACTTTGCCTACAAAAGGCAGTATGGAGGAGGCCAATATTTTAGCCAATACTGAAAAATCTACAGGGAACAGGCACAGTCCATCCTTGGCAAAACATGATCTGCCTGGGCATGTGTCTGGGCACACTTCCCAACATCTAACATTCCTACACTTAGTACGCAGAGCAGGTAAAGCTCCATGTGGTGCAAAGAATTATGATCAGATTTCTCTGATCTTAACTATACAGTTATGTGTTCTTGAAATGAATGTTATGATTCACCTCATTAGCTTCTCTGTTCCATTCTAGAGGTGAATTTCCTGACATCTGGTTCTTGAACATGTAACAGTTTGTTTATGATCAGAGATTTGATCATAATTATTCATGTTTTCTTAACCATGTCCTGAAATTTTTAATCTGGTGTAAGGAGATCCATCTTCATCAAGCAGTATGAGTGAAATCACATTTCCGGTCAGCTCAGCATCTAAATCTTTTCCAGGATATTACTCCATCCTCTTTGCCCAAAATGGCTTGCCATCTCGCTTCCTGTCCAGGTCTCCTGCTGCTCATCATGTTTCCATTGGAGATGGATGCTTTCAGGCAACTTTGCTTTAAAGTTAACTACTTTGTGTAAAACATTGCTGAATTTTGCAATTATCACATCCTTTTTTGATTGGAATTACTATTTTTGCAGCTTTCCAATCTACAAATCAGGTCAGGTCCATCTGATTTCTTTTTTACACGGTATTGCTTTCTCTCCCTTTGGCCTTTGCATTCTACACAATATGTTTTTTACTTTCTATTAAACTGTTAGTTCATACATTTAATCTGCCATTTAATTAGATGATAATATTTTCTAGTACTGAAGCTCTCTAGATCAGTTGCTGTCTCTTGTAGATTTTGGGTAGTTTGTTATATTTGTTCCTTGGCTCTTGTCTGTACTTTCTAAAAATATTTTGACTGTGGATAGTCATGCATTTAGAAAATGTATTTAATGTGGCCACACAAAATGCCCAGAACAGACACACTCTTTTTGCTGTCTGGCTAAGTGAGGAGCACTTTGAATAGAAATGTGGCATTTGTGCTTCTTTCTATCCCCAGATTACAAAGGACTGAAATAATAACCTTCTTTTGAAAAGTCTTGAGGGTAGTTGTGCATCCACTCCTGAAAGGACTTGACCTTGAGAATAGTCTTTGGGTTGACACTATTGGACTCAAGGACAGAGCCTACACTTTTGGATTTTTCAACCACAAAGATAAAGAAATAATAGACAGAAAACACAGCTGAAAGCTATACTTCTAAAGAGTTTTTTTTTCAATCAGGTACTAAATAATCCACGGTGGAAGAATTTTCTAAATTTTCTGTAACCACTCCTTTTTGGGGGGGAGTTACCAGGATGCCTGTAATATTAGTTGAATATCCATTTAGACAGGTCAGACATGGGTGTTTCCTCTGTTTCTTTTATACGTGTATGTAAGAGTGTAATCTGGACCATTTCCAGACAGGCCCATAAATTTCTACTATTGCTGTTCTTTTACATTGGATGTAGACTACGAGATGATTGTGAGGGCTTTTCTGAAGGTGTCGCAGAAAATTTTACTCATGTCATCCACCTCTGGTACCAGTGGAGGCAAAGGCATTTATTTTCGCTGTTATTTTAATTTTTTCTGCATTTTCTTCTCAGTTCTCCTTAACAGGCCTCTGTTTGGCTGACTGCAGCAATTCAAACGGTTATGATTCTGCAGGCCTAAATGTAGATACCATCAGATTTGGTGACACTGTTTCTGCTTCTGGACTCAGCGCTATAGCTTTTGTGGTCAGTTCCTTCTAAATCAATGATGCCATCTATGACCCCGTGAGTTAGGTTCAACCGTTTGGGGTGAATCTTTTTGCCATTTCTTGACTGGGTCAGCATAACAATACTTGGATTAGACACCCTCACCCTTAGGCTTGGGCTTGATATGCCCATCAACCTTGGGGTTTGAAGTATTGCTGTTGGGGTTTTGGCTTGGTGTCAGTTTTGGCCTTTCATGAGCTTTGGTCACAAATAGTCGGGGTCAATGCCTTTAGCCATGATTGTTACTTTGATGTTGATTTTCTCAGCCACATTGCAGAGAGTAGTGCATGTGCTGTCCTTGGCACCTATTCCTGTGTTGACATTGACCTTAACCAGAGACATTTTTCCTGAATTCCTTTGTTTAATACCATACCTACCCATCACTTCGTCATCCACTCTGTTCCCTTCACCAACATGCCCATTGAAATCTGCTCCAATCACCACTCTCTCACCCTTGGGTGCAGTCATCACCACTTTATCCAACTCACTCCAAAATGTTTCTTTCTCATCCATCGCACACCCAACTTGTGGAGCATATGCATTAACAACATTCATCATTATGCCATCAATTTCCAGCTTCATAAACATCACTCTATCCGACACTCTTTTCAACTCCAAAACACTCTTAGCATACTGTTCCTTCAGGATAACTCCTAGGCCATTTCTCCTCCCATCTACACCATGATGAAACAATTTGAACCCACCTCCGATACACCTAGCCTTACTCCCCTTCCATCTGGTCTCTTGCACACACAATATACCAACCTTCCTTCTGTCCATCATATAAAATGCATACTAACAAAAAATCCTGTTATTCTAGCAATGTTCTAAGTTCATGAGAGCAATATTTATAATCTGCCCCTATTTATGTTGGGCTTTGTTCAGATTTCTTGCAGAGGTTGAGGTGTGTGAGAGAAAGTGAAATGCCCTATTTAGAGTTAGCAGGTGGAATTTATTTTCAAGTGTATTTTCAAGGAATTGTGAGCTTCAAGGGAAGAGAAGCTTACTGCTGCTCATGCTAAGTCTGCTTAAAATGTGCAACTGTTTTGTTTAGCAAATGGTATCATTATTGTGGTATAGAATTTTAAAGCAGTGTTAGTAGTACAGCAGGTAGCATACTTGTATCTTGATGCAGAGGGCTATAGGTTCTACTCCTACAGCATGCAGATTTGTATTTTAAGGGGGTGGAGTGCTGCAGTCCTGGCTATGTCCTCCTTTGGATGAGATGCCCAATAACTATGAATTCATCTTACCACCCATTCTGTATTGCAAATATACTAGCTTACCATTTTTAATGTAACATAGGCAGTGTATTCTTCAAGGGCAGCAGGCACTGAATTTGTTGATGAAATGCTGAAATATAAAGTTGTTTTCTAGCAAAAACCTCTTCATTAGTTTCAGATCTCTATAATGTGGAATTATTCAGAAGACATTTACTTCTGCAGAGATTGTGCATACTGACTGACATTGATGGATTGTAATGACAAAAGTTTAAGTGGCCTTTTATGGTTGAAATGTTTCGAATTGGGCAGTTTCTCATTATTGGTTCATATGTTTTGTTTCATTGCTTGCAGGAAAAACATTCAAAACTATAAATTTAAAACACAGTCTAACAAGTGGTGCTGTATTATAGAAGGGATATAATTAAATTATTTTATATTATAATTAATACAGTATGTATATATTATAATTGTGCATAATCATATGTATAAATATGTACACTTCTTATGCATGGCTACTCTTGCTTATCACAGTAACAGGAAGGATACTGTAATGGCTGTGTCAAGAAAAAAGGTCTAAAGCTTTTAGTTAAGCATATAATGAAGTTGTTAACATCAGTGATAATGCAGACCCAGCTTCATATAACTAAGGGTCAACCACGCAAAATCAGAAAACACCCAGAATTTCCCTTGCCCACTCAGTAAAACTAATCTTGAAAAAATAATTAATAATGTGCATATGTTAGGGCTATTGGAATTATCTATAAAAAGATGAAGTGATGATTTGCAACTATGTCCATGTTGGGATTATGAAGAAATGCTTGATAAACATTAATTAAAAGATATACATAATTTAGTGAATGCACACAGTTTAAGTTAAATACAGCTATAACGTGTTATGCATTCAGAGCACAGAATGCCAGCTTTTATTTAAACAGCAACTTGTGTTACTGAGAGCTAATCTTGGAAGCCAAAAAACACTAGTGTTATAAACTAATCTGTTTAAATTTGTATAATCTGAACAGGCTCATGGGACTCAGTTTAGTGTCCTACATGAAAAATACTGAGCTAATAAACACTATTCACCAGTAGTTGTTTCTAAGTCACTTACAAATAAATAAATAAAACAAGGGGAAGTATTTTGAGGTAAAACAAATATGTTGTCTTTATGGTAAGTAAAACTCTGTTAGTACCCAAGTAAATAAAATTATTATTAGCAATGAATGAGAAATTATTCCAGTATAGAGAACTGAACAGCCAAGCCTTCTTGATCAGAATTCAAAAGGGCTGCCAGCTAAAAGTTCCCTTGAGTTAGTTGCAATGAACATGGGGTATGTAAAACAACTTATCATGGATCTCTAATTAAATCCAGATATCTGTAAACATTGTAGAAGTAAAGCATAAAACAGTATGCACACTAAGAATTTTGACAGTGTTTATGGCAACTGGGAAGAAATAGCCAAGTAATGAGACCCTGTAATGGCTGCGTGGGGGAGGGGCTACACAAAACGAGGGGGTGGGGCTAGGTGGGTGGAGGGGTGGGGCTATGTGGGTGGAGGGGGTGGGGCTTTGTGGGTGGGGCTCTGGGTTTGCACCCCCCTGCAAAAAAATCCTGCGGGCTCCCTTGCATCTGGGAACATATTCTTGGGTTTTACCATTTTTTATTTCACTTTTTTATTTCACTTCTGTGTTCAGTATTTATTGTTTATATTAATGTTTATATTAACACTTGGGGGAATTTTCTTTCCACTTTTATACTTATTTTTAAAATACATCATAATTATTCTTGTGGCTATTGACACATTTAATCATTTCTATTTATATGTATTTATGGTGGCTTTAAAATTCAATATTTGGAGCATCATAGGTTTACCAGCATTGATGGCAGGTATGAGTAGTAGATACCACATTGTTGAACATTTTGGCCGCTTCTTAGTTAAAAATTTTCAAAGTGTAATTATGTGCTTTTTAAAGGGGAGCCGCTAGGAGGCGCATTTGAGTGGAGTAGTGATGTATTTATAGTGAGACAAATGTGTGGTGCAGTTTGTTTTTCTGAGGAAGTTGGTGCAGAGCGCCGACGAAAAGCTTGTTTTTAAGCTTAATAAAATTTCAATTTGTTTTTTTCGTTTATTGGCGTTCTTGTTTACAACATAACCAGTGGATTATAAAGAACTTCACACACATCTGTCTGAATCCAGGAGTTTAAAGGTGCTGGGTCTGCAAGGGTGGTTTTTTCACCAGTTTGTTTTTTGTTTTTTGAATTTTTAGAAGGTTTATGTCTTCCACCATGCAGGAAGCCAGTCGCATTTCAGACTCAGGTGACTTAACTATACTTATTAACCTCCTAACTGAGAAAGTGGATCATCTTTCACAGTGAATTGATGGGCTTTCACAAAGCGGTTCTTTGAGTCCAACGGTGCGCCCCTCCAGTGGATTATCGACGGAAACTCCAGCCTTGTTACCGGCTAGTGGAACCGGAACTGACTTGAGAGTTGTTACCATCGGCAACAAAGCTTTACATAATACCGATAGCAGCGGTAAGCCTAAGGGCATTTTGGGAAGCCATACAAGTTCAGGTGAGAATATTGGAGCCTCTCCAGCTATTCTCGGTGAAACGGAGGCAAAGAGGAGGGGCTATGTTGAATTAAACTTGAACGATTGGTTGAATCGCCCCTTCAGTTTTCCTACTGGGGAAGACATCAGCAATATTGATATTCAAACTGAAGGATTGTCCGATTTACCTACTAAGCTCAACAATTTTGACCAAAAATTACTGAGGTTAAGGAAGTTACAACTTGAGGTATCGTACTTTGGGGAATGCCGACGTGTGAAGATTGTTCCAAAGGGGCTTCACTTGTGGCAATACCCTACAGGTTTGGAAGATGGGTCGAAATTCCACCTTGACCTCTTGGCACTTTTTGATAGACATGGGAATGAATTGATCAACTTAATCTGCGTCCACTATCAGGAAGTTATTAATCAATTAACCATGGAACTTTCCATCTTAGATGAGGAAATTAAATCAGATACTCATTTTTTCAGATATCGTTATGAATACCAAAGAGTCTTTACCAGTATCGATCAACACATTTCCAAGACCACTATAACTAAAGTAAAGAAATTCAAGAGGGACATAAAACCCTATAAAGAGGGGGTAGCCTACCTCAAACCCCCTAAATCTCAAGGGAATTTTCTAGGGAATAGCAGAACCACCATGGGGTTGCTATCTGGCCCCGAGACCAATGGCCAACCTATGCACCCCCGTGAACCGGGGAATGGATCCCCATTGAGGCGAACAAACCAGAGAATTTCAACAGAATGTGTTATGAGTATTGGGTCGGGTGTGAGCCAGGAAGAGCCGACTCTTGACAACTATGACGAAAATTTTCAAGTCCGAGCCTCATCCCCCCAGCCACAGTCGGGTCGGATGACGAGGAACAAATACAAAACCAGGAGGAACTGAGAGATCATGGTCTACCTATTCCTTTAGTATCCCCAACGCAACCTTTGGAAATACTTTACAATACGGGTAAAGACTTTAAAATTTGCAATTTTTCACAGTTTGTTTTTTCCCAACCTTTGGTTGATGTTTTGGCTAAAGGATTAACTTTTGTACCCTCCTGTAGAGCTGGTGTTGGGAGGACTATATTGGACCTGAAACTTTTTGTGAGAAAGTTGAACCTGTCACTGTTGTTGGGTGATTCCCAAAAATGCAAGAACCCTTAACACATACCAAGTACTTTTAATCCGCCATTACTCCCAGCTGTCGGAATTCTCGAACAATTGTGTGAACTTGACATCTGCCACCTCCTCATTTCAAGGTGCCAGGCTCATTTTAATATTACTAAGGAGGAGAGGGCCTTGTTAGAGGCACTCAGGTTTGCATCAGTTAGACTTATGCAACCCGACAAGGGAGGGGGATTGGTGGCTATGGATATGAATGACTACAATGACAGGATGTTGGCTATCCTATCTTCTGATACTTACCAGGAGGTTTCTAAGAATGAATTGAATCTTAGCTTGTGCCACATCCGGTAATTTTTCGAGGAGATGTTCATCAATGGCATTATTGATGTGGATGTATATAATTTTGTTTCTGTGGCATCACCCAAAATTCCAGTCTTGTTTGGGAACCCCAAGATACACAAGAACATCTATGATCCACCTATGCGGCAACTGGTCAGTGCCAGAGGAAGCATTACGTATGCAGCGGCCAAGGTGGTGGACGAGATTCTCAAGAAGTATGTGGACAGAGTTCAATACATTTCGAGAGATTCTTGGGCATTTTTGGAAAAAGTGGGTTCTGTTCCATTTAATGCTGATTGTATTCTCTTGACCATTGACGTTGTTGACCTGTACTCATCTATCCCCCATTTGGAGGCGGTTGAGTGGATCCAATTGGAAATGTTTTTTCACCATGCTCCTGCAGAAGAAGTTACGATGGTCAGCGAACTATTGGAGGTTATTCTTACCAGCAACTTTTTTACATTCAATAACCGGTGGTTCCACCAATTGATTGGGGTCCCTATGGGATCGCCCTGTGGAGCCAGTGTGGCCAATTTAGTTATGGCCCACTGGGAGAGGGTGTTTGTTTTATCTAATTCTTTGGTCCAAGAGAAAGTAGCGTTATACACTAGGTTTTTGGATGACATTTTTGTCATCTTCAATGGTACTCTAGATGATGTTAATAACTTGGTGTCGTTTTTTAACGGCTCCACAGAATTTTTGAAATTCACATCTGAGTTTGCCATTGACAAGATTACTTACTTGGATGTGGAACTAGAGAAAGATAGGAGCCTAAATCGCTTCATGGCCAGCATACATCGGAAGCCGACTTTCTCGAATTCTTATCTACATTTTGACAGTGAACACCCATTACACCAAAACAGGGCTATCGTGAAAGGCCAATTTGTTCGAGCAGCCCGTATGACATCAGAAGACAAGAAATTTCATGAGGAGTGCAAGTTCATCTTTGGCATGTTCGTCAGCAGAGGGTACCCCGCCAATTTTGTCGCAGAATTGAGTTTGGAAGTGCAGGGGAAGAGGGCCAATGGCCACTTCCGCCCCATGTTGGGGAATATGGAGGATGGGTCTTTATGTTTACCTCGCCTTGCCAGTGAGTCTGATACTTTCAATTTTTCTTTTGTAATTTCATTTCAACTTGGATGCAATGGACATTGTGTCCATTATAAAGAAAAATTGGCGCTTATTAACCACCGAGTCAGTAGGAGCATTTGGACTATTATCTCCCCCTAAGGTTACTTTCAGGAGGGGCCTTAACATCAAAAACATCCTGGAGTCCAAAGTTGCTGGTGCCTCCCCCAGATCTGGAATGTTCAAATGTAACATGTGCAGGACTGCAGATACATTAAAGCAAGTTCAGCTTTTTCCATCAGGGATAAGAAATATCTCATACAAGGAAGATTCAATTGTGCCAGTAATCGGGTGGTATATTTAGCCCAGTGTTCGGTCTGCCCAGGTTTCTACATCGGCAAGACTGATAGGAAACTACAGGAACAAGTATACGAGCACTTATATGCCATCAGGAAGGGGAAGGTCGACAACGCTCTGGCCAAACATTTATTAGATAATCCAGGTCATGAATTTTCATTTACAGTCATCGATCAGCTAAACCAAGAGTTTATGGGGGGACCCGATTCTTTAAGACTTGAATGCAAAGAGTTGATGTGGCAACTTAAGTTGGAAGCTTACCATTTACCTGGACTTAACAGTAACTCCATCAGTTGCCTTCTCAAATTGAGAAGCCTAGTGAGGTGAAGCCCCCTGGAGTGACTTAATGCCATCTGGGAACATATTCTTGGGTTTTACCATTTTTTATTTCACTTTTTTATTTCACTTCTGTGTTCACTATTTATTGTTTATATTAATGTTTATATTAACACTTGTGGGAATTTTCTTTCCACTTTTATACTTATTTTTAAAATACATCATAATTTTTCTTGTGGCTATTGACACATTTGATCATTTGTATTTATATGTATTTATGGTGGCTTTAAAATTCAATATTTGGAGCATCATAGGTTTACCAGCATTGATGGCAGGTATGAGTAGTAGATACCACATTGTTGAACATTTTGGCCGCTTCTTAGTTAAAAATTTTCAAAGTGTAATTATGTGCTTTTTAAAGGGGAGCCGCTAGGGGGCGCATTTGAGTGGAGTAGTGATGTTTTTATAGTGAGACAAATGTGTGGTGCAGTTTGTTTTTCTGAGGAAGTTGGTGCAGAGCGCCGACGAAAAGCTTGTTTTTAAGCTTAATAAAATTTCAATTTGTTTTTTTCGTTTATTGGCGTTCTTGTTTACAACATAACCAGTGGATTATAAAGAACTTCGCACACATCTGTCTGAATCCAGGAGTTTAAAGGCGCTGGGCCTGCAAGGGTTTTTTTTTCAACAAAGTCATCATTAGCAGACATTGAGGAATTCCTGGCATCTTTGCATGGAGGTTCAGACAGTTCTGTTATCCATGGTGTAGTACTGGACATGGATACTGAACTTCATAGAGCACGTCAAATATCAGTTGGTGATGCTCTGTGTGGATATGTCAAAACATGTGGCTGCACAGATAATAAGCATGGCTTCTCTATCAATATAAGAACATTAGGAGTACACCTACACTGTCAGTCTGCTTAAGTATGGTAAGAGTAGACTTTTCCATAGTACTGTGTTACAGAGGTTTAGTTACATGGGGGTATGGCTGTTGGTGAATGGTGCTCTCACGGATTACTAGGTTCCTGAATAAGTACAAGGCTAACATCCCTTAGGGGCCATTTTAAGCCAAGCCAATTTCCATTTTTGTGCTTGAAATAACTTATCCCATTTGGTTTAAGACCAGCTTTACCCATCCCATGTTTGATAACTATCCCCTAATATGAATAACTGGGATCAATACCATAGATATTTTGAGGGGACCCATGCATGAGGTAAAGCATTTAGGAGCTGCCATTGTCCATTAGTAGTACAGGGGGCAGTCCTGGGGTATATTAGACTTAGCTATGCCTATGTTTTTCCACAGGTGCTGTGTTGTCAGGTTCCTCCACTGTGGATACAGGCATATCTGATATTTGGAACTGCCTGGGCCTGATGATGATAGCAATCAAATGCCACAACAGTAGGAGACCACAGAATCATCAGTAGTCATGGGTAATGTAATGGCCATATCCCTTTCTTGTTCCTCAGACATTGTCCCTGTGCCTGAGTAACCCTCCTCTCAGTCCCAGGCTACTGCAGTAGGACAGGATGTGGACAACACAATAGAACTGGCAGCACCCTCCTCTCTGTAGGCAGAGCCAGCCTTGGATACTTCTAGCATCAGTGAGTATGAGGAGGACAGAAATGAGGAACATACTGGTGGCTGATTACATCATGTGTCCTTCCCCCCATCTTAGTGTTTGTAAAGGGCCATTATACACAGACAGACAGAGACTGATGCAGCCATAATAGAGCTGGCCAGGGCTATGCATTTGCTGTATCATGACCTACAGAAGGGTCTGGTCCTTTTAGGCAGCCTAACAAAAAGAAAGCATAGATAGTCTGTATGCTGCAGATGTTGCTGTATGGCTTCCCATCATCGCCACTACTATTCTCCTGCCATGATTTGGGAAGGATATGGTCTAGGTCCTGCTGCACCATAACGTCCACCACAACATCCAGTTCTGAGGACAGTGTAAGATGCCATGAACTCTGACATGAATGGGATATTTGCACCAAGACCACTCATAGTGTATTTTGACATTCTCATCATGGAGCACTCCATCATCTGTGAAATCTATGGATTGTGCCTGTCACCTTCCCAGGGAGACAGCTGCCTTGTGGATGGAGAAGTACATTTTCAGACCACTGATCACCTGTGACTGCCCAATACTTGTACATCAGACCCCAGCACAGTGCTGCATCATCTGCTGAAGCTGTATCTATGCATGCCCAATGACACCCATCAGCACTGCCCACTGCTGGCCATTCAAGATACAATGAAGTCATTGGCTCATCCTTGACCAGTCTCTTTGTCTACTCAAACTCACCTGTCTATAACTCACACACCCACACAAACCATTATCCTGCAACCCCAGTCCTCCACTCACATAATGCCCATTGTTGGAACTAGTCACTGTTACCCTCCCCATCTTCTACATAAGATGACAACTGTGCCCTGCCCTCAGTATTCTGTTATCTGGGTAGCCTGTGCCTGATGTACAATATGTGCAGTTCCCATGAGCTGTAGCATAGTCTGGGTGTGTTAGTGCATGCATAATATTTATTGATGTACATTATACTTAATCTGGATCATAGTCATATACCCAGTGCTGTCTCTTGGCTAGTGCCACCTCATACTGCAACTGCCTATGCCTCACGTAAGTTCATAGATGTTTACTAAGCTAATGATATAAGGGCCTTTTTAAGCCTAGCCATGGATCCCAAATCTCTGACAGGTTCTGGTACCCTTGATAAGTGTAAACAGTGGCTTGGGAGGTGAAACATTTACAAGCAGGGGCCTGGGATATGAACCATTTACAGGGTGTCTGTGTCTATTAGAGCCATAGGTGCTAAACCAGGGATGAAGTTCCTGTTCCCCATCCTATTGTCTATGTTTCACTTGAATTGATTTATGGAGGAACTCTGCTTCACATGGATGGGGAGCCTGTTCCAGAGAAGGGTTACTGTCTGGGATACATACCTTTCTCTCCAGCAGGTCCTATTTATATCACAGACAAGGTTTAAGTCTTTAGACTGGATAATTCTGGTGCTATTTGTTTTGTGGATATACAGGAGGTCCATCAGAGTACGGTCTGACATTGCCTTGTTTGCCAGGCATAAATCTCCCCTCAACAGCCTGTAGGAGACAGAATACAGTGACAGGGTCTTGAGGTGGTCTGCATAGGACATATTACTTACACCCTGCATTCTTTTAGTGAGGAACCTCTGTGGATGTTCCAGTTGTTGGATATGCCAGGTTAGGTACATACCAAATGGTGCATTGTACTCAGTGATAAGTCTGATGAATGCTGAATACAGTGGAACAATGACTTCCTTGGACTTAGATACCATACCTTTGTTTATACATTGTGCAACATAGAATGATTTCTTCACCACTGTAGACACATGATGGTCAGAGGCTAGATTACTGTCGATGTATATTCCCAAGTCCCTGACTACTGGGTCAACTCTTAGAGCTGTGTTGTCTATATGACAATTACCAGGGGTGGATGACTTCCCAAAGGATACTGTTATGCATTTCTTGGCATTTAGTTTTAGTCCATGGTTCTCACACCAGTTTTTTATATGTGTTAGCCCTACCTGGAGAACATTTGTGTCAGTGGGTGATTCAATGACACCTCCTAATTAGTAATCATCTACAAATTTGATCATCCAGAAACCATTAACATTGGCTTTGACTTCAGAGAAGAAAATACCAAAAAGACGTGGTCCTGGAACCAATCTCTGAGAGACTCTGCTTGCGACTGACATCTTTGCATAGGTGGACTTCCCAGTTCTAACTTCCTGGGTCCTGTCTGTGAACCAGCTGGCTATCCACCAGGTGTCATAAGGGTTTGTACCTAACATCTTCAGTGTTTCAACAATGCCTGAGTGGGGGATTGTGCCAAATGCTTTGGCCAGGTCAAGTTAGGCAGTGTGAACTATTTTGCCCTCATCCATTGCTTTGCTGACCTTCTCAAAGAAGTCCACCAGGTTGATCAGGCATGACCTGCCCTTGATGAAACCAAAATGGGTTGGATTCACTGTCTGGAGGTTTCTTATGTCATTATTGATACTTTTCATGGCTTTACATATGAGACTAGTGAGTCTTATGGGTCTATAGTTTCCAGGGTCTGTAGATGGCCCACCTTTGTGCAGAAGAATGACTGTTGCTGTTCTCCATTCTTGAGGCATGAAGCCTGTTTGGAGGCTACAGTTAAATAGCAGTTTCAGAGGTCCTGATAGATCATGTCATATGCTTTTTAAAAGGCATCCTGGGATATTGTCTGGGCCCATTGATTCAATGTTCTTGGCTTTAGAGACAGCATTAAGGACCTGTTCCCTAGTGATAGAAGGGGGCATTATATTTGATGGGATTTCCTGAGGGAAGGTTGATGGGGAGAGAGGGGTAAAGTTGGAGGTGAATTTGTCAGCCCTTAGGTTCGTTATATCTTCTGGCTTTTCTCTTTTTTAATTTCTCCAAGTCTTTTGCGTTTCTAATACTATAACAGGATTGGATCCCATTCCTAAGTCAAGGTTTTATTAAAGTTTATGAAATTAGTATTGTTTCAGTCTTTGATGTTAGCCAGAAGTGCTCTTCACAGCACTTGCAATGTGCCCGGTGATGACTCCTTCTGCAATTCATATGGAGTTGTATGTATTGGTAAAATATCTAAATATGATTGTAGATTCTTTTTTATAAGGCTCGTTGGTCCTAATAGTACTAGAATTGTCTGGGTATCGTTCTTCCAAATTGCCCTCATTTATGCCTGCAAATCCTGGTACTTTATTACTTTGTGTCTCTCTGTATGTAAGACACTGCAGTCACTGGGTGTAGCGATTTCAATAATCAATGCTACTTTTGTCTACTTTTCATGGACTACTATATCTGGTTTCTTGCATCTATTTTTGAACTGTTGGCAATGGATGATCCCATATGATATAAACTTCATAATTTTCTATGATGCTTTGTGGCTCATGTTTCCAGCATTTTTCAGCTACTTCAATATTATAATGTTTGCACAATTCCCAATGCAGCAATCTTGCTGCATTATTATACCTTTCAGTATATCAGTATACAGCCCTTCCAGGTGGCCATAATGGTGCAGCGGTTAGTGTTGCTGCCTCACAGCAAGAGGTTCTCCGGTTCAAGCCTCAGCTGGGGTGCCTTCTGTGTGGAGTCTGCATGTCCTCCCTGTGGTTGCATGGGTTTCCTCCAGGTGCTCTAGTTTCCACCCACATCCCAAAGACATACTGTAGGTGGATTGGATACTCTAAATTGGCCCTAGGCATGAGTGTGTGCGTACATATGTGTGCTTTCTGTGGAAGGTTAGGTGCTGGGCTGGCAATTTAACACTGTAAAACTCCTCTGTCAATCATGAGTGAACAGGTGATCTGTTGTGGTAACCCCTAACTGGGAAAAGCCAAAAGAATAAGTATACAGTCCTTCTGCCATTAGTATGTCACAAACAGCAACAAGGTGTGCAATTGTTTCTAATTCTGTTTTACAAAACCTACATTTATATGTTTCTCCAACATGTTCAATGGACTTTGTAAACTAACATGTACATAGTCTACTATCTTGGGCCTCCGATATTAACCTTTCATCTTTTGGTTTGAGTTTGTCTCTCCTTCACCATTCCTGTGTTCAATCCTGATAAACACGAGGTTGTTCCAGGAGGTTTCTGTGCTTGCAACTATATTTATGCATTTTCCACATTTCTTGCCTTCTCATCTGATCCTTCACTTTATATTCTTTCTTTTGTTTTTGGCACAGTCAATTGCTCCCTGATTTTTATCTACTTCTGGTTTGATTTCCATTCCCACTTGATGCCAATATGCTTCTGCTAGACTAAGCAGGGAAGTCATCTTAGATTGAGTCTCCTCATATTTCAAAACTTTCAATACATTTGGGTTTTGTGATATGTGTGGAGTCCCACAATTGCAGATCTACATGTAATCAATTTAAAGGAAGCCCAGCCCTCCTTCAGAACGGGAAATATATATTCTTGGTATGCACTGATTGTTATAAATCATTTGGTGAGCATGAAGCATCCTTCTTGTTTTCCTGTCTCATTTATCCAACATGTTTTTGGGGCCAGTCAATCACTCCAAAACTGTTAGGACAGGAAGAGCAAATTGGTTCATAGCTTGGATTTTGTTCCTAGATGTCAACGCTGTTTTCAGGATTAATTTAAGTCTTCTAAAATATTCCTTACCAAGTTTTATTCACATTTGTTCATGCTTTATTGTTGATCCCTCATCAATTCCCAAATATTCATACACTCCCTCTTGCACAAGTTCTTTTATATCACATTCTTGTCCCAAACTGATGTTTTCCTGGTGCTGCAGTTTTTCTGCTTTAAAGGTTGCTTTTGAACATTTAATCTTATTGAGATTTTGTGAAAAACAGGGTCCACCTCGTGAAGGTACTCACCAAGACTTGAGGATGAATTTACTTTTAGCAGTAATACTCTCCTTTACTTGCTGACTTATCTTCTCTCCATTTGGACCCCAATGCTCAGTATAGGTGGCTTCATGTACAGTAAGATCTGCACACAATTGTGTATTGCCTTTGAGTTTGTAGACATATGCAAAGAATGCCTTGTGGCTGCCCTTGGCCTGGGAGGATAACTTTACCTCAAATTTGGCTTTGGTAGACTTTATTTGTCCTCTGAATTGCTTGTTTAGTTTGATGAGAGTGCTTTAATCCTGCTGGGAGTTGCACCTCCTATTTTGTGCCATGATTTTTTCTTTTTTCATTACAGCCTATTGATGATGTGATTCCACCAGGGTAGCATGTTCTACTGATGATGTGATTCCACCAGGGTAGTGTGTTCTACTGATGATGTGATTCCACCAGGGTAGCGTGTTCTACTGATGATGTGATTCCACCAGGGTAGCGTGTTCTACTGATGATGTGATTCCACCAGGGTAGCGTGTTCTACTGATGATGTGATTCCACCAGGGTAGCGTGTTCTACTGATGATGTGATTCCACCAGGGTAGCGTGTTCTACTGATGATGTGATTCCACCAGGGTAGCGTGTTCTACTGATGATGTGATTCCACCAGGGTAGCGTGTTCTACTGATGATGTGATTCCACCAGGGTAGCGTGTTCTACTGATGATGTGATTCCACCAGGGTAGCGTGTTCTACTGATGATGTGATTCCACCAGGGTAGCGTGTTCTACTGATGATGTGATTCCACCAGGGTGGCATGTTCTTTGAAGTAGTTCTGTACTTCTTGCTGGTGCATACAGCTGCCTTTATGCAGCTATCAACATGCTCGTATAGGGTTTCTGTGAACAGTTCTGCATAGGCAGCAGTGTTCTCAGAGTTTATGGGGGCTTGACATTTTTCCAAATTATCACTTAATAGTAGGACACTAAACTTAGAGTAGCTCTTGAATATTCCAGGGTTAGCTGGGGCCCCAGGTTTTATTTTTACTTCAAAGGAGATCATTCTGTGGTTTGACCTTACCAGAGAAGACATTACACTGGGGGTGTGCAGCACTCTCCCATATTAGGACCAGATCCAGTGTGGTTGCTCCCCTTGTTGGTGTATTGACAATCTGGTCCAAGGAGTTTGTATTTTCAAAATCCAGGAATCTCTGTGTATGTACATTTGGTGTCATATATGATTCCCAGTTTGTAGTGGGATAATAAAAATTGTCCATGAATATGGTATTGGGTTGGATAGAGAGTGTTCCCAATAAGTTTAAGTACATGGTATGAGTTTGCTGGGCCATACAGGTAAACCTATAGCTTCCAAGGAACTGGTACTGGATTTTCCTTTGTTGATTTGAGCATGGAGTAGCTCAAGTGTATTGTCCTTTTTGGCCAGCCTTGAGGTATATTTATTTTGGATGTAAATTGAGACACCTCCACCTTTAGTCCCTGTATGTTTAGTAGATGGTGTAAATGTTTGGAGGGCATTACAACCTTGCACTTAAATCAACTCTCGGTGACAGCACAGACATCACCATTCTCTAGGTTGAAGAGAGCTTCTATGGAGTGAATTTTTTTTTGTTCAGACTCCTAGTATCAAACAGTAACACATTTAGATTTTCTTGTTTTTTATTTGCTGTATCAGAAGTACTTTCAGTCTGGCAATAACTAAAAAAGGCACTATAGGAGAGGACAATGTTTTAGCTAATATTCAAAAGCATAGAGGGGTGAGGTGCAGACCATCCCTGGAAAAGTAGAGATGGTCTGTTGACCATTGCTTTCCATGCTGTCAAATACTGCACTTGCCTAGAATGACACCATAAACTAAGCCAGGTATTAAAGTCAGTCATCTTTTGTTCATATTGTGGCCTCATCCTTGGAGAAGGAAGAATGCTGCTCAATGCTAAGCTTAAACCCAGTCTGGGACATATATTCTGAGAGCTCCATGATGATGTCTCTATTCATATAGCCTAGGGACGTACATCTCAGGTCATTTGCACCCATGTGGACTATGACTGAGTCATACTGGTACCTGTGGTCCAATAGTCTGAGAGCGTGGGTAATGTGATAGATCCTGGCCCCTGATAAGCATCTGACTGTGACTTTCGCCTTACTTAGTCTGGTGAGAGGGACATCAGTGTGTCTCACAGTGGAGTGTCCAATGACTAGAATGTTGGATTCTGTGATATCTCCTCCATGGGCTACTCATCAGGCACCTCCTCCACTGATGAATCTGGGACTTCATCCTTCTGAATGCCTCCACTGTGCTGTATCAGTTTATGTATCAACATGTTGTGCAATAGTAAATATTTTACTGAATGTCTCAGAGTCATTCTGCTGGGCACCACCAGAGATATCAAGACAGTGTAAAATGACACTAAGCAGTCTGAGCACACATTTGAGAACAGTTGGGGTATATGACAGGGCAGTGTGGTATACATTCTCTGCCATGATCTTTGCTTTTCTTAGTGATATCATTACCCATTGTTCCAGGCCATATTTGGCATCACTATGGAAAATCACTTCACATAAACCACTGATATTAAGTTGTATGCATGCCAGATGTAGGAGTCATGGGCACTTCCTTGATACCTGCTGACAGAGTATACATTATATCCTCTGCATTGCAGACCACCTAGCAGCTGATGGAGTGGAACCCCTTGTAATTGATCTACTTTTGCCCTTGATCCCCAGGTAGAACCTTGATTGTGATGTGGTCACACTCAATGGCTCCTAGTACCTTAGGGAAACAGGCTACATAAATGATCACATAGTGCTGCTTCTCTCTTCTGTGGTAAGTGGGAACCACATATGCTTTCCCAAATGTTGTAGCATGGTATCGAGAAATTGGTGGAGTATCCTTGAGGTAAATGGCTGGTCTATACCTACTGTATCCCATGATGGTCACTGGAATATGGTTTACCTTTACATGTTTGAAAGTCAAATGATCATACATGCACATCCACGAACCAGATATGCGATTTCCATAATGCCAAATTCCCAAAATGTCATAAAATAATCTAATTTTGACATTTCCAAATGCACCAGCACTGAAACAAGTGCTACGATGGGTCAAAAAGGGGCAACATTTTGTAATTCGGCACTTTGGTTTTCATGATTTTGGAATTTTGCAGTTTACAGTTCGCGGCAGCTGGTTCAAAGATTTGACCTTCAAGCATGAAAAGGTAAACCCTGGAATATATCTCACTAAACATATCACACAATTAGAAAGATGTCATAGGTTCCTTACCAAAAGGATCACAAGCCTAAAATCCCTGAGCTACCAAGATAGGTTGGAAGCTCTCTCATTTTATTCAGTGTCTTACAGATTTTTGAGGGGAAATGTTTGTTTTTCTTACTGTCAAACCAAGGAAAACAAATGCCACACCAGGTTGTCCTTCTCTCCCAAATTTATTGCTAGTGCTTTCGTTCACCAAGTAGGAAAGAACTTCCTCAGACAACTTCTACTCATTCATTAACAATTTAAATAGGCAAGGTAATTAACAATCATAGGAATTTAAACTTTTAAAGAGACCTGCCATGCATTAAAATGCTAAAAACAACTACGTAGTCAAAGCATCATACTTATGCAGATTCAGCAAACTTAACCAAGCAAAATATAATATACTTCAAAAAATAATAACACACACATATATATATATATATATATATATATATATATATATATATATATATATATATATATATATATATATATATATATATATATATATATATATATATATATATATATATATATATATTTTTTTTTTCTACACGTTTTATGTTTTTACAATACCTTATATTATTAACTACACTCAAACATATTTCTATATATATAAAAAAATCTCATATAAAAAAAAGAATTTCTAGTTTGGACAGTAGAAGTAATCCCTCAGGTGGGTCACCGTCTTCCCATAACTGTTCAAATATGCCGAATGCCAGTATTACCTATGCTTCAGTTTCTTTGGCATCACTCAATAATACTTGCAATGAGGGAATAGCTATAGCTGGTAGGTCTAGTTCCCGTGAAACAGCTAGTCTCAACCATCAACCACCCGTGAATTCCCCCATCCCCACTGTTACTGAATTTTTAAATCAAGCTATCTCCTTTAATACCTCCAAATCAGTAAGGACTACCTTTAAAAATGCTAACAATGGTGGACATGAGAGCATTGTTTTATACCTTAAAACATTTGATCAGAAAATGCTCAAATTTATAAGGCTACAATTGGAGATCTTTTACTTTCATGAATGCATTTGAATGAAAATTGTCCCTAAAGGACTGCACCAATGGCGCAACCCCACAGGGTTAATCAAGAATTCGCATTTTCATCAGGACTTTTTATATGTTTTTGATAAGCAAGGCTTGAATTTCTTGAACAGTTCATTAAGCACTACAACCTACATATGGGCGATTTAAAAATTGATCTGGAGGAACTGGAAAGGGATATTAACTCACACCCCGATTTCGATCGTTACAAATATGACTGTGGTAGAATCTTTACCAGCATAGACAATAACATCTCTATGGCCATGGAAATAAAAAAGAAACAAATCAGTAGAGACAAGCAGGATTATGCTAAGGGGTGGGCGTATCCTGAGCCTCTGGACTCGCAAGCCAATCAAGTTAACAGTAGAAGTGTTGCTATGGTATTTGCGAATCACAGCCCAACCTGTAATGATGTCATCGCTGAAGATTCCCTCGAGGGCGTGGATGAATGTGGTGACCCTCCTGTTCGGTGTAGTGAATGCATAAGAAATAACCAACAACAGATTGTCACTAATAGTTGACTTGAGGTATCTAATAATAATGGGCAGCACCAGCAGGATTTTCAACATGGCCAAATGAAGAGGCAGCCTTGTGCACAGCAAGGAGCGAATTGGAAACAGCAATGGAGGAGGCAAAATCATTGCAGGAGATAGTTCAGACTGTTATGGATTTGGAATCCTCTTTGGAGCTTGTTAAAAGGTCAGTTATCTTGAGCAAACAAGAAGGGGATTTTACCATTTATATATTTGCTTCCCTGATTGTTTCACAAGATATAGTGGAAATGCTAGCTAAGGACCTTACTTTTGTACCTTGTACAAGAGCTAATCTACCTAAAACATTGGTGGATTTAAAACGATTTATTCGTAAGTTAAATTTAACTGTTTTATTTGGTAGTCAGTCACATGTTGCAAATGATACAAGAGTTTCCGATTTGTTCAATCCAGCTTTAAATGCAGCATTAGCCATTTTTGAAAAAAATGCGTGAGATGGATGTCCAGGCATTGTTGAATGTACCCTATAGAGAGCACAGTAAAAATAATATGACCAGGAAAGAAAGAGAGTTTCTTAATTTAATCAAAGCTTATAAAGTAAGAGTTATGAAACCAAATAAGGGGGGTGGGTTGGTCTTCATGAACAAATGTGATTATCTTGAAAGGATGTACCTAATTTTAGAAAGTGAAAGTTATGCTCAATCTTCACTAAATGAGCTGCGTGGGGCATATCAAAGGGTTAAGACAACCTTAAATGATCTTTTCATTGAAGCTAGTATTAGATTGGATGAATACCATTATTTAATTATGCCTGCACCAGTGACACCTGTCATTTTTGGTACACCTAAAATTCACAAAGACCTTAACAACCCCCCATTCCACCCCATAGTCAATGGATGTAAATCCATTATGTACACATGTGCGGAATTAGTGGACAATAAGATTAAGGCATTATTGGCCACAGAACAACACATCTGCTGAGTCTCCTGGAGCTTTTTAGAAGAGCTTAATACTTTAGAGTTCAATGCAGCCTATAATTTTTAAATGTCGACATAAAAGATTTATACACAGTTATTCCCCAGAAATTGGGTATAGAATGGGTTTGAAAATGTCTGTATATGAAGGGTGTTGACAACCAAGAAGTTAATTTGATTGAAACCCTTTTGGACATACTTTTTTCCAATAATTTTTTTCTGTTTAACAATGAACTTTGTCTCCAAAAAACAGGAGTTGCTATGGATTCACCTTGTGGTGGAACCTTTGCTAATTGTGTTATGGCATACTGGGAATGAACACTTTTGTTTCAAAATGCAGACTTTATCCAACATACATCTTGGTACACACATCACCAAGATGAGATGTTTTTCATATGGAAAGGTGACCATAGCTCAGCAGTTGAATTTGTTAATAATATTACAAAATTAACCAATTTTTTTCAATTTACCTCTCAATATGAAATAGATACAATCAACTTCTTGGATGTTCACCTAAGCAAAGATCACAGTAATAATAGCTATTTGGTAAAAATTGACAGGAAGCCTACTTAACATAACAGCTTCTTGCATTTTCAAAGTAGTCATCCTTTCCATCAGAAAAGAGCGGTAGTAAAAGGCCAACTTGTTAGAGCCGCAAAGATAGTTTCTTTGGACAAAGACTTCTTTGCCGAATGCTTAGGACTGAAGGATAAGTTTGTGAGGCAGGGTTATCCGGATGAATTGATCGATCAGTTAATTACAGAAGTAAGTTACCAAAGGTATTCTGGACATTTTACACCTATTCTTTGGAAAAGTGAGGGTCCAAACCAAATTCCCAATCTGTCTTTACAAGGCTCATATGTAAATATTACAGGGCATTCAAACAACACTGGGTGTTATACCATTAGTTTCTTAACTCCTTTTTCTAGAGATGCTAATGAGCTGAGGGATATTATTGTAAAAAATTGGGTACTTATCACTGAAGACAATTCTATCCGCAATGTTTTGGGAAATAGGCCCTGTATTACATTTAAAAGAGGCTCCAGCCTTAAAAATATGCTTGAAAACCAATCCCCTCTTAATTTAATTTATAAAGGGATGAATAAGTGCTGGCACTGCCATTACTGTAAATTTATTGATGTAAAGAAGAAATTCCATCTACATGGCATAACATATACTATAAGAGGGAAGTTTAATTGTGAAACAGCAGGAGCCATTTACCTTGCCAGGTGCCAGAACTGTGAAAGCGTCAATATAGGGAAGACCAAACAGCAGTTTAAACAGAGCATTTTTGAGCATCAGTATCACATAACTAAACACCATATAACCAATGCCCTGGCAAGACATGTTGAAAAACACCCCTCACATAGTTTTAAATATACTATTATAGAGCAAGTCCTAAAAAATATCAGCCGTGGCCCATGGACGATGGTATTGGAAGAGTATGAGTTGCTATGGCAATTAAAAAAACAATGCACATGTCTTCCCAGGGTTAAATGAACACTGCTCAGTCAAATGTGTATTAAAAATGAAAGCTCTAGAAAGGTAGAATATTAGTATTAATTGAGGTTATCTATCTCTATTTTTTGAATGGACACATTTATATATATTTCTTATTATTTTTTGACTGTTGTGTGCATATATATGTACATTTATATGCATATATTTATACTTTTTTTATATGGGATTTTTTATATATATATATATATGTTTGAGTGTAGTTAATAATATAAGGTATTGTAAAAACATAAAACGTGTAGAAAATATATTTATATATATTTTATTATTTTTCTAAGTATATTTTGCTTGGCTAAATATTTCTGAATCTGCATAAGTATGATGCATTGACTACGTAGTTATTTTTTAGCATTTTAATGCATGGCAGGTCTCTTTAAAATTTTAAATTCTTATGATTGTTAATTACCTTGCCTATTTAAATTGATAATGAATGAGTAGAAGTTGTCTGAGGAAGTTCACTCCTACTTGATGAACGAAAGCGTTAACAATAAATTTGGGAGAGGAGGACAACCTGTTGTGGCATTTGTTTTCCTTGGTTTGGTTATTTTTGAGTTGTGTTCATTTGGTTTGTTTTTCTTACTGTGCCATTACAGACCCAATTGTCCTTTATACAAGTCCAATATCCCTACCAGTATATTAGAACCTGGGACATGCATCTTCACTAACAGATACATAAAACACGGTGGAAGGACAAGTTTATAACCCAGCCCCATTCACATCTCTGAAATAAACTTCTTCTGCATATTACGCAGTGTGGCTCACTATCTTCTTTTAAACCTAAACTAAATGACTGGATGGGTATCATCAAATTTACTCTGGAATTGACTGGTATAGCCCTCCTGAAGAAAGGAAATAGGGCCTGAAGGAGGGTGCTGCCAAGCTATGAATGGTCATAATACTCTGTGACCTTGGACTATCTATGAATCTATGAGTCTGTGAAAGACCCTAGAGTCAGAACTTTTAAAGTCACAGATACCTAGGTGTCAGCAGGGGCAGGCTTAACCCCCCCACACACACGCACACACATACCATCTGAGTCATGTGTGCCAACCTTAACCTTACCCCTAATTCCAATGCTACACATTACATTACTAAAAACCTTTCCAAGAGTACCATTAAATAAGGCACACAAACATGCGTGCGCGCGCGCACACACACACACACACACACACACACACACACACACACACACACACACACACAAAACAAATACCCCTACAAAAGCATAACACAAATTCTGTCATCTTCTCTAGTCCTTACTCTAACCCATAAACATTTATGCCTTAACACTGACTGCTAGAACACAAACTGCACATCTTCACAACAGTAATTCCTCATATCACTTCCTGCATACTCTTACTTTGCTTTACTGTATAAAACTTTAATTTAACCATATTATATTCACACAAATGAGCATTTACTCATATGTGCAGTTGCTCCTATTTACAGTCATGTAAACTATTCTATCAAATGGATAGTTAAACTTTTTTGATTACACCTATATACGTATATATAGATATAGATACATATATAGACAAATATAGATGTTGATGTGTGTGTGAGTGTATGCAAATATAAATATGTATAGCTACAGAAAGACACACAAACATTTCTACGTCTAGCTCTATCTATTTGTAGATAGGAGAATACCTATTCAAACAGGCCCAGTGCAAATGGTTACAAAACAGCTCCATCACTTAACTTGAAAACTCCTTCCATCTCCTCTTACAAACTCCTCATAGTCTGTGGATACCAAGGAATCCTTAAATTACTATACACTTAACACCTTACACTTTATCTCTCCTATACCACCAGACAGCTCATACAGCTACCCTCTCACCATTCCTATCCCATTTTCTTCCCAACTTTTCACATCTCTGCAATAATTCCTATTTTGCCTTGGAAAGCAAATCTGGTATTTGAATATGTTTTTATATTAACACATTGTAAATACCATAAAATGTAAGTTTTTCACTTTAATGCTTTGTTTAAAATTTGGATGTATTGTAAATACTTCAAAATGTAATTGTAATACTGTAATGATTTGCTTACTCTGTGTGATTGTAAACCATATATATATTATGAGTTACATGCTATTGATCAAAAAGACAGCTAGTTAAGAAACAGGCTGAACTGTGTCCCAGCCAATCGGATGCAGTAGTCATCACAAAGTGTAGGTAGTTTTCTGCATGAAATCATGGTATAGTGGGGATTAAGAATATATCTTTTCCCCTTTGCAGTGACTTTTTCATGTTTGTAGACAGAAGGGAGGATGCTGGGGGCCTACTCTCTCTTCAAAAACACTGATATAATTTATAAGACTTATTGTGATGCCCACCATTGCTTCCAATATGTGATGGACACCAATATGTGACATCCCTCCACTGGCCCAGTAATCAAGGAGCCTGAATCCTCACCACTGACACTGCAGAGGGACTTGCACTTGGAATACCAATGGATACTCTCAGTATTTCAAGATGCAGACCTCTCTGCATCAAGCACAATTTCCCTTAAGAGCACACAGAGAACATACTCAGCCTGGGGTCTGGATTTCTCTATATCTGTCTCCTTCCAGGTCCCCAGTAAGACTCCCCATTGGTACAGATGTAGGGTTAAGTCCTCAGATGAGTGTCCATGACAAGTTTACTCTCTCTGTAAACCCAGTGCTTCATGTCCCTGCCCCATGTAGCTGACACACACACACACTGAACACACAGTTCCGAGCAAATCTGGGTGCTAGCTTTGAGAGTGCAGACATATGTAAAGAATGCCTTGTTATTGTCCTTAGCTGATGGGGCCAATTTGGACTCAAAGTTAGCCTTAGATGATTTCACCAGGGACCTTTATTTGCTTGTTCAGACAAAGGAGAGATTGCTTCCACCTTGGCACCTGCTCCTACTTGGTCCTGGACAGCAAAGTTTTCCTTTTATTATAAAGTTGGTTTATTGCTGTTGTCCATCATAATGTACTACAACTAGGATATACGTCTTCCCTGTGGAACTTGGGGTTCTCAGAGGCTCCACAATATTTATAGCTACCCTCTGAAATGGCTCCTCAATCAGAGGCAAAGGCATCAAAGGACCTTTGACCTGATCTCCTGCCTTGCCTACTTTTTTGACTGCTCACAGGTCCTGCAGTACCCTGTTACATCACTGGCAATCCCAGGCCAATAAAAGTTCTGTATCATCCATCTCTTGGTATGTTTATGTTTATATGACCTGCAAAAAGAATGTCATGGGCTATGTCTAGAAGTGCCAGAAGGTGGACTTTGGGCACTACCAATTGCTGTATTACCTCACCTTCTAGACCTCCCTCAGGGGGCAACTCTCTATACAGTAACATTTTGTTCCAGTATACAGATTCCCCTTTTCCTTTAGAATCAGTTGCCTCCCTAACTACCTCCCTTAAGCCACTTAGTATAGGGTCTGGGAGCTGAGCCTATCTCAACTCTCACTTTGTAACTCTTCCCAGCTTCCCTTCCACAGGAAATCTGGTATCATCTGCAGAGGTGCCTCACTGTCAGCCTGGGTACTACTACTCACCTCTGCCCTTGTAGTCACCCTGTCCAAGGGAACATTAGTACCCAACAGCAGCTATGGCTCACCTTCAGTCTCACTGCTATAGGGTAGCTCCCTCCCTGGAGTAGCCTTATCACCAGTCCTGGTTTCAGGTGTGCAGTCTGTCTGGGTCTCTCTCAGGTTACCAGACCCATATGCCTGTCGCCAAGGCTATGTGTCACTGCATGCACACAAGGTACTGCATTATCAAATTTATTCCCTAGCAAGACATCTGCAGGGATATCCTCAAACACACCTAGTTGCTTGCTTCCTTTTCTACTCTGCCAGTCAAGGTGAACCCTGGCCAAAGGCATTTGGATAAGGATCCCTCCTAAAGCTCTGACTGGAGTTGACTGCCCAAGCAAGTACTGCTCCTCTTTAACCACTGCAGGCTTCAGAATGATTATAATGATTATATCAGAGGCTATGTCTCTCTTGGCAGTAGCCTGTTTTCCATCCACCAAGATCGGATATAAACCCTGCTTATAGTTTGGTACCTCTGTTCTCTCCAGACAACTTATCACTAGCATTCTGTTATTCCTACTTGCTGGCTCCCCCACTTTTTGTTTCCTACTTTGCCTCTCTGGATATCTATATGCTACATGGCCCCACTGGTTCCATTTAAAACATTTAACTCTTGATCCTGGCCATGTACCTGAACTAGTGGCTTCCCCTGTTACTAGTGGACTATCTTGGGGTGGTTTAGGCTGCCCACCATGGGTTCCCTTATATCCATGTGCAGCACTGGGTATCCCTTTCTTGTGCAGTGATGCCCTGTTTGCTAGGTATAGGTCTCCTTTTTTCCCCAACTCATCTGCAGAGTTGCATTCTCTGTCTGCCAACCAGATTCTCATGTCCTCAGGCAAAGTTCCAAGGGCTTGTTCCCTCACCAAAATGTCTGCCAGCCCTTGAAAAGTGGTGACCTGACACCCACTCACCCACCTATGAAAATAAGTGCTTAGTTCAGGAATATAATCACATACTCTTTCATCTGCCTAGCATCTATGCTCACAAAACTTTTTTCTGTAACCTTCAAGTGTTAACTGAAAACATTGTAATAAACAGTGCTTAACTTTATCAAATCTAAACAAACAGTATAAGATAATTTAGAAATAGGAGTAAGGGGGTCAGGAACCATACCTAGAGCCTTTGGTCAACAGTATACTGTTTACATACCCTTTCAAATATATGAAATAAAACTATCAAACTTATCACCCTCTGTAAATTGTGGAATAAATTTATTCACCTTTATTGCCTCTGGGGTTTGGTTATTCCCTTCCACATTACCTCCATGACCCTGGTGAAGAGTCAGCATCTCCCTCTCATGTTGATGCTGCTTCATCTTTTATTCTGCCTCTAAACACAGCAGTCTCTCATTTTCTTTAGCCTCCAAATGCTGCAGTCTCTCGGGTGATTCTAGTTCCAAATATTTGGCCTCCAGTTCAAGTGATTTTCACTCCAGATGGATTTTTAAGTCCTCTTAAGAAAAAGTTGAACTGTCCTGTTTCTGAGAGCTGTAAGTCCCCACTAGTGGACTGGTTGTCCTCCTGGTAGCTGGTTTCTGCTACAGATATGATTAAGTCTGCAATCTTTTTCCCTTTAGTCAGGCTGGCATGCCCCAGTCCTTTGGCTTGGCCAACTGGTTCCTTGTCAGCTTGCCAGAATCCTATGCTGACATCTTTGCCTGCTCTCCCTGACTAACTACATTAACAAAAAGTAAATAAATAAAACTATTGTGATATGAAACACTAAAACTCTATTTTGTGGCTGCTTGAGAGTACAAACACCTTCTTTAGGAACAATTGCTTACAGGCTACAGGCATTCAATATCCACACCACTGGTCAACAATATGTGAGCATGTGATGGTCCCTCCACTGCCAGTGAATAATGTGATGCCCACCTCTGTTACCAATATGCGATGGCCACCAATATGTGATATCTCCACACTGGGCCAGTAATCAAGGAGCCTGAATCCTCAGCTCTGACACTGGACAGGGACATGCATTTTGAATACCAATGGATACACTCAGTATTAACAGATACAGACCTCTCTGCATCAAGCACAATTTCCCTTAAGAGCACACAGGGAACACACTCAGCCCTAGGTCTGGATTTCTCTATATCTGTCTCGCTACAGGTCCACAATAAGACTCCCCACCGGTACAGCTGTAGGGTTAGGTCCTCAGCCAAGTGTCGAAACCAAGTCCTCCAGCACCATCTCTGTAACCCATTGCTTCATGTCCCTGCCCCAAGTTGCTGACACACACTCTCTTTGAGATTTGATACGCACACACACACACACACACACACACACACACACACACACACACACACACACACACACGCATTCACACTTCTCTAGTTGGGGAAGTGATGTTGACAGAAAGTAGTTCAATATCTTCATTTAAAAATGTATAAATATGTTTTGAAAAAATGCTGTAAAATAATAAAAGTGTGGTGGTGTGCAAGGACCAGATTTGTTACTATGGCAAAGAAAATAATCTATCTTTCTGTGGGATAAATATCAAATTAGTTATCAGCCTGTAAGTAACATATAAATCTATGTCAGCCAGCTACATTTACTAGCTTTGGAAACATCTGTGCAAAGAGTTAAGGTAATAGAATTAGAGCTATTTTTCTACAGCAGAGGCCAGAGATGCTGGGTTTTCTACAGAGGGACTTAGTGGTCTCAGAAGATTAATTAAACCTTCAAACAGCCAAGTTCTTATGGTTTCAGCTGTGGTATTTATGAGCTCATACAAACAGCAGTTTGTGCAGAACATGAAATAAAACTGACCTTCCTTGTGCTGTAGCCTAAAATTTGTTGCTCAGTGGTGCAGAACACCCATGTTGTTGTGATACTGTAGATTATATAGTTAAGGAAAACAGTTACTAGGTAATATGAATGTATTTGCCTTTTTCCTGTGTTATTTGCATCCTACATTCAGTAGTTACTAGGTAATATGAAAGTATTTGCCTTTTTCCTGTGCTATTTGCATCCTACATTTAGTTTTATTGCCAACTGTACAGGAAAGTATATGGGGAGAGATGGGATGATGCTAAGCTCAGTCAGGGGGGTGGATGCTAGGCAGTAAGCTCTGGCTGGCAAAGACTTAAGTGCATTAGTTTCTGTAACATCTCTGTCAGCCTTCATGCCCTTTTCTGCTCCCATTTATTGCATATAACTGAGCATGCTCCGTTTACATTTAATGACACTATTGTTTCACTTGCAGTTTTTTTAGAGAGCTTTTCATCTTCCATTAGATGAGTATTTCATTGTGAACTGAGAGCACTAATATAGTTTGTCTTAAGGCTGCAAAATGTAACTACATGTTTTGGTTTAGGAATTACACAATCTGTGCTCTGGTGGCTATTTCAGTTTAATTCTTGTTGGCTCTTATCAGACATTTTTGTACTTACCATCATTTGAAATTGTAGGCTGGGATTGTTACAATGCTGCCAGTGTTAATTACTGAAACCCGGTTCTGATCCTGCTGCTTTTCTTTACATTTTTCAGGGAATACCAAAGATAAGCTTCAAGACATCCACTGGATATAGGATGCTTTCAAATAATCATACAGTCATGACTAAGCACATCTAAGTTGTTGCAAACACATTGTGAATGGATTTTACCTGAAATATGAAACATAATAAAAAAAAAAAACTAAGGCAGTTGCTTCTCAAGAATAATTTTCCTAGCCAGAGTAAATATAGAATGAATATTATAATGGTCGATCATGTAACTGACAGTACACTGTATTCAGTTCAGACAGTGCCACATAATAAACACTCAGTGGTAGACAGAAAGCCATGTGTGGATCAGAGTGGTCAGTGGGTATAACCAGTGCAGGAAGTATGAATCAACTCAGCTACTATGCCAGTTGTACAGAGAGAAGTGCTTTAAATTCATGCATCTGCTGAATAGATATGGATACATAACTCCTTTAAGAAAGGTTCTTTGTGAGATTAATCAAGTGCTACATATGCTTTCTAAAAATGTGAAGGAAATGTAGAAATAAACTTATCATTCCAAAGTCTGCAAAATTCAAGTTTTGCCTGTCTCTCAGCATTTTGGAGGCTATACAACCCAAAGTCAATGTAGTTCGGGGCATTTATTTGTTCAAAAATTAATCTGGTGGAGTCGTCAAATATTAACAGGGGTGAGTATTGAGCCTGGCAATTTTCAGTGTCTTTGCAAGCAACCTTGTGAGAAGATTGAAAAGAAAGGAACAGTTAACATTTCCTTTGATAACATATAATTATTTAAAAAGGTTGGTATAAAAGAAGATGCAGAAGACATGAGGAATAGTAGGGCAAGACTGAAGATGTGGCCTAAAACATGGCAGCTTAGACTAGATGGCAAAAAGCAAACAGCTGCATTTTGAAAACAGAAATATAAGAAAACATCAGATAATCAGAAGTGCAGGTGGGGTTAACACCAACAATAGAAAGGAGAACTACGTGGGGTAGTCATGCCAGATGACATGCACGTAAAAATATTAGGTCTATATTATATTTTCGAAAGTTTTAAACATCGAACACCATATGAGCGATGTTTGAAATTTCGAAAATATTATAAAAAAAATATAGTTACCTAAACACTGTAGGTAGAGGGGCAAGCCCCCCTGCACCCCCCATGTGCGGGGCTGTGCCCCCCACACCCACGCTATTTAAATATTCCTACTCCAAGATCACACTGCATTGAAGTAAAGGGAAAATATTCCCTATGGCAATTTCCGTGTTACGCACACGACATTTTGACGTTTCGACCAATCAAGTTCACTCAATACGCATTCGCCATTTACAATTTTTGATCACACAATAGGAACCTAAAAATATCATTGGGTGGAAGAGCTATTAGGAAAGTCATGAACACACATTTTATTGAAGCTATGTTATCCAGGACATAAACATCACAAAGTCAACATTATCTCTCTAAATTATTTTTTTTTTGTTGCGGAAAGCAAATTTGTAGGCTAGTGTGGGTGTTTTGCCTGATGTGCAACCACCTGGAGAGGCTTAGAAGAGAAGTCAGTCAAGCTTAATTGTGTTTCAAAGCAAGTGCTGCAATATAAAGCGATAATCAGAGAAGATGTTGGGAGATGTAAGGTGATACTTGCAGCAATTATCAGTAAACTTGGGCTCATTGAAGTGGAGATGGAAAACAAACTGCACAGACATCAGAATGCCATGCAATAATTCTCAAGCACCATATTAAGATCCAGGACCTGAAAGCCAAGACAGAAGATTTTGAAAACCAGCCCTGGAAGTAAAATTTGCAAGTGCTAAAGTTGAAAGAAAACATAGATGGTGCTGCTTTGGTATCTTTTCTGCAAACTCATCTGAATTTTATTACTCCTCTTTAGTTCAAACAAATGTATCATATTATTTGCCCCACTAGTCTGATGAAGGCAAAACCCTATCAAATGTTTTTTTTTAAATATTGGATTACATGGAAATGGTGGCCATGTTGAATGCAATCAAGGATGGAGGAGTGATCGTTTCAGTACACCAAACAATCCATGGTAATTTTTTCAAGAGTACAATGAGAAGAAGGAGAGCATATGTGAGGTGTGGAAGTTATACTATGCAAACAATACCAACTCAACTTATACACTGCCAATCTGGTCATCGTACAGAAAAATAGAATGACATTCTTTGTTTCTCTTGAAGCAGTAATGGCTGACTACAAAAAGTGCTCCTAAGTGAGAAAAGAGTAGTCATGTGATGGAGAGCGATGTGGAGGATCACACAAGATGAAAGATTCAAACAGGAAAGTATTATGTAGTACAAAGTACCGCTACTCCCTTCTCCCTTTACCCTGGATATACCCAACCAAGATGACCACAGCCTTTCCCTGACATCTACCAAAGGAGACAGGCCAGCTATGTCTCAACAAATGTTTCCTCCAGATGTTAAAAATAACTTCATAGGTTACTACTAGGCTAGCTACTCTTATGGGCCATTTTAAGCCTAGCCAGTTTCTCTTTTGGTGCTCTAATTAACCAATTCCCATTGGGTTAGTGTTTGGCCTTACCATCCCATGGTCAATAATTATCTATTACATCTAATGAGAATAACTGGGATCATACCACAGATAATTTGAGGGAACTCATGCATTCAATAATGTGTTTAGGAGCTACCTCCGTCCATTAGCAGCACTGGGGCATTCCTGGGGTAAATTTTCTATTTCCCATCCATAGATCTAATAATGAACTTTCTGTTACAGAAGACATTAACACTAACTCTATGGTGATTAATTTGTCTGGACTTGAATTGAATAATGAACAGTTAGCTGTTTAAATGTAGGGTTAAAATTTGTTCCCAGTGTTTTGCCACATGTGCATGCTCCAAAATGTGAAAATTTTCACCTGATTTGCAAATTGCACTTTTTATGCTTTTTTCTTCCAAAAAGAATGTGACTAGTTATGATATTGATGATGTCCTTAATGAGTAAGAAACTGTACAGGACATTTCTAATGAGAGTAGAGAAGATAGTTTTTATTCTTTTGTGTCAGATAAGTTAGATGTGCCTGAAGCAAATGCATATTATTTATTTAATACATATAACATTAAATATAGAAGTTGGTTTGTGCCACCATTTAACAATGAAGGTAGTCAACAGTTTTCAGCAATGCTTAATTACATGGTGGAAAAGGCTTTTAAACAGTTTATGAGTCAAAAACATTTAATTCAATATAATTTTACAAAAGTTGAATGTTGTGCTTTAAAGGACTTGTGTGATAGATGTGAATTAATTTTTTTTAGCCTTACAGATAAAGGCAACAAAATTGTTATGCATTATAAACAGTATTTGCAAATGTGTCTTGAACATTTAAGGGAGTGCACCAGTTATGAAAAAATAAATAATATGCAAGTGTATTTGGAAGTTTTGGTACAATATAAGAATTTATTAGACAAGGGGTATAGATTAGGCTATGTTACAAAAGAGGATGTAGAAAAAAGATTTAATGTTGAAGGCTGCAGTATTGCTAGTTTTTACTGTTTACCAAAGGTACATAAAAGACTCTACAGCCCCCATGGTCAGCCTCTTGTGTCAGCTTGTAAGTATTTTTTACACAATATTGAACTCTTGCTACATGAATACTTACTTCCATTTGTCACTAAGTTCCCATCATATATTAGGAATACTTCTGATTTTTTTAAAATAGCACAATTAAAGTGGAACACTGGCATGTTTTGGAAGACTTTGGATGTCAGAAGTTGTTATACTAGTATCAAACATGCTCATGGTATTCAGGCACTTCAATATTGTTTTGGTGAGTGTCCCCTTTCTAGTTATGTAATTTAATTATTGCATTTTTGTATTGTGTTTATATTTGTTTTGTATTTGATAACAAGATCTACCATCAGCTTCAGAGTACAGCCATGGCAGCACTGTTTGCCCCTATGTATGCCAGTCTATTGATGGTGTTGTTTGAGACAAAGTATTTATACAAACATGAATTCATGAGAAAAATGTGATGTATTATTTCGGGTACATTGATGATTTGATGTTTGTTTGTCAGGATGGATATGACCAAACATGTAATTGTGCTGATTATCTATGGATCAATATATCTACTTTGGGTTTTGAAGGTCTACAATGTGAGGAAGAAGTTGTTTATTTGGATGTAAAATTGCAGGGTTGTAGTAATGGAGAAATAAGAACAATTTTTCATAGAAAATTTGAAGATGGTGGCCAGTGTCTTAAAGGAGATAGCTGCCAATTCCACACTTAATTTATGATCTGCCCTCTGGTGAGTTTTTACGCCTACACAGATTATGTAATAATGAACTGGATAAGAAGACCGTTAGAATGTTTTTATCAAGGCGGTATTCAAAGAAGTTGGTTTAAGCTTCATTGTGGAAAGTTATGGGTGAACAAGACACTGATTATATATGTTCAAATTGTGATGTTGAAATAGCTACTAACAGTAAATGGTCCATTGTTGATGATGGAATAGATAAAAAGAAAATATATTTTGTCATGACCTATAGTGCATTTAGTGGAGAGTTGAGTGATCATGTTGATATTATTGTTTTTTTTTTTTTGAGGAATCATGAACTTTCCTCCATATTGTACACGTTTCCCCTTATTTCTTCCAAATGAGGTAGGAGTATGGGTGAGATGTTGCATAGTAGTTTTCAGTCCCCTACCTTGCCTATACAAAGACACCCTTCCTCAGTTGGTACTTTTCCTTGTGGTGGTTGTCCTATTTGTCAATTTATTGTTGGTTCTTCTTCTAAGATTAATGATGTTAAATGTAAGCCTTTGGATGGGTTTACTTACAACACTGAGGGTATTATATATGCCCTTAAATGTCCTTGTAACCTTTTTTATGTGGGTGAAAGTAAAAGAGCTTTTAAGCTTAGTTTGCAGGAACATATTAAAGACATCAGAAAGCAGAGGATTGATAGTCCTATTGCTTTATAGTTTAAACTATACCACCAGGGTAATTGTTTGGGCTTACAGGGTACTATCCTTGAACAGGTGGTAGTTAGGTATGGGGAAAAAGTGCTACTTAAAAATAAATTATTGTATAAGAAATCTATCTATATTTTAAAGTATGTCACTTTAATGTCTTTGGGCTTCAACACAGAATGTCATTGGAAGTGTCTAATTTAATAATTGTTTTATTTTTTTACTGATCATGTGCCTTGTCCATATATATATATATATATATATATATATATATATATATATATATATATCACCTTTATATCTTACTGTTTTACTCCACAAAAGCTTGTATGCAGAGGTGCTAGAGTTTTATTAAAACTTATCTTGAATTTATGGCCAGTTATTCATTGTTTTTTTGTTTTTCATTGTGTTTGCATAGATCTAAGTTGCAGCTGAATAGGGACATGGATGAACTTTGTTTTGTTTGATTGGGGAGTCTGGGCCACAGCAGCAGTATTCTCTGCAAGATATATCTGAACCTTCAAACTGTTCTGTGGCAGAAGATGTTTCGATCCCTAGACTGAGTTATTTCTAATGCAATTTCACTTACAGATGTGCAGTAAATCCATCAGAAGTAAGCTATAGTATTCCTTGTATGCCAGACACAGGTCACCACTTTGCAGTCTGTAAGATACTGAGTATAATGACAGGTCTTTGAGTCAATCCAAGTAGGATATGTTGTATGGGCCTTTTATCCTTTTAGAAAGGTATATCTGTGGGTATTTCAGTTGTTGCATGTGTCTGGAGAGATACATGCCAAGGGGGACATTTTATTCAATGACTGGCCTAATGAGGGATGAGTAAAGGGGGAAAATAACATCCCTAAATCTAGATACATCCATATTAATGTTTCTGTACTGAGCAGGCTTAAAGTATTCCTCAAGATGGTAGTGGTGACAGGGAAATACAAAACATTTTGAGAATTGTCAACCTCTCCCCCTACCTCCAGCTAGCTAATGTAGTTATCAAGAAATTCCTATGGATGGAATCAAAAGGGCCCACCAAGGACACAAAGGGTAAGAAATTATAATCCTGGAAGATGATTGAAACCAGCAGTATACATGTCTCATTCCAAAGGAAGTATTAATACATTTTGGAGTCTAGGTTTGCCAAGGCTAAGACCTGGATATTTTCTATAACAGTGACTTACTTAATAATTGCCATGAAAATGACTGAGAGTGTGCACTGGGGAATTCTTCTCTAGCACATCTGTGCCTGAATTTAACCAATTTCTGGTTTTCTAGTGAGAGTTTTTCTAAAAAAAATCAGCTCTGATTATTCCCGATTAATTATTTCTGATTATTATCTGTTATAATACTGTGTAACCCTGTTTAATGTTTAATGCAAAAGGTCTAAATTCTCCTTTTAAGAGCCATGTTGCCACTGTTTATATGATATCTAAAAGAATTGACATTGCAATGTTGCAAGAAGCAAAGTTTGTATGTATACATGCACTTACTATTAAGGAGCAGGTGGGTTAAAAGAAAATTCATTTCATCATAGGGATCATGGTTGCATATATGGTTCTAATGTTGACTGTTTGATTTTTTGTGTTGTTTTATTGCACAACACATGACATTCTGATGTGGGGTGAATTTAATTGTGCCCCAGGCAGCTATCTAGAGGTCTAACTCCCAGTCAGAATTTCATGCTACATATCTGTAGAAGTTGTTGCAGTTCACAGGGAAGTTGGGAATGCTGGATATATAGAGGGAATAATGACCAGGTGTCTTCCATCCATACATAAAGAAAGCCATATTGATATGCTATTGCGATCCACAGGAATAGTTACAAATACTACCAGTATTTATAATTAAATCTGTGGTGGAAATAGCCATCAAATGATGCATATAATTTAGTCATTTTTTTTGCAGAAGAGTATCTATAATAAAGAATGGAGGACAGATCCTTTATTTATTTATATATATTATATATATATATTTATTTATTTTTGATATTGATGACAAGGACTTCCTTGTAAAGGGTACACAAGATTTTCCTGTCTCAGATATGGTGGGGAAGTTTCAAAGAATATATCTATAGCTTGTGTAAAGAATGAATAGGAGAGTAAAGATTGTTATGAAACTAAAAGGGGAGGTATGTCTGGGTGTTAAACACTGGCTGGAAAAGTGTTGGAATGACAGTGGTTGGAATAAGCAGTGCTCCTTTAAAATGAAGATGTGATGAAGATGATGAAGATCTGTCGAAGTGCTGCAACTGCCTTGTGCTTACTGATAACCCTTTATAAACTTAGCTCATTACCTGTGGATTATGAGATAACTCGGCACGTCAGTGCTGTTCCACTGTTGAACGTGCCAAGGTGCTTCAGTTTTAGTGTTTCTTATTTTGCTTGTTTTAAAATCAGTGCAATTTTAACATTAAAAAAATAAACAAAACTGTATCACTTTTGCAGTGCATCTGTGAGATAATTATTTGGCTAATATACTAAACGTAATAACCAAAAACATTGCCCTGTAGCTACCCATTAAAATAAATAGGAAATTTAACTCTGAAGTGAGAGGTCATGCTATTTATTTGCATGACTTCTGAACTTTACCTGATGAGTATAGTAACAGAGCATCTGTAATCAACACTATGCATTTTAAGTATCTGCAATCGGTTGCTCTTGCTTTTTCACTGGATTTATGACCCCCACCCCAGTTTACAGTTGTATGCAGTAAACTGAGTTATGAGAAAATAAAGGTTTATATGTGTCTTTACAGCTGGAACTATTACCTAAGTGCATTTGCAACAGGGAGTAATGATACATTGTCCTGAGAAATTTGGTATAATACTTTTGTATGATTACACATAAATACTCATTTACTGCTGGGTACCACCAGTAGTCTTACACAGGAGTCTGGGTGTTCTAGTATTGCCTTTTCTTTTATACATTTCTTTTACAAAAATATGTTTTCCATTTTTTCACGTTGACAAACTCACTAGGTTTCTGAATGATATAATTGATTTTTTTATGACATGTGAACTAAAAAATAATATCCCTACCTAGGGGGAAAGTCATTTTTGTTATGTTTATATGTTATATAAAAATAACGTTTTACATTCTCTGGCAGGCATGAACATATCTGAGATTGTCTTAAATACTTTCCCTGCAAGTTTTTAGGCTGTAATAAACACAGTGAAAGTAAGACTGATAAGGGGTTGTGTCCAGAAAATTTTATAAGAATATCTTGAAGAAATGGAGAAGCATTTTCATTTGAAGTTAGGGTGGAATATGGCCTTGCAAATTAGCGAGAGTGTATCATTTCCAAAATAGTCAGGTGAGAACAACTGTACAAACGTACAGCTTACCACTCTCTTCAGAAAAAAATTAACAAAGCTATCAAGAACATGAACATACAATGATGGTATGATTTCAGGCATGAAAGCAATATGTGTTTCTGCATAACAGTGTTCTTTTCTTTCTTTGTTTATGTTGATTGAGGAAGAAAAAAATGAAATAAAAATTGATTTTTTTCTTAGTAAATTCAAGGTGTAGCTGTTCCTTTGTCTTTGAGGGCAAGAGACTAGTCAAACTGTGTTTTATAGCCACCTATGCCAGTAACATTACCAGGAAATTTCATGACTAAACTTGGAATCATTTTGGAGATATATGATTTTAAATCAAAAGACCAACAATGGACAAAACAGGCAGTATTTTGGGGACAGAGCTTCATCGTCTGAAAATGCTTAGCAGTTAAGGGTTTAACAAACAATAGCACTATTTGTGAAATGAGTAAATGCTTCCTCAAGCTGGAGGCCAGCCTTTCACTTCCACAAGTATTGACAAGCATTATGCCTGCATTACACAGTAATGAAACATTAAACCCTCAAATGCTGAGGTTGTAAAGATATCTTTACCTAAGCTTACTAAACACCTCACAGGCAGACCACAGCAACCTAGACACACTTTTACATTTATACCTGTATCATCATAATTCCTACAAAGGGGCATCAGTACTGAAAGCCTACACCCAAAGGGTCCACAAAGCCTATATCCCTCAAAGTAAAGCCTTAGTCATTGGCAGATCTATAGTTATGTATACAGACACTACCCTCATCTGGATGAACATGGCATGGGTGATAATAATCTGACTCTCAGTTACCAGAATTCATGATGTCGCTATGTCCCTTAGATTCCTCCTCCCTAAGTATGAATACAAACTTGTGGTTGTCTGTTTGGAGAGAAAATGTTTATGAGCTCTTCCTTGAAGGAGTTACAGTGAGACATAATGGGTCTCTCTATATATGTCTATGAGGCAGGAAAAATTAATCCAGTATGTGTCATTAATAGATGAAATGGATGATAGGCCAGTCTGTTTTGCCAGAAATGGATGGCACTTCTCCCTCTATAGTTTCCATATACTGGCTAAAACTTTTGAAGCCCCTACTGCACCTTTTTTTGGACAAAATCTCTCTCCAGGACACACTGACTTAGCAAAATTCTGTGTCCTACATCAGGATGGCATAGTTTAATACTAGGAGTTTAAATAGGATATTATTTAAATTTGAGGCATTTCTAATTATCTAGCACATCGATATATGTAGTATTCGTGAACCTTGGTTTCTTTTACTAACACTCCATCTAGACCTGGGTTTAGCACTTATTTTTCATTCAACACCATTAGGAACTATGGGTAGCTCTCTATATTTATCTCTGACACCCTTATCTCATGTCAAATTCCATAAGACACCAACTCTGTGATTCTGTAGGCCATGGTCATGCTTAAGAAGACCAACAACTATGTCCTTATGAATTATAGGTCCCATTCATTGTCTCACGCTGAACATGATTTATACATGAATTGCTTGGAAAAATATTTATTTATTTGATGCATTTGTTTGCCGGGATGGTGCACTGGGCCTAGGTGTGCCCATTTTCAGTGGAGGTCCGTTGAGAAAAGCTCCACATATATAACCTGTATAGACAAGAAAAGAACACACAATACAGAGTATCATACAATAACAATAGAGTAAATATCAGAAATTGACACTAGTCCAAAGTATAGACAGCCACACTGCATAGAAGATAATATAATACCAACAGTTCAACTATTATATACATATTTTTATACTTTTACATTGTTGCGAATTTTAACATTGAAGGAGAAATTGTCTGAAGTGTATTAGTCTTGAGATTAATTGCTATTGGTTCAATGTATTAGCAACTGTGATTTGGCAAGATAGACTGAGACCACATGCAATTGTTATGGTAAGTGGGGAGATAGGTTTTTAAGGAGGTTTTATTTTGGCACATGTACATGTACAGTGCCATAGAGAAGAAAGATGTTTTCTTAGGGAGGTCTGAAAGAAAACAGGATTTCTAATGGTTCTGATTGAAGGTAGGAGGGCATTCCAGAGTTGTGAGACAGTGAAAGAGTACAGCATTTGACCAGCTGAGAGATCTGGTTTGCAGCATCTTGTTTTCAGACCTAAGAGGTCTGTTGGGGTGATATATGGTGAGTAAGGAGGAGAGAGAAGGGCACATAGATGGTTTGTATATAAATGTATGCGTTGTAGTTAATTGTAGATATGTAAGGATGTGTGGCAGTTCCAGCCAGTTTAGTTGATTTAGAGATAGACAATGATGAGATGAATATTTTGACATTGTTACAAATTTGTCTGTCTTATTGTAGCATGAGTCAAGTTTGGTTTTCTGAGAGGACTGTATATCTGTCTTTCTGTCAAACATCCTGTTTCTAGGTAATTTCAGCTACCCAATTACCAATTAGGATTCCTATAAAGTTAATAAAAATCATGCATAGAGATTCCTAAATTTTGTATATGCCAACTCACTACAAAAGACTGTATACCTTTCCAGTTGCTTGTAAGCCCTCTTGACCTTGTCCTCAGCAATATTGCTCGTGCATTTAATAACAAGTCCTTATGGTGAAATTACCATATAAATAAATTGTACCCAAAAAAGTAGAGATGACTTCCTTATATAAGAGAACCTCATCCCCTCATCATAAAGGGGATTTAAAATTGGATAGCAAGAATCTCAAGTGCTCTATTAAACACTTAAGATTACCTGTTAATTAAAAATTGCCATTTTTTTTGCCAAAGGCAAACAGAACTGTTCCTTCAACTGTATTAGAAACCTCAGCAATTACACTCAGTTTTACTCTAAACTAATGCCAAATAGCTTCACTTATTGTGATGCTGAGGTCATGGCCAACATCCTTCCTGACATATTCTGCTCTTATTTTGCCCACTGACCCAACCATCAGTCACCACCCTTACCCTTCTGCCTCCTACTTTCCATATCATCACTCTGTCTCTATCACATGCCATTATTTCTAGCAAGGACCAAAAATATAACTCCCATGGGCTCAGGCAATGTTCCTTGCTGCCTCTTAGTAAGCAACAAATATATATTTTATCAAACTCTTTTTGACCTTTTTAATCTCATCCTCTCCATTGTTTATATATCTGTCACTTTGCTAATGGCTACAGAGGTTTCATTTCACAAGTGAGACACCACCACAGATCCAAATAATTGCAGACCCATAAGTCTCAGAAATTTCATTTGTAAAGTAACACAACATGATACAGCTGGTCTCATAAAGGATGATACAGGGAATCTTCAGTCCCTCTATCCAAACCAAATTGGCTTTCTTATTTCTGTCTACTAAATCTAAGCAATTTATTGATCTGGTCAAGGAAGTCATATAGGTGGTCCACATTATCCATATTTCTTGCTATGATCTAGCTAATGCCTTTGATACATTTCCCCTTGCAAGTACTGCCAACAAGCTTACACAGCTTAACAATAATCCTTATGGTGTCTGCTGTATATAGAGATGGGTTACTGACAGTGCTCATATAGTAAACGTAAGAGTCATGTCTTCTATAGAAAAGAATATTGCCAGCGTAACTCCCCAAGACTCTGTATTGGGCCCTCTATTCTTCATTTACATTTCTATATAAAGGCTGATGTTGATGGGCTATGCTGCATTAAGTTTGAAGATTACTTCAAACTGGGTGCTATTATATCCTCCCCTAAAAACACAGACATTCTCCAGTAGGGGTTTGATCAAACTAACACCCGTGTACTAACCACGGACTTAAGCTTAATGCCAAAAAATGTAGTGATTTTTATTTGGAAAGCAGTAATTCACCACTTTATGCAGTATCAGTGATACTTCCTTAAAATCAGCTCAGTTATCAGGAATCAATGAGCATTGTACCATCATGTACCAGTCATCAAAACAAGTCCTTCTGCTTAGCACAGTGAGTTTCCAAAGGCATATCTTACAGGACTAAGGAATTCATGCTCCTTGTTTTTACCGCCTTCATCTGAGCCCTCATTGAATACAAAGCCCCCATCAGAATGAACCTTTATAAAGATTTCATCCAACTTGAAAGGTGTCAAAGGTTTGTGACAAAAAAAATAAATAATTTAAATTCCCTGGGCTACACTGATAGGTTTAAAGACATCTCAGCTTATTCTCTCACTTATTGGCTTTTTCATGGTGCTCTGTGCCTGGTAATGAGATTCAAGAAATACCCCACCCTTTTTGATCTTCCATAGCTACACAAAACAAATAGCAACACAAACGCCAAACCAAAGACCTTAATCTTCATCAAAATGCAAACAGAACTTCCCGGTATGATACACTGATACTTCCCGGTATGATATAATGCTACTTCCCGGTATGATACACTGCTACTTCTCGGTATGATACACTGCTACTTCCTGGTATGATACACTGCTACTTCCTGGTATGATACACTGCAACTTCACGGTATGATATACTGCTACTTCCCTGTATGATACACTGCTACTTCTCGGTATGATACACTGCTACTTCCTGGTATGATACACTGCAACTTCCCGGTATGATATACTGCTACTTCCCTGTATGATACACTGCTACTTCTCAGTATGATACACTGCTACTTCCCGGTATGATACACTGCTACTTCCCGGTATGATACACTGCAACTTCCCGGTATGATATACTGCTACTTCCCTGTATGATACACTGCTACTTCTCGGTATGATACACTGCTACTTCCTGGTATGATACACTGCTACTTCCCAGTATGATACACTGTTAACCTAACAAATTCCTTACTTATGGAATAAGTTTCTTCTAAATGTCAAGTATTGCAACATAAAACCCCAAACTAGTGTGGACTATCAGATGGGAATTGTACATTCATCCCTGGGATATGTAACTTATTGCTTCTTAGATGGGGTGCCTAACTTATCCAACTATTCTTTGACTTAACTGTCTATGTTTCTTAAAGTCTTCTGGACCATATTTATTTATTTAACATTTGTTTACCAGGAAAGTCTGACTTGGAATGAGCCTGGGGACAAACACTCCAGACACATGTCTTTGCAATGTGGGAGGAAATCAGAGCACCAAAAACCCACACAAACACAGGGAAGACATATTGGCTCCACTCACAAGGCTCCCCAGCCAAGAACTGAACCTGAGAACCTCTTTCTGGAAGGCAACAACATTAACCACTGCACCATCCAAATGCCTAATATATGTCTGTGAAGATATGTACAGAGTAGACAAATGTCTCTCTCTTTTTTTTAACTTCAAGCAAATATACTGGCTTCTTACTGAAATGTTGGCACTTGAAAGGCCAAGTGCTGATGTGCTGAAAAAAAAGACAAAAGCTAGAAGAGAAAAGCAAATTTTGAACATCACTCTTCTATTTTAAACTTCTTTTTTTTGCAGGACATGCCCCAATCCACCAGCTGATATGGGGGGGGGCAAGTCCTCCCCCCATATTTCCAAATGTATATATACCAACTCTGAGATTGCCATACCTTGGAGAAAAGAGAATGTTCTGGGAAATGGCCATCTCACACTTGGTATATGTAAGTCTGCTTTAATGCCCATTCAGTCTCCATGTTTCAGGTCTCACTGAAGCAGGTCCCAACATTTCAAATGGTTAGCAGGTATGCTATCTATACTGCTTTGGATCATCTGCCCTTTCTCCAGCTAAAGATTCTAGTATACTTCAAGATTCACCTTAACTAGTCATGGAAGTACATTTCCCCATTTGGTGTGAGTCTAAGGTAGATTGGTCTCTTTTTTAAGTGAAGACTTTGGTCATTATGAAAAGTACATCTTATAATGTATTGTAAAAGTAAAGTAGAGAGTAAATGTTAAAAACATGGTATATCTACCTATACATAAGTACAAAACATGGCGGCACACATTACAAATAATGTAATCAAACACATATATAAACCGATGAGCATGATGAAGGAATATAATATTTTACCAAGATGTATATCATGGATGAATACATTAGGTTTTATTTCCACATGTCATTTCAGTACCTATTTCCATATAGTCATGCATGCATTTAGTGTTGAAATTCATTGTTTTAGGGTTGCTGCCTGCTGTTTTGGACTATGACCAAGATTAAGGAAAGAGATGCATTTTAATCTGTTGCTGTTACTTTCTGTAATGGTCCTCAATCAAACCCAGTTTCCAGTCTTTGTGTATTAGGCATTTCTCTTACCAGCTCATAACATTCACCTCATCAGCCCTTTCTAATTCTCAGTTAGCCTGCATATAATGTATTTATATAATGGATAGAGAATATCATGCAGAAGAAGCAAGATAAGTGACAGTCGACAGGTACATATGCCAGTTGAGTTGGAGTCCAAGTTTCACCTTTTTTGTCATAATGCCTTTTTTAATTTATAAGAATATCATCACCTGAGAATTGTGCCTGAAGCTAAATAGGGACTTGAGTAAAGCCATAGATAAGTTCTGAATAAGGGTCTTCCATCATTTCTAGCTGACACGCGTAACCAGAGTAGACATGCCAGCATCCTTCTCATTACTCAGACAGTACTCGGTACGATGCTTTTCCCCTTAAAGTAAAGGAAACAATTCACAAAGCAATAGCACTTTTCGATTCTTACATAAAAGCTGTTGTATATCTGAATAAGACCACAAGATCGAAGTTTTGAAATTTCGAACCATTTAAATGGAGATTTCTGTACAGTGCGGAATGGTATATTTACCATTTTCCTTGCTGTAATGTGATCTCGGAGTTGATATATTTAATTAGCAGGGGCTGTGGGGTGCAGGAAGCTTGCCCCCCTGCAAAATTGCAAAAAAAAGATTTGTTTTTATTTTTTTTTATTTAAATTTCAAAGTTTCAAAACTTTGATCTTATGGTCTCGACCATAAGAAAGTCGAGGTTTTGAAAATCTGAAACTTGGAAGTAGACCCACGCATGCATATATATATATATATATATATATATATATATATATATATATATATATATATATATAGATATATATATATATATGTATGTATATATATATATATATATATATATATATATATATATATATATATATGTGTGTGTGTGTTTATGGAAAGCACTACTTTTGTCAAACAGCACTTTTGTTCACATCTGTTTAGTTAACACAGTTTAATCATGTACACAGATGGTCAACAACTGCTGAAAAAAGTAGCAGATCAAGTGATTCTCAGGGATGGGGAATTTGTCCTCTCTCTGAGAATTGTGCAATCTTTGCATTAGAATGTATAACTAGCAGGGGGTGTAGGGGTGCAATATTTTCTTTTTAATTTTGTTCTTAGGTTTTTGTACGCTCTGAAAATGATGCTCACTGCATATTTAATAGCCTGTTGACATGTATCAAGTCAATCATTTGTTGTTGACACTATTCATGTCAATATTTGTGCCATTCGATAAAGTTAAGTAAATATATATATATATATATATTTATATATATATATATATATATATATATATATATATATTTATATATATATATATATATATATATATATATATATGAGGAATAATGGAGTTCATCATCTGTTCTCAGGTATTTTCTGGAATCAACAGCACTGTGTAAGAAAACAGAAGCTCGAAATGTATGTGAGAAAGTGAGAGACAGAGAGAGAGAGAGAGAGAGAGAGAGAGAGATCAGCGACTATAAGATGGTAAATAGTTAAGTCAAAGAGAAAAGCCTTCTAAACTTTCACAAGAATCTGCAATGACATAAAGACAACACATTTGAATTCCTCTAGGAGTGATAAATGGGTGAGATGAGTAGAAAAGGAAGATATGTCTTCAGTACCCACGTCATAAAGTCAGTGTGCAGACATCTCATGCATTTCAACTGCCCATGATTTTCAGAGACATCCTTGAGTTTGGATCAGAATTTAGCCATATTAAGAGCCATTTAAGCTCTCCTAAATCTAGCAATTTTGGAAGAAAGGATGATAGATTATTCTTTATTAACAGTAAAATAAATAGAAATACAGACTTGTTTTACTTCACAAAGTATATGCTAATAAACAGTCTCTTATTCTGTCACCACCTCAGGTTAATAATATTAATATTTTTTTTTTTTGTTTGTAAAGCAAGATGACATTATTGAACTGGAAATGCAGTCTAGATTTCTTTTTTTTTTCCATAATAAATCTTTATTGTTATATACTTTTCATACAACATTGTAAAATACAAACTACTAACTAACACTGTAACAATCACACCAAACAATATACAATATTTACAAGAATGCTTCCATATAAGACATTAGAAATATAAGAAAAACACAGGAATAATTAGTAAGTTTCCAATATTGAACAGTTTAAAAGTGTCCCCTGAATATTTCTGGATTTGTTCATGCTTCTGAAAGTAAGCAGTTGAGAGCTATGCAAGACAAAACAGGTGACAAATGTAAATTTCAAATGCAGCTATTTTTTTTCAACTGAGTGGCTAGCATTTTCCTGGCTGCTTGTAAGAGAAAACTGATAGCCTTTTCTTTACCAAAAAAAAAAAAAAAAAAAAAAACAAGCCTGCCCAGGGATTACAGACCAGCTGAGCAGGTAGAGTATTAGGGGCACAGGTGTCTGAAATCATCCTGAATTATTTTTAAGAACTGAATTTACCTACAAGATATTTATTGGTATCTGTTTAAAGTCAATTACCTCAGCCATATTACATAATGTAGCATGTACTGTTCAGTCGATTGACTTTCCTATATCCTCTTGACTTAAGAGTAATTGAAAGTTAACTTTACAGAACAGCCTTACTTCTTTCCCCTCCTCTATATTTTGGGAGGCTCGTGCAGTACTGTAATGTTCAATATCATATAGCTCAATTCCGTTCTCTAAAGCACAAAATCCTTAAGATGTTTAATATCACTATACACTGCCTGTGAATAAAGTTTTATGATTTTTCTATGCTTGAAAACCCCAAAGGGAGCAAATATATAATTGTTAATACATAGTAGTTCTAGTATTATGGGGTTGCCATACTGTGCATTCTGAGTATGCACACACTGACTACCTTACACTAACTCGCGAGTTGTGAGACCTTGACAGATTGTCTCCTTCACAGCTCTCCATCAAAGTCAGCTGCCCTCATTCTCCCATCCTCCATCTGCCCACTGTATAATGACATCAGTGTTTTTACTTTTCTTAATCTGTCTTCCACACCAATATCCTAAATGTAGGCTGTGGGCCAGTGCAAGTAACATAAACATAAACTGGTCAATATCTTTAGGATAAAACCATTTGCTCTCTGTTTATTTATTTTCTGGAAGCTTGGTCTTTGTGGATGACACTGAATTTTACTAATCATTAGTAACACTACAAACTGTGTTATGTAACAGAAGTAGTCAACTCTTGTTTTTAATGCATGAATAGTTTACATGTTGTTCTTCACAGAAAATGTATACAGTACATCTACAACCTTTTCTCTGCTGTACATTGAATGAGAGATGGTTTTGCAGCAGAATACATATAACTATATATGTTTTCCTCCTGCCACAGTATGCCAGCTCAAGGGTTTTCTTTAATAGAGTGTCCGGAACTTTAAATAGCAAATTCATGCAACTCAGAAATTAACTGATGTTCAATTTTATCACTTCTGGACAAACAAGTAAACTGTAAATACCAAAGAACAGACAGCTGTGAACAAGTAACTTAGTTGAAATCTGGGAAATGCATAATCTTGATGACTAGTGCATGATTCGCAATCATTTGAAAAGGTCTCATTGACTGACGGTGTATTCCTTACTCTCCGATAATTTACTCACACTGACTTCATACTGTGACCTGCAAATACTATTTGTCATTTTTTTTCTCCTCTCCTCTCTTCTCTTCTCCTTTCTGATTTGAGCTAGTGCTAGAGCAGCTATTATTTTTCTATCAGGAAGCATTTTCCTGCCTGATGGATGAGAAAATTGATAGCCTTTTCCTAAACACACACACACACACACACACACACACACACACACACACACACACACACACACACACACACACACACACACATGCCTGCCCAAGGATTTCATACACAGACACAATCATACTAACCAGCTAAGCAGGTATACAAACAGTGACACAGGTAGCCTAAATTATCCTAAATTATTTTAAGCATTGTAGTTACCTCCAAGATAGTTATTGGTACCAGCGTAAAGTCAGTCATTTCAGCTGTACTAGTTAATGTAGCTTGTAAGGAGTAGTGCAGCAGCCCCGTAGTACTAGAACAGGTAAGTGTTATCAGTAATCGATTTGTTCTCCTTGGGTGGTTTTAAATATAAAAATGCCAGATGATTTAATGCACAAGAAATATTTAGTGATACTGAATTCCTCAAGGACTTTGTGCTTTAGATGGGAACAGAATTTAACTATATGATATGCGCACAATAATGCCCAACATAGTGTGTGTTACTGTGTAAATAATGCGCTATCAGGGGTTTTATGAGGCCCAACAATGCAGGCGGAGGGCCTCTACGCCCCTGAAAGCCTCTTATTTACACAGTAACACACACTCCAGAGGGCATTATTTCTTTTTTTATTACTATATATTTTTTTTATATATTTTTGATGTAAGATAGTCCCTCTGCTTAATGTTCAAGGAGGGAGCATTTTACATCCAAAATATAACATTTTCAAAAAATATACATATATTTAATATTTTTTTTTATTTCTAAAATTTGTGATTTGTTACCAATCATTGGGGATTGAAGTCACTAAATAATGACATACATTTGAGTTTCAAAGTTTATTTTCTTCAGAAAATGCATGCTAACAAAAATATTGTTATTCAAGCAAGTTTCTAATCTTATAAGAGCAATATTTAATCTGTTCCTATTTGTGAGCCTTTGTTCCCCATTTATTTTAGGCTTATCCAGATTTCTTGAGCTAAGAGGTATGCAAATGTCTTAACTGCTGCTGCAACTGCACGATCAGTCTCACACTCTCTCTCTCTCTCTCTCTCTCTCTCTCTCTCTCACACACGCACTAGCTACATTCACACACAGACAGAAACATAAAAAAATGAATAAACATAAACACACAGACACATACACATATGCACATGCAAGACACATTTTTCTTTTTATACTTCTTTTAATTTTATACTCAGTAAACAGCAAAAGCACTGCTTAGCAAGTGTTAGCTAATAGCTTGATTTGTATCACTCTCACTTCTATGTATGCATACACCACACTCACACACACACAAAGACACAACAACACACATACTTTTCTGTTTTTTTTTTAATTTTTCTTTTTTTTTTAATTTTACACTCACTGAATAGCAAAAGTACTGCTTAGTAAGGGTAGAATAGTGACATTGTTTAGCTTTCTTTCAGTTCGAGCTACACTGCAGCTTCATATTCTGCTGTGAAATGGTGGACTCGTTTCTCAGCAGGTATTACCTGTATATTAACACCCTGCTGGAAAACGTTTATTCTCCAGTCAGAGTGGCAATGCATAGGTCACCCATTCTCTAATAGGCACTACAGTTCCTTACGTTCTGCACATGCCTCCCAAAATATGGAGGATGGGAAGAGAATTAGACTGCTTTGTGATGTTCTACTATCACAAGACTGCCATCTCCTCAACCAATGCTGTTATACTTCCTGCTCTCCAGCCACAAAATGTCATTCTCCATGCATACACTGTTAAAACCACACTCTCAAATAACATATACATTTAAGAAAAACTACACACTTCGAAAATAACTAAGTGTAGCCTGACTGCTTACTCCATTAGCATACCAAATGACAGTCCTTGTTCTAAATAAAATCAGCATTCAACATCCTCACAACATCAAAGCATTCCTCTCCATCCCGTCCTTTTTTTTCCTCTATGTAGACACACACACTACTTCATTCACATTTTCTTCTAATATAATTCCTATATAAATCCTACTTACAATTATTACTTTCTAATCTTAGTAACACTGTTGAAAAATAACCAAGAAACTGACATGCAAAATTCTCAAATACTTGACATACTATCACTCAGTGCCCTATCACTATCGTCACCTACTACATTGCTGCACACCTCCCTCAGCTACCTCTGTCATTGCAGCCCTACCAACAATTGCTCCCACATTCACATTCCACTCACACTCAAAGGTTTTCTGTATATGTCTACATAACTTTCACATACACTTCTTATTACATTGTATAGCCCACTAAACTAACAAACGCCCTAAATAAATATGCTCCCATCATTCTAGCACTACTGCTTTGAGGGCACATCAAATGAAATCCAAATGCTTCTTGATTAATACACAATCCCTTTGAAACAGAACACAGCAAATCAGCATCTTAAGTTCACAACACAACCCAGACATTCTAGTAGTGACTGAATCATGTGTGATAACTTTTCCATCCAACACTTCTTCCCAAACTGTAGCCACAGTCTAGATGCCAGGCTAGGAAAAAGAAATACAGGTGGACTCTCCTTTTGTTCAATTCACACCAAAAGGTGTACCCCTTAATTCAAGCCAGTCCACTATCTAACTCTTTACTAAACTGGTTACTAGCTAAGCTACTGACAAAACACTACAAATCCCTATATCTGGCCATAGCCCACCTCCACATTTGCAGATAAACTCAAAAACCTTCTAGAAAACATTACACACCCCCAATACAAATGTAATGAACCTTATACTTCTCAGGAACTTCAAACTCAGCCTAGTTTGTCCCTTCAACAATGCCATCTTAGACATGCACACAGACAATAACCTATGACAATATGTACAACAACCACTGAAAAACTGTACAACAGCCTACTCACCCAACATTAAAACAAATTAACACTCCTTACTAGACCTTATAATCATTAACAACCTTTTACTAGTCACTGGCATTACCAGCCAGTCACTATCATTCAGTGACATTGCTCACTAAGCTTCCAACTAAATTTTCCTTACCAAAAAATTCTCCTGCAACTGTTCTATTTCAGACACAAATCAAATGCTAACATAAACAAATTCATATCAGTCCTCAACATGCTTAGCTGGTCCAACCTCCAAAATATTATAGTGCTAAGCCAATTTAGCTGCAGAATCAGTTACTAAAACCCTGAGGAATCTGCAAGATACACGCTTTGGTGTAATATCTATGCAACACGAACCCCAGAAAAATGACTGGATAAACATTCAAACTCATGGATGAAGCCTGGGGATGTGTGGAAATAATACCAAATTCTGACACAAAATACACTGTTCAACTCAGAAACATATCAAAGCAATCTATCAGGTGCCACAAGACAACTCATGAAATCAAAACAAAACTCTCTCATTAACAACCCTAAAACAGTTCTGAAGAGGGAGGTAAACCTGCTAACAGGTACAAAACAATACCACTTTTTCAAACAAAGCTATATCCTCATTCTCCTCCAGAGATTTCTTCTCAGGATTCAACAATCTTTCTACAGCTCGTCCTAACACCATCAACTCCACCTACACCCCAGAACCTCCTCTACAAATTCCCACTTCTACTTTAAACATATTATAAGCAAACACATACAACTGCTTTTTGTACAATTGAAAATGAGCAGTCATCTTGCAGCACAATGAACTAATCCCTGGAAATTCTACCTTTGCAGGGATCACATCACAACTCCCCTCCAAAACATTTACAACCTTTTCCTAATACAAAACACTGTATCAGTATAGCGAAAGTAACTATACTAAACCTACTTCAAAAAAAAACCCATTCCTTCAAGACATGCTCTCTGATGGCAAATATCTGCCCTCCCCTCCTTTGGTAAAATCCTAGAGAAAGTCATTTACACCCAGATCATACAAGACTTAAGCAAACACAACCTCTTGTCAAACAAACAATATGGGTTGAGGTTAAGGTGTAGCACAATATGGACTTTATAAAATTCTGCTATGGATGGACAAAGAACAGCCTATAGGATGTATTTTATTGATATTACCAAAATATTTTTTTCCAGGGGACTATAGCATATTATTGTACAACCTACCTAATAATACGGATTAGTCCTGATGCTGTATCTTGGGTCCAAGACTTTCTCTCATATTGTCACCATAGCTCTCAACCTTCCATCTCTAAAATGAGGAACACTCGCCTTCATAATGTGGAACAAATGGGCAAAATGTGGAACATATACTAATGGCTTACTAACAACTTCAACTAGGAAGGTCATTGGATGATTAAAATATGCTGATTTTACTTATAAAGAAGATCATTTAATGAATTAATATGATTAAATTCTATTTACCATGTTTTTCATTTAAAAAATTCCTAACACTTAATGTGTGACAGACTCTTTCATTGTGGAACTTTAAGAAACTTCGAGGAACATGAACTTTTTAAGACCCCAAATGAGGTATGTTCCTCGTAATGAGGTACACTTGAGAGGTATGATTGTCACTTCTGCATCAGAATTCTCCTACTTCTACTCCCAGCCAGCATGAAATAAGGTGTTCCACAAGTATCTATTATTGCCCCACTACTTTTTTCCATATTTATCAACAAACTACACTTAGATCTCTCACAACTCATACTCTTACTGTTTGATGATGACATATAAACACCACTCCACATCAGAAAACACCAAAAACACCAGGTTTTTTTTTTCTGACTATCCTTGACGACATATATGCTCCTGTTCCACACAAATGAATCCTGCACATTTTTAAAAATTGAGCAAAATGACAGATTCACTACAAATCACCAAACACAGCAATTTTGCTATAGAAAATATGGATTCATTTAAACATCTAGATATTTAGCTAGACCCATCTCTTAAACTTATCCTCCACTCAGATAAATAAATAAAATAATTGTTATGTGTTATTTGACATTTGTTAACTGGGTTAGTCTGACTTGTCAGGAAAGCTCTTTTTCAGCAGAGCCCAGAAGAGAAAAGCTCCAATTTTAAAAAGTACAAAACATACAAAAGGCTTAAACAGTACAAAAAATACATAAACAGAAGAAAAACATAATATGAAAATGAATATAGGGCATAATTATTAGTAAAAACATGGTAGATCCATGCAATACCGACAGTAAAACAGACTTCTGATCAGAAGTCTTAAGATTGCTACATACAAACAGAGAGTAAGAGCATAGTTAAACAGTAGGCAGTTAAAAAAAACAAGATATGACATGTAATTAATATCTACATTTTGATAAAATTTATCTGCAGGAAGAAAGACAGAAAGATGGGGACCATGTTAGAGTATTAGTAGAGAAATAGAGGAGGAGAGAAAGAATGAGGACAGGATATGTCAGGGCAAAGGCAAGAGCATGCTTTGTGCATATAATCATTTAGCATTTTTTGGAAATGGAAACTATTAGTGGCAGCTCTTAGGCCTGGTGGCAGTTTAATCCAGGAGTTAGCAACTGAATGACTATACAGAAGTTTACCTATTTGTTTCAGGGGCTTATATACTTCCAGGACTTGTTAGTTGGCACTACAGAGGCAATGTTTGGGAGTATAGGAGAGGTTAGGGTAGAGACAGCAGGACAGCAGGAGGAATTAGAGTTGAGTGAGTAAGGCAAAGTTGTGGAAGTAAGAGTTGATTGTGGATTTCAGGCCATAGAAGATTTTGTAGGGTAGTGCAGTGGTGGGATTGATAGGTAAGTTTACAGCAAATCTAGCAATTTTATTGTAGATGGATTCGAGTTTAGTCATGAGGTTGGATTGTATGTTAGTTAGTATTGGAGCAGCATAGACGAGAGTAGGCAATAGAAAAGTTTGATCCAGGGAACATCTAGTGTCTTTAGTAAGATATTTTTTATTCCTGTATAATAAGCCCAGTTTTTAGTCTGTTTTTTGATGGTTTATAGAATATAGATATCAAACTTAAGCTGGTCGTCAATAACAACATTAAGGAGTTTAGTATGAGTTTCAGCTGAGATGGTAGTATTATTGAGAAATGTGACTGAAAAGGAGTTTCTCCAATGTTCTAGTGATTAAGGAAGGAAGAGAAGTTTTGTCTTTTTTGGGATTGAGTAAGAGTTCATTGCTGTTTTGCCATTTTTCAACAGATAGAAGAGAATCTTGGGTGAGGGAGAGAAGGTGAGGGAGATTATTGGAGAAAGATATAATAGAATTGTCAGCATACTGAATAAGGGATGAGTGAGGGCAAGCTGTGAAAAGATTGTTTGTAAAAATGTTAAAGAGGAGGAGTCCTAGTATTGATCCTTGGGGTACATCAGTATGAACAGGCAGGAAAAGAGAGGAAGCAGATAGCCATCTGATAGACTGGAGTCTATCTGACAGGTAGCTGGTGAACCAGAGAATAGTGGATTGTGAGAAATTACGATTTTTAAGTTTAGATAGGGGCAGCGAGTGGGAGACAGTGTCAAAAGCTTGTGAGAAATTACGATTTTTAAGTTTAGATAGGGGCAGCGAGTGGGAGACAGTGTCAAAAGCTTTAGATAAATCAATGAAGAGACTAGAAATTAGTTTGTTTTCATCACGAGCTTTGGCAATGGTCTGAGTGAAAGTAATGAGAGCAGTGGCAGTGCTATGATGGGGATGAAATCCACGTTGTGTAGGTGTAAGGAGGTTTTCTTGTAAAAGGTATTCAAAGATTTGTTTATGTATACATTTTTCTATTGTTTTGGAAAGGGGGAGACAATAGCAATGGCGTGATAGTTTGAGGGGTCTGTAGAGTTACCTCATTTGTGCAGGGGAATAACATAGAATTTTTCCATATATTGGGTACAGTATTTTCGAGGATGGATCAATTGATAAATATTGATATGGCTTAGGCGATGGCACTGACAGCACTTTTGAGAAACTGAGGTGGCGATTTGTCTGCAAATGTAGAGCATGGATTAAGTTTGTTAAAAACAGATCTTATATATATGCTATAGGGGTGGGTTTCAGAGAGAATGTAGAGGCAGGATAGGTGGGAAAGGGATTGGTAGAAGAAAAGATTAGCAGTTTTATTTTTAGTGAAATTTTTGATAGAGTTGATAAAGAAAGTGTTTAGAAGAGTAGCAGTATTAAGATCAGAGCTATTTGGACAGGGACTAGATATGGCAGGCTTACCTGGATATAGGCACTTATTAGTATTGTTCCAAAATAATCTGGGATTAGAGTGAGAGATATTTAGTGTTTTTTAATAGTATTGTTATTTGTCATTGTCTATGCCTTTTTTGGTACAGTTCCTGAATTGTCTATAAGTTTGAAGATGGGTTGGCAGGCTATTTTATTTCCATAATTTCCAGGCTGTAGCCCTCTATGACATAAGGTTACATGTGGGCTGAGATAGCCAAGGTGAGAAGTTAGATTTTAATCTAATTTTTCATGGGGCCAATGAGTTTAAGGTATTAAGGAAGATTTTGTTGAATTTAGAGACAGCCTCATCAAGGGGTAGGTTGTATAAGAAGGTCCATTTGAAAGAGAAAATTATATTGTTGAAGGTAGTAGGGTTGAAGTTGGAGGTTTTTGACAGTCTTTGAGATGGTGGAGTCTGTAAAGTTGAGGTGAATATCTGTGGACTAGGGTGGGGAGATGGTCACTGAGAGAGTTGGGAAAAGTACAGGGATTGTGATAGAGGTTTGGGTTGGTAGTGAGAATCCAATCAAGAATTGTACCAGAGTTACTATGTTTGTTATATTGAGTAGTAGAAGAGATGAGTTGAGAGAAGCCATAGAGGTTTATGGAACTATGAGGGTAAGAGGAGTCAATAGCTGTTCAGTCAATATTAACATCTCCCAAGATAATGGTTTGATAGGGGATGTTAGCAGAGAGTCAGGAAAGGAATTGCTCTAGGAGAGGAATGCTTTTTCCAGGGTAGGATGTAGATGGCAGCTATAGCAAGTTTTTTGTGATTGTTAAGTTTGCAGTTTACTATAAGAGTATCATAAGGGTAAAAGCTTGGTGAGGTTGTGGTAAGGGGGTAAAATGAAAGTTGTTCAGTGTAAAGAATGGCAACACCTCCCCCTTTTTTAGGATGATGATCAAGTCGAAGTATATTACAGCCTGGGAGAAGAACTTCTGAGTCAGAGATATGTGGTTATAACCATGTTTCAGAGAGTGTAAAGATGTCAGGGGAATACTGAGTAATCAGGGAGTGAGGAGGGCTTATTTTATTTGTTATACTTTATATGCTGAGAGAGATTATAGTTAGGTATTTGGAAGGTGGGAAGTTAGTAGAGTCTAAGGAAATAGCAGGTGGAGAAATGGTGGATAGAGTAGGAGAGGATGGACAAATACTGGAGTTGTCTATATAGCTGTGTGTAGGAGCAATGGAAAGTGGCCCAGGGATGGGATGACTATCTCCGTAGTATAGTAAGTTAACTAGGAAGAATACTTTAGAGTTTGCATGTGGGTAATAGGTGGGGTACTTAGGTCTCATTTTATAAGATGAAAATGGGAGGATTTTAACTTTGTGATAGGCAGTTGTGCAATTAGAGAATAGTGAAGGGGCAATAGAGTAATTGATAAGGGTTTGGATATCAATGTGGAGATAGGGCAGGGTAGGTGATATCACAGTTGTGGTTAAAGAGCATCGTAAGAAGCAGAAAGTGTTAAAATACGTAGGCAGGAGGAGAGGATGATAACTGAGAGCATATTAGAAGAGGGGTTTGGTATGTAATATTGAGAGTGCTGGGGTTAAAAGTGAAATAGATATATGGAGAAAAGGAAAATATAGATTTGGAAAGGGAATGTTAGAGTGAGAGGTAAAATGCAGGCAGGGAATAAAGAAGAGGGAAACAGTTGGATTTTATGAAAAGGGATTGGCAAGATGGGGGGAGCTGATGAATTTGATAGGGTTGGTCTGGAGTAGGTGGAAGGAGGAGATTGATAGTGAGATAGGGGGTGTGGTTAATCAGGGTGATGTATAAAGGAAAATAAGTTAATAAACTCTTATTCTGGGCCAACAAGATCTCTCCTGTCCTAACAAAGCCTTCTAGAACAGCAGCAGCATATGGCATCTTATCTGACCAGCTAGAATATGGCCTTCCACTAGTAACATTTGGCTCAAAGAGAAACTCACCATTCATTCAGTCACAGATAGAATCTGCAGATTTCTCAAACTTAGCAAAACAAGAACATCACTGCAAAACACTATAGAAAGCAACATATCTAAAGGTCAATCAAAGGGCTGACCTGCTACCAGGGTCTCTACTATTTAAACTTTTGCACAATCAACTCTTTCACACTCCTAGCAGCCAAATTAATAACAGAACACCAATTTTACGCCTTACAAATTTTGACCACTGAATACCCTAACTACAAGCTTCCAAAACAAAACTCCAGTGTACAGGCTACTGTTTCCTTATTCTATGTCCCAAACTCTGAGAATATATCTCCCCATCTTAAAGAAACATGTCCTATCTAAAATTCCATGAATAGTTTAAAACAGCCCTCCAGAAAATAGGAAAATGTCAGTGCCATGCCACAATCAACATAAAATAATTTCACCACACTTCAATTAACTTATGTTCTTCAAGTGCATCTTTTGTCAGCTACAGCCTGCTCATTTATTTCCTTTTTCTACTACCTATACAACCCATTTGTTTATAATTGTTCATAGCCTAGTACCTGCACAACTTTTCTATATAAAGGGTTTCTTGAGGTATATAATGGCTAACACCATTATTCATACCTCAGATCAAAGAAGTGAGATGAGAAAAACCTCTCTCTTGGTAGGGCCCAACTACCTGTTACAACATTTATCTCGTGTGTGTTTTTATGGGTATGGCTGATCATGTTAGTGACTTTGTGTCCACACTGTAGCAGAGTCCTGTCACGATCACTAACTTCATCTGCTTACTACAGCTATTACCTACAATTGTTGGGAAGAACTACTCTTGTCCACTAGCATTAGCCAGTGCTTCCTCGAGGCCTGCAAGACTGCAATTTCAAAAACAGTAAAGTTTTTGCCTTGCTTATTGCCAGTAAACTACATACAAAACGGAAGCACAGGGAGTACACTTTAATATGTGTAGGGTAATATACAGTTACACACTTTGTTTGCAGGTAGGTATACATCTATGTCATAGGAGTTACCATTATATAATTCTATAGCCTGCCAGTGAAAAGATTAACTACAGACCATTTGATATTTACAGCAACATAACTGACCTAACAGGCAATGATAAAGGACACCTTTTTATAGTGTTAATCTGCCAGCATATCAGGAGTCCTTCCATTAACTGACTGATAACTTACACCAATGAAATGTTTACTGACACATCACAGCATTAATTTATTAATAAAAACTTATCTTAGTGAACCACAAAACAAAGCTAAATTAAGAAATGTTGCAGGTTTCCCCAGTTAATTTTAATTGATTGCGTGGCCAGTGATCCAAATGGATATCTGCTAGCATTCCAGCACATTTTTATGCTTAGTATGATACTGTGCTCTGTTACCACAGCCTTCTCTTTCATTAAGACGTGCTGGGAATGATACTGTGTTATTACCCATGGATGATGGCTATGAAACAATATTCTCCAAGCTCAATACAAGTATGAGGTCACTTCGTAGTAATGTTTGGCACCTCAAGCTTTATAAAGCATACATTACTGAGGGCATTATGCCCAGGGGCCTAAGAGTCCGTATACAGCCTCTAGTTAATAATTTGGATGATACTCTTATGAAGCAATGGGTGGAGGCTCAACATAAAGCATCCATGAATTCTGGTGAAATTCTTGCTTGACACCACGAAAGAACAATTGATAGTGATATAGAGAATATTACCAAGATGTGTGAGAATGTTAAGGTTTTTGCGGTTCAACCAGTATATAATTCTTACATTAAGAAACTTAGTCAAGACTTGTTGACTCTTGAGGAACAGCTGAAGGATAAGAAGAAAAAGAAATTCCTTCGAGATTTTGCTGAATATGACAGGGGGGACCCCTTTACCAAAGAAAAGGATAAACATGTCCGTTTTTCACAACCTTATAGAAATGCCTCTGAGAAAATGCCCCGAATCCATACCTAAGAATGCCTCAACATCTAGTTATGACACCTGTGGGGAGGGCTCATCTTCGGGTTTTGAGCTGGATATATCCTGCTCCTCAGGCTCTCCAGTATCGAAGAGAAGCAATTCCAGTGGCCCTTTAGATTTGCACAAAGGCGGGAGGGGCGGCAGGAAACACAGATCAGGCAGACAATATGGTGGTGTTGTTAAAAATGTTTGTGCAGAAACAATAAATCAAAATGTTTTGAATATTTCATCTTGTCCACTTTCATCTACGGAGATTGGTATCTTGAATAAAGAATTGTCTTTCATACCTGTTTTTTTTTGTGTGTCTGAGGACAGTTTTGTGAATGATGTTATAGCGTTTTGTAGAAATCTTAACCTAAGGTTATTTTTTCAGGGAAGAGATACTTCTGATGTTCGGGAGGAGTTCAGATATTACAGGTCCACATTTATGACATCAATGCTTCATAATGTCCTTATGCTTCAAAACTCCATTCTTAAGGACTTGCATTTTTATTCCAGGGAGATTTTTATTCCAGGGAGATTTTTATTCCAGGGAGACTAGAGCTAGATCTAGTAATATCTCCAAGACTGATATGGAAGCAATTTCTAAACTAGCTAACAATCATCAACTGGCTATAGATGGCTGACAAGGGAGGGGCGGTGGTTGTCCAAGATTGGACACAATACAATACTGAAGCACTAGGGCAGCTCTCAGATGACCGATATTATTTACATTTAACACTTAATCCGACCCCCCTTTTCAAAAAACAAATTGATGAATTTCTATCCCTGGCCAAGGAGGAGGGTATCATTACAGAATTACCATTATGCATCAACTTATGTTATCTGACCCTTGTAATCAATATATCTATTTCCTTCCCAAGATTCACAAGGACCCTCTGAACCCCCCCCTGGCAGGCCCCTTGTTTCAGGGATGGGTTCTCTAACAGAACCGTTGTCCCAATCTTTGACTAAACATCTTAAACCATTACTTAAATGGGTACGTGCCCGCCTATGGAACATGACAGAATTTCTTCAGGTCATCTCTGAAATGCAGCTGGAGCCAGGTTGGTTACTTTGTACCTTGGATGTTGCAGCATTATACACTAACATTCCCCACTGGGCTGGGATTGATGCCTTGGAGTATTGGCTGTATAAATATGAATTATACCAACACAGTTTCAATACATTTCTCATCTGCCTTGCCGAGCATATTCTTACTAAGAATGTTTTTTTCTATCATGACAAATGTTACCTCCAGATTCAAGGTACAGCTATGGGGGCTTCATTTGCCCTGATCTATGCCGATTTATTTATGGCTTATATTGAGGAGCAAATAATTTATGACAGCTCACATAACTTGTTTCTGCAGGACATTGACATCTGTATAAGATATGTGGATGATTGCTGGATGGTATGGAGATCGGATGTGGACTGCTTACAGGACTTTGTCAGTTACCTTAATGAGAACAAATGGGGGACACACTTTACGGTAAACTATTATATGGATTGGATCACTTTTTTGGAAGTTTTGGTGACCAGTGGTCATGATAATATCCTAATATCTGAGGGTTACTGGAAGTTCCTAGAATACAACTCCCTTCTCCATGCCACCAGCTATCACCCTCCACATATCTGTAAAAACATTCCAAAGTCTCAATTTATGAGAGTCAAACATATATGCTCCGACAATAGCAGTTATCAGCATTTCAGAAATGACCTTACAATCAGATTTAAGAACAGAGGCTATAAGGCGGGATATGTTATTCAGGCCAAGAACAGGGTGGACACTATTGACAGAGACAGTCTTCTTCAGTATAAAGATAAGACAGTTGATGGACAATCTACCATATGTTTCATTACAACATATGGCAGGAATACTAGAGCACTTATGGATAGTGTCCAGCACCATTGGAACATCCTGTTGGCAGATAGAGAATTAAATTCTCTAATACCATGGGTAAAACCTGGAACTCTCTCCCCAGTGACCTGACCTCCCTTTCTTCACTAACACAATTTAAAATCAGGCTTAAAACCTACCTCAAATCCCATTGGTTATGCACCTGTACGAACCCAGACTAACCTCTCATGTCATTTTTTTCACAAAGATACCTGTCTTATTACTGTATATACTAACTGCCTAATGAAAACCATAAATATAACAGGCCTTAAAATTGTTTAGATTCTCTATCTATATCCAAAAATGTCTTTCAGACTTCCTACTATGTTAACAAAAGATACTTATCATAAGACTCTGCAATCAAATGTGTTTTGAAGTGAACATATTTCCTTATATTCTGCTCTACTCACATCTATATGATCTTTCATATATCAAATAGCTTAATTTTGTATTGTACTTGCACCTGTGAAATTTTGTTTTGTTTTATATATAATATTGTACTTCACTTTCGAAGAGCTTTTCTCCCCAGGCCTCTGCTGAAAATGGACATGTATCCAACTGGACTAGCCCGGTCAACAAATGTAAAATAAATAAAATAAAATAAAAATAGATGCCACTTCTCCTTTAGGAAGGGCAGAAATCTGGGTTCGTATTTTAATCATTATAAACATGGGTGTTATCAAAAAAAGGAATATGTCCAAACTACAATTTTGGGGGATCAAGTCGTTGGTTGTTTCCCTTGCGGTCATTGTACATATTGTTCTAGGGTCATAAAGACTAAGTGCTTTAGCAGTAAAAATACCAGTGAGGTCTATAACATCTCCTTTTTTACCAATTGTCAAACTGATTGGGTGATATATCTAGCTACCTGCAATTGTTCAGCTTACTACGTTGGTCAGACCTCACGACCAGTTAAATTCAGGATTTTGGAGCAACTTTGTGATATTAAACACCAATGCCTTATACAAACACACCATAGTACATCAAAATGCTTTTTTTTAATTTTACCATTATTGATCGAATCTTGGGTATTAGATCTAACAAGACAGGCTGGCATCAAATGCTGAATAAGAAAGAGAAAAAATGGATTATTAAGCTGGGGGGTTTGTTTGCTCCTGGACTATACGAGCACCCTTAATCAGTCACATGTTTATGTTGTTAGAGTATTGACTATATAAGGAGTTTGATGTATGTAAGATTTTCACACTGATGAAGGCTATGTGATTGACTAAGCTGAAACCGGTTTGTTTTCCTATATTTCAATATATGCTTTTAAGCAGCATATATTAAATATTGTATGTTTGCCACAGTCTGCTGGTTTTGTCGTTTAGTTTTTGAAAAAGCATTTTTCTTGAAACCTTGCAGTTGCCGTACTTGCAGAGATTGTGTTCTTACTGTGGTCAGCTGTTGGAGAACCTAATAAGGCAAGGAAGAGGAATGGCAGGGTTTGCTTGAGTGTCTTGCAGAAGGATTGAGACTGCATGCAGAATGCCCAGATTTTTGCCTCATATTTCTGTTCTGTTCCTCATAAACTTCCAGTTTTCTGACAAATCATCCAAGATTGAAGTCACAAAATAATGACAAACATTCAACTTTGAAACTTCATATCTTTCAGGAAATGTGTGCTAAGACAAATCTTGTTATTCTAGCAACTTTATAAATTTATAAGAGCAATATTTAAAAATCTGTCCCTATTTGTGGACCTAGTACCCCCCATTACTTTAGGCTTTGTCCAGATTTCTTGTGCTAAGAGGTTGAGAGGTATGAGCAAATCCCATTAGTCATTCATGTCAGTGATCAGAGATCAGATAAAGACACTTGCCCACAAAGCAAGAAGGACTTTCTAAGGGTGTTACGTCACTAGCAGAAGTAGGTGATGTACCCTAGCAAAAGACCTCTGCATGCTCTCTCATTCTGTGACTACAGACAAAAACATGGCACAGAGGAAAATTCATGTTGCCCACTGCAGATGATAACACCACTCCCTCCATTTGATTCTCAGCCTGAGGGGAATAAATGGCCTGAAGGCCTCTCATGCTGGTGAATCAAATGTATCAAGGGGTTCTAATGGAGACGTGGTCATCAGGACTGGGTTCAGGAGCAACATGTCTGCCCTCAGAAATGTTCATTTCTTGCTTTTTATTACTAACTGTATTTTATAGTTTGTTTCTAAAGGAAGGCCAGCTGCACTGGCAGAGAGAGGGATATCCTTCACTGTGACTCAGGTGACCTGACAACTGACTAACAGCTTGGGCACCTGGTGGAGTTGGTGCTGGGGAAAAGAGAAACAATGAGGCTTCAGTCTGGTCAGCTCTTCTAGGGGGGATGGCTGAGGAGAGGTTGTCCATCAATGCTCCCTGTACTTAAGTCCTCGAGCAGACAGTGACTCACACATGGATACAGCATACAAGGGAACTAGGCCAACTGATTATATAGCACCCACAGGAGCGGACTGCTTAATGAGAAAATACCTGTAGCCCAGCATGCAAATGATAGTGCTGTCTTTCTGCTATCTGAACTACTGACTCCAAGAATGAATAAGCCTTAGGGCTCTTACTAAGGGGGTATGAGTGAGTGCATAGGAAAGGTGAGAATGTGGGGCTTAATAGTTAATGAGGGGAGTCCAGTTATAGTGTAAGTCCATTTTAATGGCTAACAGTACCTCTATGCATCCATCTAGTAATATATAATTGTACAGATGATGCTTATAAAATAAATTATATCATATAGGCTGGCATGGGAAAGAGTGACCAGGGCCTTTTTTGACATCAGGAATGTACCAGTTATGACAACAAAACAATCACCAGTCATTTTAAGTGTCACAAGAAGCAACAACTTTGGCATTTAACTGTTATGAAACTGAAAAGAAAGGTTATCCTTTCTTGCAGCAGAGACAAAGCAAACCATTAAAAAAACAGCAGTCAATAACACTTAGCTTCATAAGTGTAATAAATCCAATTTCTGCTGGGTCTGTAAAAGATAATAAAACAAAGTTGATTTTCATTCTAAAGGAAGCATCACTGTTTTGATATGAATTGAATTTATTTTCCTGCAATCCTTTTACCTCATGCTGAAAGGAACTACAGAAACAAATAAGACAGAGCTCTGCCAACTGCCATCAATTAAAAAAATTATTCTGAGAACTCCCAAGTATGTGAAAAAAGTGACCTACAATAAGGATAAAATGAGGTAGATTTCAAAGTCATACAGCACAGGCGTACGTTTGCAAGGCTACTTTTGTGTAACAGAACAAGCTGTGAAGAGGAAACCATCTCATCTGCTAGCAGCAATACTTGGCATTCTTTTCACACTCGTAAATCAACACTTTTTAAATTATGTATTGTATAAACAAACTTGCATTTCTCTATGAAAATAAGCATTATGATCACTATTTCATTCAAGCGAATAGGTTGATGTACACCTCTTTTCATATCTCTATTAGTCAGGTCCATGCATTTGCATAGCAACTGTTCTTGTGTCAGCTTTAGCATGGATTTTAAATGTTCGGGTAGCACATACATGATGTGAGGTATAGGACCAAACTAAAGTGAAACACAGAAAAAAATGAACATAGAACCACTTCAAATGCTTTTATACTTCACTTACTTTTGCCTAAGCTAAACAAAGGGCTATACACTAAAGTGGCAACAAAAAGGATTGTTTCAAAATGTTTAATGCTTATGTGCCACTTCAATCAAAATTTCAGACAGTAGATTTAACTAACTAACTGACTGACTAACTAAACTAACCTAACTAAATGAACAAATGGATAAACAAACAAGTAAGACTCCATACTCATTACATCAAGAAGAAACATAATCATTTTAAGTTGTTCGTACAATGGCCCTGTTGAATACTTATTTTATAATCTAACTTACAATATGGACATTATAAGAATAAACAAAGTATGTTCACAGTCTTTCGTAGCCATAATGTATAATGGCTGTATCTATTAACCAAGGTCCTCTGTCAGCCTAGACTAGTCAGCAATGACAACGACTATCATGCAGGTTTTTTTTTCAGATGTGCATTCCATATATCTTTGGTATCATCAGTAAACTGTTTTTTTTAGCTGCTTAGATGAAACATACAAACATTCCCTGCAGTTTAATAAGTGCATACACTTCAATGGCCTAACCTGCTGTGTCTGCGAATTTAATGGAAACACTGGAATGCACTGCAGTGTACTCCATTGCGTACAGTAGCATAAGGTAATGTTTGTAGAATAATACATTTGAGACAGATCCTTGTGGATATTAATATTTTGCCCTTTCTGTAAACACCTTCATACTGTGAAGAAAGTCACTGTGCATTCTTCAACACCTAAGTCAGCTAGGCTATTTATTTCCTTTAAGGATGTCATGGAAAAATAAGAAGGAACACAGTCTATTCAAGGGAAACTATATTACAGGAACACACAAACAATCCTCCATATGTGTGGTACAAGTATTAATATTTAAAGCTTCACAACAGATCCTCTTTATTTTAATATTATGTTATTTATTGTTACAGATAGGTTAATGGACTACTAAGTCTTGATTTTCAGTCATGATCTAGCTATAGCAAAGCCCAATAAATAATATTGTTAATCCTACACAACACAAATTTGCATTAAATGGCTTAATTCCATTAGCTTGAGTCAACCTTATAGTGCACAGATTTGAAATATGTATTTTAATACAACACAAACTTGTTCTGAGTAACCGCATAACATTTGCTAAACAACCAGTCTTACACAACACAAATGCACAATGATTTTCTTAATGCCATTATCTAAACAATATACAACCGGAAGGTGGATAAATGATACTCTCCTTTGTAAGAAAACTGTGCTAAATATTACGTTGACCATTTTCTTTGCATTCATTCACAACATGTCTCCTCACTACTGCTGCCCTTTATAATGCCAAATTAGAGAAATAGCATCACATCTGTAACATTATGTATTTATTTATCCTTTTTTGACCAGGTTAGTTCCACTAGGCTAGTGGTCCATTTTCAGGGGAGACCTGAGGTGGTATTCATGCTACTAGGATAAATTTGACCAGGGTATAGGGGAACTGCCCCTGCTCTGTTAGATGGGTGCCATGGGATCTTTTATATTCACATGAGCTACCACCATGTCAAGAAGATGGGACCTCACATCAAAATAATGAAACACCAGCAGTGCAAACCATCTGCCTGATGTGAGAGTATAACCTACAACATTCTGTATCCAAGGTGAGTGCGCTACCTGTTGCTCCACTGCCTGTACGATTTAAATGTTTTAAAAGATTAATTACAAAAAATGTTACATATAGATAGATAGATAGATAGATAGATAGATAGATAGATAAAGAGAGAGAGAGAAAGAGAGCTATGTGTGTATTTTCTGTTTCAGTGTACATGCTACACACATACCTATTCCCTTTAAGGTTCAGCGTCAACATGTGATGCTCCCTGATGATGTAATTTATTAATTTTTATTTTAGATTGTATAGATAATCAATCAGTTCATGACTTAATTCTGTCTCTCCCTCTTTTTCTCTGTTTTTGTTTATGCAAATTCCAATTCCACTTGAGTATTTCATTTTGAAAAGATATGTCCCTTTCCATGAGCATTTGATACATAAATTCTACACTGTGCAACATATTATTTTGCCCAAATATATGGTTATTATTTTAGAATAAGGAGAGTGAATTACCGTATTGTGTATGTAGTTGCATGGAAAAATGAGTGTTCATATCCCCAGAGATATTACATAATCAGCTTTATAACTGAATTCTTGCATTTATTTAAATATTTCAAAAAAGTATAGAAAGCTGGAATCAAGCCAAGGTAACCCTGCCTCATGTATATCTGCATTACTTCTATGTATACATGTCTGAAAGTGATACCTATTTATTTGGTTTATTTCCCAAAATACATGTCACTGTACCCAATGCAATCTTTTTAATTCTTACTATATTTTTATTTTGATCTGTTGTGATTTAAATATTGCATCTCATGATTTAAGTCACTAACAAAGACAAACATTTTTGCTAACTCTTGTCTCTGTTACACATTGAGGGGAATTCAATAAAGCCTACAGTTTTTTTTTCATGTAGGCAACTAGCTATGATGCTTACATGGGCACAAACATTTTTAGATTCAGGAAGCATGCCACTACACACACACACACACACACACACACACACACACACACACACACACACACACACACACACACACACACGAAAACTTCCATGGCATGCAAATGGCCTCATAAGAAGATGAATCTCACGCAAATGTGGCAGGTGGAGTGATTCAACATGCGGAAAGACATCTGTTCAGACTCTATGTTGGTGTCCGTAGCATCTGTGGAAGAATTCCGCATACAGAAGTCTAGACAGACAAAAGGGGGTGTAAAACAGTAGAAATGTGGATATAAATCCCCTGAAAATGTAAGACCACATACACATATGACCAAAACTATTAGTCTGTATGTCAGAAAGATTAAAAGGAATAAGTTAAATTAATATTTTTTAATATAATGTCAGCATGTTTGTGCTATGTGCCGCAGTGTGCAAACATACTTAATAGAAAAATTAAAAAAAAAAAATAGGAAAAAAAAGAATTTTATAGTATATGACAGAAATGTATGATAGGAGCTTGTGTGGGGTCCCTGCAATGGTGCATTGCTGCTGCTGCTAAGGTGATAGGGCTATGAAGCATATATTTTCTAATCTGTCAGCACGGATAAGTATGCAAATGAGGATGGGTTATTGAATAGCAGAAAGGAGTAATCGCGTCCGCATATCCCCTTCATGTAGGTTGTTACACCATGTTGATGTTTACACAGGATGTGGCTGACATCAAGGGGGGTGTCCTCTCACTTCTAAGCTCTTTTAAGCTTAGATGCATGTGTTTGCATGGTGCACCACCTGGCCGAGCATGTTCTCAAAACTGGATGTATTCAATTAGACATTTTGACCTTTGTATAAGCTATGCTGTGTGGCATGATACTGTGTGTGGTGTTGCACACTGAAATAGGGCCATTAAATGATGTTAATTATATTGTAGGCAGGTGGAATGCATAATAGTTAGCCAATCACATATTCTGCACCTACAGCAGAGCTCTATAAAGTATGCATGCACCCTACATTCTGATCTCCCCCAATACTCTGGACCATTGGCATACAGATTTGGGAATTTTAACTGAGATAATGTTAGGGGCTGCTGCATGCTTAGTATGCCCTGGCTTTGGCTAAGAGACAATGCACAGCATATTCACTGACAACATAGGGACCTAGGGATTGACACCTTACTCCTACTCACATACATATATTAAATTAGATACCAGGCAATCCACACAACCTGTACCTATCCATGTCTTGGCTATGTACAGCTTTCATCAGACAGAGTCAGCCCTGAACTACAATTCTGTCAATTTCTGCATTTGCAATGAGATTAGTATGATATGGTATGGGATGTATGGATCTGCTACATTTATGCAAGTAAATATAGTGGGCTATTTGGAGAGAAGTAACATCCACATGGGATTATAGATAGCCAGTCCACTATCATGTGTCCTGTAATAGTCACTAGAGCTCATGCATGGACTATTCACTATATCGATCAAGGCAGATATTAAACAGCGAGGAGGGTTACATGATAGTTGGACTACTGTGTATCCCAGCAGAACATGCAGTGTTGTTCCCCCACCTCCAACACAGCTGTGTTCCCATATAAAGGCTGTAACATTTACTCATTGATGGTATATCAGCAGTTCAGGCAATCTCAGGGCAGTAACATAGAAATTGATCATACATTGTATGTCTCACTTAATGCAGGAATAACAATGTACATATTGATGCTGTTGATTGTGTGATGAATGACAACTCTTTGTCTGGCAGCTTGTGTGGCTCAGTGAACTAGAGACACTGGTATGGGTGATGGCGTTGAGGGGTCTAATCTCAATGTATCTGCGTCTTTTAGATGTGAGGTAGTATCATGTTTTTTTAACAGATTGTCAGTCTGTGTGTGCTGTAACATTATTAACCTCTGTCACATATTAATTAAATAGATACTGAAGAATGCCATGGACAATTTGAGTGAAGTGCAGTACTGCAGATACAGGGACAGATGTTATTGTCTGTAGCAGACAAAATCCCAGACTGGAGTACAGGTAGGTGTGGCCTGGAGTCAGTTCGTAAGTACTGCCAATCCCACTGGGCATGCTCATACACTTACATACACAGAGCGCAATTCTGTTGTCCCTTGGCCAAAATGACCTGTTATGTATAGATATGTCTATACATGCATACATATATGTATACATATCTGTCTGTCACTATCTCTCTCTCCCATATATAATATATCTATCTCTATGTATATACAAATAGAGATATTCCTAAATATACCTAAATATAGCTACAGTGTATATAAAAACATACATCTCAGGTCTCAGCCCATACATCTACATAACACACACACACACACACACACACACACACATATATATATATATATATATATATATATATATATAGTACACACACACCCTCACACACACACACACACACACACACACACACACACACACACACACACACACACACACACTGCCACATTTCTATATACATCCCTGTTATATACATAAATATGTGTATGGATGTCTGTATTGTTCTACATTATCTGATAATAGTGAGTAAAGCTTCACTATCACACATCCATAATGTTGCTCAAAGCATCCAAAGTAAGGGCTCAACAGTACATAATGCATTTACCTACAGATCCCTCTGCCTACTGGATATCACCACACATACAACCACAGGTGAGCAGCTGGTGTAATGTATAATGTTGTCTATCCACACATGGGCAGGGCAAATTGTTCTTGCCCACAGGCTTGCCCATCCAAATGCAAACAGCATAGCAAGGATAAATACCATGTATCTGATGGCTAGGCTACTAGATTCAGATAACAGTATGAGGCAATTTCACTGCATGTCACAGATAATGTTCAGCACAAGCCTAGTTTGTGTAATCCACAAGTAGATTGGCTACAGCTAGGTCCAGAACAGACATTAGCTGTAGTGCATGCAATAAGCACTATGATCTGTAGTGTATAAGAGTAGTTAGGTAAGGGTTCTAATCTCACTGCCAGCCACTTTGTGTGTGTGTGTGTGTGTGTGTGTGTGTGTGTGTGTGTGTGTGTGTGTGTGTGTGTGTGTGTGTGTGTGTGTGTGTGTGTGTGTGTGTGCACATCTAGCCCCTGCAAAGCAACTGAGAATCCCTCATTCATTATGAAACTGCAATAGTTCTGCACATTTTGTCCCTGTAAGTTGCTGTCATTTTCCAAACTGCCCTCTTCTACAAGGCCTGCTGATATCATCGGCCTTAAGACTCACAGCTGCCATTGTAATGTCGGACTTAAACCCTATAGCATGTGATAAGTTCTGTGATCTATATTGTTTAAGAGTAGTTAGGTAGGTGTGTGCGCGCGTGTGTGTGTGTGTGTGTGTGTGTGTGTGTGTGTGTGTGTGTGTGTGTGTGTGTGTGTGTGTGTCTGTGTGTCTGTATGTGGGTGTGTGTGAGTGTGTCTGTGTGTGTGTGTATCTCCCTTCAAAGCAACTGAGAATCCATAATTGACTAGGAAACTGCAATAGTTCTGTACTTTTTGGCCTTGTAAGTTGCTACTGTTTTCCAAAGTGCCCTTTTCTACAAGGCCTGATGATGTCATTGACCGTAAGACTAACAGTTGCTGTTGCACTGTCTGACTTAAGCCATGGCTCGTGCAATAAGTACTGTGGTCTATAGTGTATAAGAGTAGATAGGTAGGGGTTCTAATCTTGCTGTATGTCACTTTGTATGTGTGTGTATGTGTGAGTGTGTGTGTGTGTGTGTGTGTGTGTGTGTGTGTGTGTGTGTGTGTGTGTGTGTGTGTGTGTGTGTGTGTGTGTGTGTGTGTGTGTGCGCCCATGTATCCTCCTGCAAAACAACTACAAATCTCTCATTGATTATGAAACTGCAGAAGTTCTGCACTTTTTGGCCCTGAAGTTCCTGCCATTTTCCAAACAGCCCTCTTCTACAAGGCCTGCTGATGTCATCGACCATAACACTACCAGCTGCCATTGTAATGTTAGACTTAAGTTGTGGATTTTGAGATAAGTGCTGTGATCTATAGTATGTAAGATTAGATAGGGAGGGGTTCTAACTTCACTCCAAGCCACTCAATGTGTTTATGTGTGTATCTCTGTACGACATAGATATGATCACCTCAGTAACTTAGAAAGAAGTAGGGTTTTGCAGTATTTTGATTGTAGCAGGTGATGTGGGTCTCCAAATCCCTGACCACATGTAGGCCTGTTGATGTCATCAAGCATGAGATGTCCTAAAGAGACAGTAATAGCAGATTTGAGGTGTAGCAAGTGAGTCATGTACTGTGATTTATAGTGTGTACTATTAGATATGTAAGTGTTCTAATCAACATGCAGCCTACTTGCATTGTGTGTGTGTTCTGTCCTGTGTCCTGTAAACAGTAAGTGGAAGTAGTGCTATCCTCAATGTAGCCAGGTTTGTGTGCATGGCTGTTATAGCATTTTACATCAGCTTATGGAATCATGGGATCTTTGAACTTTAGTAGCAAGCCCTACAGCCCTCACAATCCTAGCCAAGTTTATACCCTTCTTTACATGATCAGCACATATTGTCCCTGTTCACAGGGGTCAAGGGACACAAACAGAAGCCCTGTGGTGAAATGACAGTTATTCAGCCAATCACACAGATGATATCTGAAGAGGTCCACTGAGGTGCTCTGTTTGCCATTAGGCAGGATTCTGTTTCAAAGGTATGTTAAAGTCTGCCAGATGATCTTGCCCATCAGCCAACAGGCTACAATGACCACTGATTTCAGATGAAACCCATTCAACAGATACTGAAGACGTGAAGTTCCCTTGTGAGGGACCATTGTGTTGTGTGCAATTGCCAGTAGTGCTTAGAAAGGTACAGTACCAAATGGCCATTACACTCAAATATTGGCACACTGAGTGAAGAGTACATGGAGGTTATGAGCATGTCAATTTCAGGCGACTATGCCCTCAGTTATGACATATGATTCCTGTCTTACCACTGGAGAGACATGGTGAACTCAGGTACATTAGGAGTAAACCTATGTGGTCAGGCCTGTGTGTCCAGGTCTATCATTCATGAGTATGTACATCACATGTTGTGACTGATGTGCTTCTTACCAGGAACATAGGTGTTACAGATGGAAATGAAACTACATATATATATATATATATATATATATATATATATATATATATATATATATATATATATAAATTTGCATGGAGTTTTATGTCCAGTAGTATGTCAACAGGCATTTGTTCATCAATACCCTCTTGTAGGATATTGACATAATTCAGAGTCTATGATCGCTTACAGTTTGCAGACATCATCCAACATTGTCATCCACAGACAGTCAGTATTCGCTTGATTTGTGGTTAAATGGATCCTAAACAGTACAGGACCCAGGACTTAGCCATGTTGAACACTGTTGCTTAAAGATCAGCTAATGGAGGTGGATTTTCCTATTTTGAGTATGTGTGCCATCAATGAGCCACTTAGTGACCCCTATAATGATATTATTGGGGATGTCTAAGTGGGTGTTTTTGTCAATGATGCCTAAGTGGGGGATACAGTCACATTTCTTGGCTATGTCCAGGGGGGTGTATGTCCTGATGTCCCTTCAGCCAGATCCTTGGTCACTGCCTCAGACATGTCTACCACATTTAACAGCCATGATCTCCTTGTCAGAAATCCAAACTATGTACAGTCAACTGTTTGTAGATCACACATATGTTTGCTGTTCAGCTCCATGATGATTTGCCTGACAGGCATACAGATATGGCTACTCAAGCAAATAGGTTTATATTTCCAGTGGTTGGTGGATGCACCACCTCTGTGCAAGGGGATAACAATTGCCATTGTCCAGTCAGCTGGAATGCAGCCAGTGGTTACAGTATGACTGCAAGGCGTTCCTAATGGTGTTAGTAATCCTTGGTGGATCCTTGTAGAATGCAGCCTGGGATGTTAGGATGTCCAATAAATGCTGTGTATCCCCCATAGAAAGGACAGTTATGACCTGCTCTGTATATATGGAAGGTATGTGACAGGTTTTAGGAATGTCATGGGGCACATGTGGTGGGGACACGAGAGTGAAGTTGATGCAGAATTTGTGTTCCCAGGTTAGCTATGAGTACACACCCATTATATGTGGTATCATTATGTATGAGTTCACTGTGCATTGTGGTTCTGTTTTGTGGGGGAGGCCAATTTTGGCACATACTGTTTCTACATGATGTCACAGAAGCACTATGTGCTTGTTTTAGCTAAGGAGGTTGGGCATCCATTTTAGGAGGCACCCTCACCTCAGCTGTCACACAGCAATATCCACCTCTTATTGTACAACCTGCTAATGGCAGTTGTCCACCAAGCAGGCTTGCTGTGTCATAAGGAGCTCATGTTCCTCCTGTCAGGTACAGCCAAGTCTAGGCAGTTGTACTGCTGCTTACATAATGCATGGGTGTAGAGCTCTGCATCCATCTGAGGGAGGAGGTGCAGTCACACTATGTAAACCAACCATAGGGAGTAATAAATTGCTTTGTTGAAGTACATTTCTGTATCTTCTGCAACAGGGGTTAGGTATGATAGTTTGAATAGAATGTGTCTGCATTCATTCCAGTGACGTATATCCCTAGTCATACACAAATATGATGTCATCATTATGTCACCTGATATTTCTTAAGTTGCATCAATGTGTGGTAGAGCATATTGTGTCAACCCACAGACAGCTAAATGTAAAGTTTCCCATATGTAGCCTGGTGACACGGACATCAATGTGTCTCAATATGTACTATGAATAATAGGTTTCTTTTTGTGTTGTGCCTCAGGTGAGTGACTGGTGAGACAGTGCTGCATGCACTATTATGTGTACTGTGCTCTCCAGAGGTAGGATTTTCTGAGGTGTCTGTTGTGTGGGAATGTGTCTGTTAAGGAGCTGCACACATGCAGGTGTGTGTGTTGTGTGTGTGGGTGGTGCATGAGGTGAGCTCTGCATGTTGGCAAAATGCTCATTGCCATATGTATTGACTACTCTGTGAAATACCATGCAATCAAGGTTTGAAGTACAGTCACATCTATCACATGTTGTGTTTGTGTGGCATAGGAGTAGAGGAGTGGGTACACTTTCCACATGTCATTAACAGTTATTGATAGTGCCATTAGCACGTCACAGCATGTCATCGTTAGGCAGTGCCATAACAGATGGTGAAATGTAACATGCCACCGGGAGTAACCCGGGGCCGCAAAGTGCGTTCGAAGTGTCGATGATCAATGTGTCCTAAGGTAACACAACACATGATACTATGCCATAAAATGCTTTGCCAACCATATGGACCTTAGATTGACCATATTCCTGTCATTAGGCATGGTCCCAATACCATACCTATAAATGTGACACTGCAAGTCCTGCAAAGTTAGGGTCATGCTGCACACCCTTGGGCTGACAGCCTGAAACACAGCGTTTATAGGCACACCTTGTAGTGAAGATGGGGATGCCCCTGCATGCACACAGAACTTGTTCAACTTTGCTGACATTATGTTGACCTTGCAAGTGTTCAATGCCTGTCAAGCAACCACACAGCAAACTGATTGAAGTGTGACATGATGTGTGAACACAGACATGTTTAGGGTACATAACTGTACAATATGACATACCTAGGACATGTGGCAGGTGGACACACTTTGGCCAAAGGTGGCCAGTAGTCTGCAGTAGGCCTCACAGCCATGTCATGCACATATACACCATTAATCTGCTGAAGGGTAGGATGCATGAAGTGCTGTGAAATTGTCACCTAAGATGGATTACAACTGCTGTGCTGCTTGTTTCAGCAAGCCTGGACATCTATATCATTGGACATTGCACATTATATTGTGATGCTGCAGCTTTGCTCCTAATCACCATCTGGTCAGTTCCCTAGTGACATACCACCAACCCTGGTACAGAAGGTATACTACATGCAAAAGCCTAATGATTGCTTAAGTCACTAATCAAGGCATCTACCTGGAGGAGGGTATGTGAAGCCTACAGAGCCTTTCATGATGTGGGACAACAATGTGGATGAACAAACAGGCTGTGTCTTGCTACTCATCATGAGCTTCATAGTAACATTTTGTGTGATGACAGAAGAAGTATTGGACCATGGCATCCTATGACAGAGTGGTTGTAGTAAGACCAGCAGTAGTAGTAGCCAGGCACCAGCAATTCAGGGAACTCCCCTACTTTCCACATTCTTCACAAGGTAATTCTGTCCTTGCAGTACACACCACTTGAGTAGTGTCCAACTGCAGAATACCTCTGTAAAACCTCCCACCTTACCTTCATAGGGTATACATAGTATGCTTCCCGCCATTGTTTGTGCTCTGTACAGTCACCTTGGATTACTCTTTTCTTGGAACATGATGGAAATAACTGCAATACTTAGTTTCACAGAGGGCAACCAGCATAGAGTGTCAAGCAGTGTCCCTAGATCTCTCAGTTGACTGATATGTAAGGCCATGAAAGGAGTTAGCATAGATACAATCAGTAACAATGTCATACACCTACTGATACTGGACCAAACACAGTTTGTTTTGCTCAAGGGCAGATCACGCCTACCTACCCTAACTGGTGGACCTCACTGTGTTTTACAGTATACAGTTGATGACAGGAATATGACTCACTTCACTTACCATGGCCTGTCAAGGTGTTTGACAATATTAGGCCAGCAGGTCTTGCTGGAAACTGTGTAGGTTATTTACAGAGTGGTATGTCAGCTGGTGGATAGCCAAGTGTCTGATAGTCATAATCTGGGAAGATAGCATTGGGTAGATCTATGCTACAATTACACTAGTCACCAGTGGACATCCCTCAGACATCATTAATAGATACCCCTTGTAGCCATTCCCTTCTCTGCAGTCATGGCCACTGTCACTGACATCTCACTGACTACATTAGCAGGTGATTGCATATTAGGAGCTGTCACTGAATCCCACACAGAACCAACAGTTATCCAGGATGGCCTGAGACACACATTCAGTTATTATCAGAGCCACTGACAAATAGTAAATGCCAAGGACTGCACAATACTATCCATTTGGAAGTCATCCACCCCTGAAAAATATAGTAGTGTCCACACACCACATACTGTTGAGATAATACCCATGGACTTATAAACACAGAGAGTAATGTAGCCTTTGACTTTCACTGGTCAGTAAGATGTGGAGATCCATTCAGATTTGTGCAACCTATATAGAAATGTATTGCATGTAAATCCCAGACTGTCATTGTCATACCATATTTGGCACTCATCACATCTATCATAGAGTGCAATTTCACCTTTGCTATGTCACTACACAGGCATGTCTTACAACTGTAGCAGCCACACAGGTTCCATGGTAAACCAATACACATTTCAGATAACATGTCCGATGCAGTCTGTGTCAAGAGTGTACATGTCTCATACATGCTTTGGAGGGAATGTGTATTGCTACCATACAGGGAGGTGTCAGATCCCACTGTGTACCTCCTGCTTATCCAATACAGAACTAACATATGTATTACCTGTTCTTCACACTTACACCATCACTGTGGTAAATAGTACATGCTGGAGTGACAGGTATGGAACACAGACACTAAACCCTTTCTGTTACAGGCTCCCCATGCATGTGAAGCACATGTCTGCTGTAATGCACATCATGTGCAGTTTACACAATGGGGTGCAGAACAAGACAATTATAACTGGTGTAGGACAAATGTCTGTAATGGACACAGGAAATTTGTAGATGGGTCATCTCCATCACCACAGCTTGTAGATGTGTTAGCTCCAGAAACCCTGGTGACACTTATCAAGGGTATCAGACCATGTAATAGATGAGGGCTGCATGAGTAGGATGCATGATCCCATTGTCATTGTTAGCCTGTTATACACATATGACCCTAAGGAGCCATGCACCTATACCGCTGTACCTTTCTAGAGAAATATGTCTTTTGTGCTGACATTCCATCCTGTGATGTCTATGGGTATATTGCTGCTGTGTATCCATAGGTGTTCCCTACAGACTCCTGGAAGTGAACCATAAACAGGTCCATGACACACCTTTCATTGTGTAAATATACAGCCATTACAACTTCATACAACATAAGGTACACAAAATTATGTGGCTTACTCATTATAAATGTCAGTATACAGCATCTGTCAGTGACCAGTACAAGTGGCATGGCAAAGCAGCACTGCATTACACAATTACAGATTAATTTATATAGTCACCCTGTGCATCAGACACATAGCTTCATTTCCCTACATCGATGACAAGGATGACAGGAATGTGGCACAGGTATCATCACTTGCACAGGGTGCTGTGTGGGGTGCAGGAGGCCTAGGCTGACCCAGTAGGTTGAAAGCATGTGTGCAAGTCAGGAAGGAAAGCAAGCAAGATGGACCAATGAAATGTGCAGTGTGTATCTGTAGGTGACCTGATTTTGACAGTGGTGTGTGTGTGTGTGTGTGTGTGTGTGTGTGTGTGTGTGTGTGTGTGTGTGTGTGCATGAACACAGTCAAGCTCAGTGCTAGCCCTACATGTGTGTATATTGGATAGCTGTGAACTGTGCATAGTAAAGCTGACAGTTCCCTGTCTCTACCCCAAGCAATGGAATTGGCTCTTCCAGGAGCTGCACTGGCATGTCAGTGGCAAAGATCAGAAGTGGTGCTAGTAGCTGATGGTATCTGCTATCTGCTGGGACCATGTCCTCCATGGGAACACCCAGGACCAGGAGCCTATGGCCTGACATGTCTTGGTGTGGACAGCACACTCCCCTCTGGAGCACTGAATGTACTGCCACTATGGGAGTGTGACTGAGCACGGCCACATAAACTCTCAGCAGATGTAGTTGCTGAACTACATTCACAGATCTGACTCTCAACTCCAACCAAATGTTCCATCACAGACAATGTGCGTTCCAAGACAGATATTGTGCGATCTGTCTCAGATCACCTTCTTTCCACTGCATCACTTAACTGATCCAGGGTATCACCAATGTGGTGGAGGTAGTCACGGATGTCAGACTGTGCTGCATCCATAACCCTGAGAATTCATCTGGAGTTCCTTTCAGAATGTGCCTGTGCCTCGATGTTGGCCTGAAACATGCACCAAGTGACCAGTGATGAGACACCTGCAACAGGTGGTGGAAGAACAGCAGGCCCTTTATGAGCACCCCTATAGTCTCACCTGTGTGGAACCTTGCCAGTTCTCTGGCTATGGTCAGTGTCTACACTCACTGGAGCCATAGTTGCCACACTTTCCTGTTCAATGTCCCCACCTTCTGACTGTCCAATATATGTGGCCTCCAGGTATTGGGTATGTGAAGGCATATTGACTGTTTGCAGTGGGAATGAGGGCAGAAGAGGGATGTTAACCTCTGGGACAGATTCAGGCCTTGAAACTCCCACCTGTGCCTCACTTTGGCCACCATCATCATCAGAGTCTGAAGAGACACTGATGTCAGGTTGTGTAGGGGACAGAGACCTACCCCCCCCCTGGTTATCTATGTTAAGAAAGGGAAAAGCAGTACATTAATACCTACACTATTATGCTCTGCAGTACTATGCTGCAATATATGTAACACTGTATACACTGCTGTCACTATTACATACCTGTTTAACCCCCAACCTCATATAGTAGGACATGAGGACATTACTTTTTTCACAAACATCTGTAGTTACTTGCAAATAAAAGCTGTTTACACTGCAATCTCTTCAGCAACAATGAGGTGCACTTTTGACATTTGTGAAGACTCTGCACAGTTGACACATATGGCAATCTGTAATGTCCTGACAATACTTTCACATCTATCAGTGTGGTCACACCTACAAGGCATACATATGACTCTGAAATGTGTACAGTCAGAAAATATCCGTGCAGTTGGCAATCATACCGACAGTACAGCAATCCAGCCAGTAAGCCTGAGAATACATTTTAGGGAATACATTGCAGTAAATCTACATCTGTAACAAAACAGTGTTGTGCTTACCAAGAGCAGGACCACAGCCTTGTCTGGTTTATGAGGGACCTGTGAAAAGTTGAGGGAGAGGTAATGTAAACACTAGCGCATTTTGCACTATAAGAGGGTAATGCATCGATATATCTCACATTTACAGTAGTTACTTTGTTAATTGATATGTTGGTTACAATCTGAGCATGAGATTCAAAATGCAGTTAAACTCCCCCAAAGAACAAACACCTGATATCCAGGTAAAAGTATCTGCACTCAGACACACTGAATTCTACAGTATTCCAATGCTGATCAGACTAAGCCTACCTGGATGCTCCTGTGCTGTGGAAACTGTGGTACCCACATCCACGATATATGGTGTGATCGATGCCCGAGAGCTGTCATGTGTTCCAAAGTTTCCTAGGAATTCCTCAGTGGTTATTCTGCTGCAGGCCCTCAATCGGTCACTCCACAATCCCTTGCCACATCTGCTGCTCTTCTGCATGCAGCATTAATCATATCCGTGGCACAGTGTCAAACTTACTCATATGGCCTGCTCTGGTGACCTAAAGCATTCACATCGCAGACATGGTCAGCCCACAGTGCTGCCTGCTGTTCCCTGTTGTACTTCCCCCTGGACATTAGAAGCTCATGGTATTGATGGAGGTCTTCCAGGATGATATCGTTTTCAGCATCCATAAAAGGGACATGTCATCTGGCACACACATTTCATGAAAGACAACAAAATGGGAACACATGTCAGGATCACCTATGTGGAAGTACATTATGTGTAGATACAGCAAGAATAGAATGGCCGACATTATCTACTGCTTGATCACTCGTTATATTCCACAGTGTGCAAACATACTAACCGTATGGCTACAACTCAGATACTAGCAATAGTCAGCTATTCCAGTGTGTGCCATGATAGATACTGCTGTATGATCACACAGCCAACATAGGAGTCCATTGTAGTGTGTCCCCTAGGTGCAACCCCCCTGATAATATGTCAAAACAACAGTGTCAAACAAATAGCAGTGTGGTATTACAACAGTTATACAGGTACATTCCCATGAGTCCAGTGTGCCACATATACAAAAAAAAACATTCCACCTTGATGTACTGCTCATCTCTGCCAACCTCTGTAGATATATCAATCTGGAGATGAAGGATCTGTCATCATTACAGTTCTAAGAAAGTCTTAATGCTGTACTCCCCATTCCCCTTATGTATATTCACATATATGCATCATTTTATAATGACATACCTGACAAGAGTACAATACTCTGCTGACATGCGCAAATACATAAAGTGTTTGTCAATGCATTTACTGTCTGAAGAAAGTCTCATAGAGACTGGTTCTCCTAGCCAACTGTTTGCCTTTTTAACATGGTTCTCATTACCAGGTGATTGGCTCTTAACCAATCTGTGGTTCTGAAATGCTAATTTCAGTAAGCGCAGCTGATTTGCAGTATAATCAGCCAGTGATATGTAACCACTGAGCAAGATATTAGGCCTTCATGTAAATTAGAAGCCTTTTCTGATATGCTGTGTTGGACATTCCTGGGATCAGGATACTAAATCATCGCAGAGGGTATGTCTGTAGCAGCTACTTTTACAAACAGATGTGTGTGCTATAGGCTGTAGCTGATGATGCAGGCAGTCAGCATAGACAGAGAGTGTGAACATTTTGGAGGACAACAAGCTGTAAGAGTAACAGTGTGAGCTGTGGCAGCCTTATTGTAGAGGCACGGCCATTGTGAGGCTACCCATTCCACTACACATTAAGGTATGTGTTTAAGATAAGTATGTTAGGTAATGGTATCACTAACAGAGTACTAAGCAACATGTTTGTTGTGCCCTTGAGCAACATAGGGGCTAATTATATCATTATGTCAACCACTTGGGCAACTGTCAGGCCATGTGTTATATTATGGTAGTCATTTGGAATGTGTGCATTTTCAGTCCTTGTTGCTAGCAAGACCTCCATATGTGTGTGTTGGTTGTGCAGCTGTGCTAATCAATAACATCATTATGAAATGATTGTGTGCTGCACTCTGATATTAGTGTGCCTCATTTGCATTGTCTAAGTAAAAATCTTCTGTGAATGCATATTAATGCATGAGCTGACAATTTATGCATTTATGGTGTTGCTATAAGGGTAAGCCAAGTGTGTTCCTAACTGCAGGCCTGTGACTTACATCGTTAAAAAGCAGGCATTTCATTTGAAATGTATTGTGTGGATAAATAGTGCATGACTCAGTCATTCATTGCTGGCTTCACAATAATGTAATTTAAATGCTACATACCACTGGATTTGAATCTAGGACCACGTGTGACAAAACTTACTCCTTGCAAAGCATTTAACAGACTGAGCTACTGAGTCACTGTTACAACATTTGTATTTGTGAAGGTATAAGTGCACAAATACAGTCTGTAACATACCTCCATTACATCCATTATTATGTTTCTGGCTTTATAGGGATGTATTTTTCCAGCAGAGTCCCAGTTAAACATGTATTTAGCCATTAATGTTTTAGCAGGTGTATTTGTATATGTTTCTGTTAAAAGTGCACATTTACCAGGTATTAGAGACCTCACACATCGATTAGTGTTTGGCTGGCTTTCTACTGGCATAGTCCTGTACCAGACTGGGAATTACACTCCCAATTTTTCCATTACTTTTTCAGCAAGTTTGCGCAATGCAGCGTGATGTGCAGCTGTGCTTAAACGCTTAAACACCCTTAATAATGGTTACTTGCAATTATTATGTTTTGCTTAAACCAGCTGTTTTAATTAGCAGCTGTGCGGTATGGCAGGGTAATGCAGTGGTCTGCAGGTGCTATGGTCTTGGGTTTGAAATATAGGACAGGTGTTTATTTTGTACATGTTTACTATCATTTAAAACATATATCAATCTAGCTCCATTTAGTTGAGCTTAGCAATGCTGCGTGATACACCGCATCGCACAGCATTACACAAAATATCTTTAAAGAAAAGAAAAAAGGGGAGATAGGACAGCGGTGAAATGGCGTGTAAGCAGGGGGAAAAACATAGTGAAAGGCAGGTAGGTATGTGCCAGAAAGGTGTAGGGAAGAACCATAGCTATTCATTTCTTATACAGCAACAACAGTGCACTTTGACAGAATTTGTAGATGAATTTGGACTGTCACCCCCAGAGAGAGGGGTGAAGAAAACATAACTCCATTGTCAAGTCAGCTGGACCAAATTATGTGTGTCTGGAGGACACATTTCTGAAATGGAGAACTATTTATGGGCCAATTTTTTTTTGGGGGGGGGGCAGGTGCCCATTTTTTTCTTTCTTAAGGTGAGAAAGAAATGTTGGGGAAGGACATAAGTACATGTGGGGGGTATGTTGGGAAGGTGAGGAAGCTTTTGCAAACAGAAAAGACAGCAGACAGAGGTGATGTGTGGCACAAGCGGGGGTGAACACCTTCGAAGGGGAAGGTGTCCTGGAATCTCAGTCTCATGAACCTCCACAAGGTAACAGTATGAATCAAGTCCCCACCAATGGGAATGTTGGCACTGCTTCTTGACTGCCCCTGGGTTGGCAGTGTGGTGGAGGCTGGGCTCTGGGGTGAGTCTGATCCACCAGGGTGGCCAGATCCTGTCCATCTGGTGCAGGTGGTGTCCAGAACCATGGAACACCATCCTGCACACCAAAACTGGCAGTTCATTGTAGGTCACAACACCCCCCTCCACCACTACTCCCAGAGGGTGTCCTGAGGGGCAGAACTAACTGACTCTGCAGGTAGTGCAGGAGCAGCAGAGGGGGACACCACTAGGCCGAGTTCCAGATGTGATGGGCCCAGGTGTCACGGCTGGAATTGACAAGGTAGTTGATTCACCTGGAATCAGCCTACCTTGTCATGTTGTAGTAAATTAGATATAAAGATAAGTTAAGGTTAATAATAACCAAACCAATGTCAGTATTAACATAATGGAACATAGTATTGATTAATCCAAATACATATTAAAGTATATTATGTGGAACACAGCATTAAATAACATAACAGTAAGTATCTTAACTGCAAACCAGAATGTATTAACCCATAACACAAACAAAACAGTTAGCTTAACAGAATATATTAATATTAAATCATAATAATAAATAACATTAATAAAATAATGAAGATAAGGGGTGGGGAGAGAGAGAAAACATACCATTAGTGAAGTTGCAGATGACAGTACTACACAGACTGCTAATACATTCATCTACAGGTCCGCAGTGTCAGTTTTGAGTACAGTGACTACAATTTTTCTATAGCTGATGTAGCATGTACATACCTGTCAAGCTGTTAGCATGGGACAGTATGAGTCAAGCACTAACAAATACAGGCACACAACTACATGGAACTGTTTCACATAATGTGCATGTGCATAACTACCAAGGTGTTCTGTAAATGGATTTGCAAATACATTGCATTCCAGCTAACCATTTATTTGCTAATCACAGACCAGAAAGATTGGGTAATTGTCATTACATTTTGAAAAATCATGACACTTAAGAGGTATGTTGGTATACATTAAGTAGACTAGACAGCCATCATGTCTTAGTTGGCAGGCCTGGGAGGAGAATCAAAAAGCTGTGACTGCAGGGGACATGTGCACATTATGTGACAATTGACTGCAGTGACATTAGAACTGACATGCAATGCATACAGCCCTACTGCACTTATTACAACATATTCTTATGAAACTACAATCCTACTTTACACTTTATTATTGCTCCTTAGAATCTGTGATGTATACACATGATATCTCCCCAGAACGTAAACTACCTTACCCATATACCTTGTTCCTGGAGTGGGGAGGAATAGAGAGCATTATGTGACTGAAAGTTGGCTGCAGGCAGCCCTGAACTATACTGTGGGTTGTGCAATACATTTATCAGGCAATTACGTTTGCATCCTTTATTTATTTCAGTTTTACAGCTGACTGCAGCAACATTAGAAGAGGCATGCAGTGAATATAGCCCTAATGTACTTATTACAACACATTAGTTATCTAACCACAATCCTGCTTTACACCTTATTGCTTATTGTTATTGGTATTGTTTATTGATTATTGCAGTACAGTTATCAGAAAATATCTGTATTTACCACACTCACGGTGCATTCTTGCCAGTCACCTGGTATGGGACTGGATGTTGTGAGTCCATTCAGCTGCAGCTGTTGGAAGAGAAGCACACCATTATGCATACCAGTTTTGCACAGATTCAGCTTGTATTTTAGTAAAGTAGGATCAAATATTCTTACATATCTGTGGATCATGCTCATCCCTAGCCTCTTGGACCCCAGATGTCAAAGGTTCCCCTTTTCCTTTACGTCAGGTCATTATAGTAATGACGACATTGCTCACCAGTGCGGGGATACCAGTAGCACTGGTAAGATCCCTGGCCAACCAATCCCAGACTTCAGCT
>NC_056727.1:1048989173-1049021673 GCF_019279795.1 Protopterus annectens
AACATAGGCAATTTATTCCTCATGGGCAACAGACACTGTATTTGTAGATAAAACTATAAAATATAAAGTTGTCTGCTAGCAGCAACCTCTTCATTAGTTACAGAACTCTTTAATGTGGAATTATTTAGATGCTTTTACTTCGTCAGAGATTGTGCATATTTACTGATACTGGTGGACTGTACAAGTTTGATTAGACTTTTATGATGGAAATGTTCTGAACTGGGCAGTTTTGCCATTATTGGTGGATGCATTTTGTTTCATTGTTTACTGGAAAAATGTTCAAAACAATAAATTTAAAATGGCCTCTAAAACTGTACTGTATTGTACAAGGAATATAATTTAATACAATCATAAAGGTGTATCAAAGAGCATGTATATATTTCATGTGCAAGGGGCCTGTGATTTGAAAACAGCCCAAAGTTAATCTTTATCTGCCACTGGCAAAATGTATTTTCTTTGAATGTGGGTTTCACTGCTGTTTCAATGAATGTGAGTTTCAAGGGCAGATAAGTTTTAATGCTAAATCTATTGTCATTGTGAGACTGCATTGCTTTGTTTATCAGACATCTATTAGTGTTTGTGCTATAAAATGCAAAATAAAACTTTCAAATGAAATCCAAATCATCGCAGAGGTAAAGCAGTATGCACATTACAGTGTTTATGGTAAATTGGGTGAAATAACCAAGAAATGGGACATTGGAATGGCTGCAGGGGGGAGGCTCCATTTGACCATGATTTTGTGAGGGGGGAAGGGCAGCAAACTCAGACAACCCCGGCTGAACTATACCTCTCAACTGTCCAGATTTTTGCAAAATTAATACATTTTTGCTTCTTATTTTTGGTTTGTTCCTCATATAATTTGTGTTTTTTTGGCAAATCATTTAGGAATGAACTGAAGTCACTAAATAATGACAGACATTGAGTTTCAGATGTCATAACCTTCAGAAAAATACATGCTAAAGCAAGACCTGTTATTCTATTAGCTGTCTAAGTTTATACAAGATACATTTTTATTACTGTTTGTATGTTCCCCCAATATATTTGGCCTTGTCCAGATTTCCTGCATTAAGAGGTTGAGAGGTACGTGCAAATAAATTGCTTTAGAGAATTAGGACTATCCAAACCTCTCAACTGTCCCCAATTTTGGCTCAAAATGTTGCTCTCCCCTAATAATCCCTCTGCAAAATTGCAATTTTGGAAGAAAACGTGGAGAGCTTAGAATTATGAATAACTGTAATGATCAGAGTTATAGATTACTTTTATTTCAGAAATGCATGTAGATTCTCTTATTTTGTCAGCTGCTCAAGTTAACAGTACTAATATTACAAAAGTGTCCCTTCTTTGACAGGTTCCCAACTGTATTGTGTGGCAATTTTATATTTTTGCATCACATTTTTGGTCAGTTTTTCATAAAATTGTGGTTTTCTGGCAAATTAGTGGCAAATCATTAAAGATTGAAGTTAGAAAATAATGGCAGACATTTGAGTTTCAGATTTCATACCCTTCAAAAAATTCATACTAATGCAAGACCTACTACTATTCTATTATCTTTCTAAGTTTATAAGAGCAATATTTAAAAAGTGTCATTTTTGGGCCTTTGTCCCACTTCTTTGTATGGCTTTGTCTAGATTTCTTGCTCTGAGGTTGAGAGGTATGAGTGCCAGAGCCATCACCATCAGCCAGAGACATTTCAAATTGTGACATATTTGTTGTAGCCCACTCCCTCATGTAGTGACTCTGGATGTGTCCAAGCAAGGCAAGGAGCAGTTATGCAGTGTAAGTGTGCAGAGTATTCCCCCGTCCAAGGTAGACACAAGTATGACAGTGGCTTTTCATCTGTCCTTGATTTTGCAGAATGTTCTGGTTTTCTGTCATATTTTTATACTTTTTATTTATGCTTCTTACCAGGGTGTTGCTGTGGTAGCATTGTCACCTCACAGCAAGAGGTTGTCCCGTTCGATTCTCGGCTGGAGTGCCTTCTGTGTGGAGTCTGCATGTCCTCCCTGCGGTCGAGTGGCATTCAAAAGACATGCATAGGGTGTGCCTTCATTGAAGGTTGGGTGTCGAGCTGGCACTGTAAAAATCTACTGCCCAATCATTAGCGGACTGCAGTTCCGCTGTGGTGACCCCTAACTGGGAAAAGCCAAAAGAACAACAACAATTATTCAAAAAATGCATGCTGTCGCAGTGCCCTGTTGCTCTTTGTTTAAGTAGCAATGCTTTAATGACCATCAGGTAAGTTTGTCGGAGATTGTAAGATGCAAGTTAGCTTTAATAAGCATGCTGTCAAAGAATTACCAACATTGAAAGCCTTTTTGTTATTGCCATGCAGAGAATATTTACATAACTAGATAACGTATAAGCCTTAGGTATTGAAATTCATGACAGTATTTGTAATAAAGGAGAGGATTACAGTATTTTCAGAAGCTCATTACATTTGTTGGAGACTTGCAGTCATCTTTGCAGGCTTTATCCGTAAACTAAACAGAATGCCAATCTATCATGTGTGGTCCATAACTTGTGCAGTAATCCTTTAAGCAATTTATTTACTTTGATCATGTTTTCCCCATGAAACAAGTAGATAGTTGTTATCAGGTAGCAGGTCTTTTTTGGATAAGAAACATTTTTACAAGTGGGGGGTATCAGCTAATTTCAGCATGTTACTTGGTATTTTTATAAAGCTGAATATAAATTATAATTAGAGCTGCAGTGCTAGAAGTGGTTTGAGTTGAGTGCTGCTTGTTTTTTTATACTTGATTTTGACTGGCATTCCAGTAATGTATTTAAAAAGTAATTTATTTTTTCATGCCTCACAACCTTTTTGTTTCCATCTAGCTATTAAGTGAGCTGTCATGTAGCCAATGCATTGAAATATTTTTTTCTTCTACACTTCATTTTGTCTTGATTGGACTCTCGTAATGACGGTTTGGCACCCAGGGCAGGGTATTTAATTAAAGTTCCAGTTGTTGTGGTTTTGAGAATGGCCCCACCCCTTTCTAGTTGGCCACACCCCTTCCCATTGGCCTCACCCATTCAGCTGTCTCCTGCAGCCCCCCCTTTAATTTGAAATCACTAGCCACCACTGAAACTATGTAAGAAAAAGACAGGCTTTCTGTGTATATAAAAAAATCCTAAACACTATTGAAAAAAAGAATGGTACAACCAAAACTTTGAAGTCTAAGATTTGAAAATCAAAGAAGAATATGAGAAAAAATAGCATATGATGCTCAGAACAGAAATAACATCATGAAAGTTAAGAACATGTTAACTATACTTTAATAACAGACAATGTAATGATTGCCAACAAATTTAATATTTTTACAAAATGTACGGTTAGTAACATGAAAAACATTTCAACAGCGAGCATTAACTTAGGGGATTGTTTTCCATATATAATTACTAATGTGAATAGTAGGTCAATATCTACTTGCCAGTTTGGGAACACCCCAAGACTCAGTACTGAGCCTGTTTTATTTAATAGTGTATTTTCTTCCATTCCCAAAAATAGACACTGTTGAGCAAGTAAGCCGATAGTATAACTGGTTTCTATGCAATGAATAAGTATGACTTTGCAAAAATTAATAGCTATATTTCGGAAATAATAACTTGGGCAGAAAATATTAGACTAAAGTTTAATACCAATAAATGTAAGGCAATATATTTATAGAAGCTAAGTTTTAGTAGTTTATATATATATATATATATATATGTATATATATATATATATATATATATATATATATATATATATATATATATATATATATATATATATATATATATATGGATCCCTATCAGAACATTGACTTACCATAATACTAAACTGCATATGATCAAGATGGAAATAACATTAATCTAAAAAAGTGAAAGTAAACATTGCCAAAATTGTAAAACACCACTGAAATGCAACTGCGCATGCACCACTTGCATTTCCCATTTTCCTCACTGTAGATCAATCTCAGAGTGGGTATATATAATTTACAGGGGATGTGTGGAGGGATGTAGCCCCCACATAGGGAGTGAAAGGGTGGTGCAGCCTCTCTGCAAAAACAGTATGAAATGTGTAATTTTGTTTAAAATGTTTCTTTTTTATTTCTATTGTTTAGACATGTTGACTAGTGCTTGCAGAGCATGCTCAGTTGTGTTTCAGTGTTTTACACTTTCAGCAATGTTTGCTTTTACTTTTGTGGATTTATTGTGTTTCTGCCTCAATCATATACAGTTAAGTATTATGGTAAGTCGACTTTTTGATAGGAATCCTTATATATATATATATATATATATATATATATATATATAGGCAGATATCCAGATATACAAATGTACATATACAGATACATATAGAAATAGGTATAGTTTATGTAATCAGTAATTATAAACACCTTGGTTTAATTCTGACTGACAGATTTTCCTTCAGCAAACATGCTGTCTACATAATATTGACAAAATACCTTATACTTGGAGATAGTTTTGTTTACTTGCTATTTATAAAACCTATATAAGATCTATCCCAGAATATAACATATTTTATATTTACAGTCAAAGTCAAGTGAAACAAAATTAAATTTGTATGAAGAAAAATTATGCAGTGCTTTACGTATCCAAAGACTATCATGTACTTTGAGGGTTGTAAAATAATAAAATTATTCACATAGAAGAATAGATATATAAGAAGAAAGGTTATTTTTTCCTATAAGTTACTTAATGGCGAATACTTGCCATCTGTCATGTATGACAAGAGATTCAACATTAAGTCAAAATTAAGGAATTGTAACTGGATGTTAAAGGTTTTTATTATTACCTATCTCATTTCTGTATCATTTGCATTATTTCCCCGCCATGAATAAATGTTGCTAAATATATAACTTTTTGAAGAATCCAGTAGCAGTTAAACATCAACAGCACCACTGTCAATAATTTTCATTAAAGATTTTCATTATATATGAAACCATGCATTAATGTCCTTTAGTTTCATCATATAGGATAGAATATTCCATGTCATTAGTAAATTAGTATTGTTTTAGTTAATAATGGTAAAACATTGTGGTCAGAAAAAAAGACAAGAAATGACTTTGGAAGAATGAACCTTATACTACAAATAGGAAAAGAGATACAACCCATCTATTCTTGTTTGCATACTTGATGCATGGGAACAATGAGTAAAATGTAAAGATTCTGTCTTTTTTAACTACTTTATGTCTTTCAGATTCAATCATTTAATACTGTAGCTTCTGTAGAAATTATCTGTTATTTGGATGCCTTGTCTCCTTTCTTTCCTAAATCTCAATTAAAAAATATAGTAAATATGGTATCTGGAACCATGTTTAACTAATTTTTATCATCATTACCCATTACCATGGATAAAATCCATAAAATGGAGAACATTGACATTTACGCTGTAACAGAGACCTGGTTCAAGGCAGCAGAAAGCACCACTGCACTACCAGGTTACAACTCATTCCACACCTTTCGGCCCTAGATCTTGGAATGAAGCTCCAAAGATGGTGGTATTTCCATATTCATAAAGCATGTGCACACCTCCAGACTGGTAGCCCAACATAATGTATCTGAGATACTTCAGGTGCAGCCAACATTGGGCAAGACAGCGATTCAGGTTGTAGCCTGCTATAGGTCCCCAACCATGTCCCAAGATTCGCACTCCACATTCCTAAGCACCTTGGAGATTATTAGGGTCCAACCTTACACTCTCATACTGGGCGACTTCAACTACCCCTCCATTAACTGGGAAAACTACTCATGTACAAATACACTTGCCCAACGCTTTCTGGAATTCATTAATTCCAATTATCTGGACCAACTCATTGTAATCCCCACTAGAGGTAGCAACATCCTTGACCTGGTCATTACTAACATGGGCAACTGTTGCTCTATGCCAGTAGTCAACTCCTCCCTGGTTAGATCCGATCACAAGCTAATCACCTTGGAAATCCACATCCCTCCCACCCCCCCCAACAAAGGTAACCACCATGAAAAACTTCTCCAAAGCTAACTTTGGAGTCCTAAAAACAGAGGTGGCTAACTTCATGGCAATCATGTAAATGGAGAATAGTTGCATGACCGCCATATCATACATCAATGCACTGTATGAACATGTACACAAATGCATAGATCTCACCATACCCAATAGAACTAAGCTGCTCTCCTCAAAAAAAGGAAGCCAATCTGCTGGTCCCCTGCCTTCGACAAACTATACAACAGAAGGAGGAAACTGTTGCGGAATAAGGTGAAGTCCCAAGACTGGAAAAAAACCCTTATCAGCCTCAGCAAAAGGTTGAGATCCCTCATCAAATCCTCTAGAGCTAGCTATGAAAACAGAATTGCAGCAGATAGTAAAGACAACCACAAGGCCTTCTATAGTTGTGTAAAGAATCTCTATGGCAATACCCAGATTTGCTCTGAGCTACTGCACAATGGTATCTCCTATACCGAGCCAACAGATATTGCAAATATACTGGCGAACATATTCAGTGCTAACTTTAGCCCCCCCCCCCAAAGGACCAATCACAATACCAGTAGATTGCCAGGCACCCAGTATTACTGCTGCACAGGTTAAAACAGCACTGTCCAAGGCCAAGAATACAGCTTCTATGGGACCTGACAGTATTCCCTGGCTGTGTTCTGCATGAACTACAGAGTGAAAAGGCACTTCACCTGTGTGCCCTGTTCAATCACAGCCTCACCCCAGGCTTTGCTCCTACCGAATGGCGCACTGCTACAGTCATCCTCTCCACAAAGGAGGAGTGACTACACACCCTGGGAACAATCGTCCCATTAGCCTAACGAGTCTTATATGCAAAGCTATGGAACACATCATCATGGACCTAATAAACAAAAATATAGGGAATCACCAAACTCTGGATCCTACACAGTTTAGTTTTGTGAATGGTAGATCATGCCTGCTCAACTTGGTTGACTTCTCTGAGTCAGTCACCAGAGCTGTGGATGAAGGTAAGGTGGTTGATACAGCCTACCTTGATCTGTCCAAAGCTTTTGATACCATTCCCCACTCAAGAATCATAGAAAAACTTACTAAGCTAGGCATCAACTTCTATATCACTAGGTGAGTTGCAAAGTGGCTCACAGACAGAACCCACAGTTTGAAAGTAGCTGATTCCAAGTCAGACTGCCAAACAGTCATGAGTGGAGTCCCACAGGGTTCGGTCCTGGGTCCTGTCCTCTTTGGTATCTACTTCTCTGAAGTCCAGGCCAACAGAAAGGGAATCTGGCTGACAAAGTTCGCAGATGATTGCAAGATGGGAGCTATTATTAACTCCCCAAGTGATGCTAACATCCTACAGAAAGGCCTCAATGAGACCAATGACTGGTGTCAGAACCATGATCTTAAGCTCATTGCCAAAAAATGCTTGAATTACCACATTGATGGCAGTCCACTGAACACAGAAGGTGTTATAAGGGATCTGGGAACACAGGTTGACAGCAACCTCTCTTTTGACCACCACATTGCCACTGTGGTCAGAAAGTTCTTCTATGTGGCACATCTCATTACTAAGGGTTTTGTATCCGGGAAGAAAGAGGCCATTGTCTCCCTCTACTCTTCCCTCATTAGGCCAATCATTGAGTACAATGCCCCATTTGGCATGTACCTCACTAGACACCTGCAACAACTGGAGAGGCCACAAAAATACCTTACAAAGAGGATCCTAGGCCTTAAACACTTGTTCTGTATGGACAGACTCAAAAAACTCCAACTATTCTCTGTCACATATAGCCTACTTAGAGGCGATCTCTGCTTGACTTACAAAGCCATGTCTGACCCAGCTCTGATAGAAATGCTACATCTAAAAAAATCCCAATCCCTCCGCATCACACACTCCAGAGACCTCAACCTCATTACCACAATCAACCGAACATGCTGGAGGGACAGGTTCATAACCAAGAGACTGCTCATGCTATGGAATAGACTTCCCGTACATGTCAAGCAGAGCACCTCACTGGCTCTCTTCAAGAGAAATCTTGATGAGTGGATGGGAAATAGAAAATTCACCCCGGGGATCACTCCAGTGGCTCTACTCGACAGAGGCACTAGGAACTAAGGCTGGGTAGCACGATGCCAGGATAATCCTATGGGCTAGGCTTGTAAAGGCTCCAGGGCCATTAGCCTAGTACACACCTATGAACCAGATAACTAATATAGACTGGCCATGCTGGAAATTCTACTCTGATAGTCTACAATTGCTATACATAACATTCCTTTATCGTCAGCAAAGATTGAACCAGCTTTGGCATTTTCAAACATTTCTTCCATAGAACTCTTACTTGCTTTTTTATTTGAGCAAGGATGTGCAGTCGCTATATATTATCTTGAACATAATCTAAATATGCCTTCTATTTTTCAGAAAATAATAAGTTAGAAAAAAAAGGCGAATAAGAAAAGCATGATCAAGTATAGTTAAATAACACAAAGAAAAAGGATTTCACAAAGGGGTTGGAAAACTTTTTATAAAATCTTTATTATACTTTAATATAATTAAAACTAAATCATTGGAAGCTGAATTGATTAACATCACAGATTAAAAGGGATTCAATGAATGCTTGTATTTTTTAATCACTGACTTTCCCTTCACTATTTCCATTGTAAAAGTTTAAGTGATTTGAGTAATGCAATATATATAAACCTCCTCCAGAAACTAAGATTTCTGTCATTCTCTCATTTCCTTTCATGACAGGGATTATTTATCCACATTTTAATATTATCCAGTTAATTTTTAATTAGGAGATTCTCTGTTCAAAAAGAATGAAATGAGTAAAAATAAATAGGTAATGAACTCAAACTGACTGCGATTTAAATATATTTATAATATGCTGTCAGATACTTTGCAAATTGTCTTATCATCTGCATGCTTTTAAAGTTATAACCCAGACATCTGTTCTGGAAATCAGTCTTAAGAGTTGTGTGTATCATAAACTATTCCTGTCTTTAAAATGTTGTGATAAAATGGAAAATACTAAGTTCATTCAGCAAACCTTAAACCTCAGGTTTATATCCAGAGTTGTCAGTAAACTTATTTGATATCCACAATGGAGATCAAAGGAAAACTCAGACATATTCATAGAGTAAAAAGTAAAAGTAATCAAAAGAGAAGAAGGCAGCATCCATGAAAGTATCAATCACTTTGTTGAAACCGTTCAGAATGCTATCAGTTTATCAAGCATTTAAATTACTGGTAATATGCTATTATTGAATGTGTTTTTATCAATAATATCATGTATGTAGTGGGTTGCTATGCATTAGTGAACTACATTAGTTTTCTGACTGTTTTATATTTATACTTTGAATTATGCTGGCATTGTTGCTATACAGTTTTATTTTTATTTGCTGTTACTGCCAGTGTGTTCTAAGAAAGCACCCATACTTACTACCAATGCATTTTTCTGAATGGATGCAGGCAGAAATTTCATTGTTCGGGGATATTTTTCTTTTTTTGATGGTGAAACTGGAGAGTTGTTATATATAAGTTGGCAAGAGGCTTTCCCTAAAGTAGAGGGGTGCAGGGAACATTTTTTTTAAATTAGCTTTTTTGCCATTTTGTATTTAGTGCAACGCTTTTAACAGAATCAGTTGTGTGTATGTGTGTGTGTGTGTGTGTGTGTGTGTGTGTGTGTGTGTGTGTGTGTGTGTGTGCATACGTGTGTGTGTGTGTGTGTGTGTGTGTGTGTGTGTGTGTGTGTGTGTGTGTGTGTGTGTGTGTGTGTGTGATGACGTGGCTCTCAAAATTTGCATTTTTGATGAATGCTCTTTTAGTTTGTTTTTGTGATAAGCTGTACATTGATAGGTAAGTTTGATTACTTTATATAAACGCATACATCTCTCTCTATGGATGGACTGATAGATAGATAGATAGATAGATAGATAGATAGATAGATAGATAGATAGATAGATAGATAGATAGATAGACAGACAGATAGATAGACAGATAGATATGGTTGTAACCCAAAAGGTTGAATACTCATATGGTTGAAAAGTTTTTATGTGTGTAAAAAAAAAGAGAATGTGCAAATAAATGAATGCATATTTGAGAGAATAAAAAATAATTTAATTATTTTCATATTTTTATATAGTGTAGTTAAGCAAGACTGTGCAGGAAATATATGAAAGAAAAAGAGGTGGCTGTAAAAATATGTAAGACTGTTATATTACTATAAGTGCTTGCAGGTTAAGGTTGTAGTAAGGGTAAGATAAATGTGTCCTTTTGCCTTGTGTAGTGGTACTGTTAGGGGAAAGGATTTTTAGTAATGTTTGTAGGGTTATGGTTACAGTTAGCTAACTCTAATCCTATGCCTACCTTTGCCTCAAGCCTAGCTCAATAAATTACAATACTAAAAGTAATTTCACCAGCAGTACCAGAAACAGGGCCTTTTAGCTGGGGGATGTATTCAATGCTTTGTGATTCACTCTTAGTAGTTATTCACTGTGTTTTGTGATTCTCTCTTTTTTACACTTTGTGATTCTCTTTTTTAAGTTTTAAGCTTTCATGATAAAATTATATATATATATGTATATATATATATATATATATATATATATATATATATATCTATATGTATACAATTCATATATTCATATACGTATATATATACACACAATTCATATACATATATATATATATATATATATATATATATATATATATATATATACACACACAATTCATATCATATATATATATATATATATATATATATATATATATATATATATATATATATATACACAATTCATATACGTGTGTATATATATATATATATATATATATATATATATCTATACAATTCATATATATATATATATATATATATATATATATATATATATATATATATATATATACACAATTCATATACGTATATCTATATATATATATATATATATATATATATATATATATATATATATATATATATATATATATATATATATATATATATATGTATATATATATATATATATATATATATATATATATATATATATATATATATATATATATATATATATATATATATATATATATATATATATATATATATATATATATATATATATATATATATATATATATATATATATATATATATATATATATATATATACAATTCATATACATATATATATATATATATATATATATATATATATATATATATATATATATATATGATCTTTTTAAATGAATGAACATAACGTTGTGTCCGAAACACTGACAGATGAAGATTAACATTGTAACATGAGCATGCTCCAAACACTAACCTTGGATCACGCAAAAGAAAAATCAACTGTTTTTGCAGATATTATTTCAACAACTTATCTCTGCTATAGGTCATGTTTCAATCATGAATTTTAAATCAATATCACTGTAAAATAAATAATAAAATAAATATCAATAGGTATTTCAAATGTAAAGTTTATAGTATTTCAAATGTAAATATTATCTGTATCACTAATATGATGAAATCAGTATAGATTCTAGCAGAAAACAAAATAATGGAGGAAAAATTCATTCCTTCTATCATTTTAAGTAATCATCCCAAAAATATGGGTACTAAAAATACTAAGCCATTCCCATATTGTCAGATTTTAAACCTTTGAAATAATACTATTAGAACTATTGAAATATGTCATGTAAAAGAGTAGAAGTGAAAGAATACAAATAAAGTGATTAATAGCTAAAGTGCTACATTGGTGAAGAAGACAATGCACACCAGAATCAAACACAGATGTTTTATCTTAAGTCATTCAAAGCAAAAAAGCATTTGAAATCACATCACACATTACTTGGTCATGCAAAAAAACCCCAAAAAAACATGCTTAATGTTCCCTATGGAGATTAAATTTATCATTTCAAAATTATAAGGAGAATCAGTGCTTTAAAATAACTATATCCATCAATCCCAAACAAGTTATCAAATAACTGCAAACTACCATGAACTAAAATAATAGAATAATCCCAATAATAAAACCAAGCAAAGTGGCCACATAAATTGTACTGTCAGCAGCTGACTAAAACCAGTCTGTCTTAGCTGGTATGAGAATGGGGGGGTTGTGTTAAATGATCCTATCCAGTCTAGATGCCATTATCAGGTTTCCAAGTGTCCTGAAAAAAATCCTTTGAATAGTACGCAAAGACACTTATCAGCCAGCTGGCAATGTAAACCTTGGTTCTGGGTGGTGGTCATTGTTGGTATGATACCCTTACCGGTATACAAGTATTTGGACAAAGGATTGGTGCCAATGCTAGTACTCACAAGAAATATCATAAACTGGAATATACTCCATGCTTTTGCAGTCTGAAGCAATCCCAACTCATGTGTTCATATTGCACATCATTTTGCACCAGTACGTTAGAACAAAATGAATGAGCTGATCTGTCTTTCCTCCTTCAGTGTATGCAGTATGCACTGACTAGCCACCCCTGACCCCTCCCCTTAGACTTTTTGTTCTTAGAAAATAATAAACAAAATGCAACAAAACAAACCTAGTGGATACCTCAGTAAAGTAACGTTATCCTGTTAATATGTTGTGTATTTTTAATTATTATTTTTATTAATTGCATACCCAGCTCAGTTTCATGGTTTTGAAAAATAAAAATACACAAAATTGAACTCTTTCAGATCATTAGCATTGCATCCTATATATTAATAATTAGGAGTAATTTTTCTCCTATTGTCCCATTAACTTTTATTATGATTGTTCATATCCATTACCTGTCCTGGAATGAGCTTTGATTGTGGCCTAATGATATGTATAGCATATTACCAAATTTCTATTATTTCTTGAATCTAGAGTCTTTATCTCCTGTTAACATGAATTTCTGACAATGTTCTAGCACACTAGTGCTGGTGTAAAACCAGATGTATATAAAAATTGAATCAGAAATGTTTATTTTGCTCAAATCTGTGTAATGAAATGCCTAATAATCTAATTATACACATATTTCTTATGAACCAAAGCATTGTTTCAAGTCCCCAACATCTACATTTTCAGAATCTTGATTCATAGGTTTATAGATGAATGATTGGTTAACTTCCCTGAAAGGTCATTTTAAGCCTAACCAATAACCCAAGGTCAGAATCAAACCCTGTACTTTGTGACTATAAAGTGAAGAACCTAACCATTATGTCAAACTCATATGATAGGTGAAATATCTTTGAAATACATACAGTCTCAGACTAGGAGAGTAGAAGAGAATTAATAATTTCACAGTCTCAGTTAGTGTCACCAAACCTCTTACTTTTCTGTGGGTCGAAGTGGGATATGAGTTTTTTTTTTTTTTACATAAACATATGACTTTCCATAAAAAAAACATGCAGTAAAGCATCGCAGAAAACTAGAATTCTAAGTAAATGCAAAATTTTAACTACCTTTGTTTCAGATTATATAAACTGTATTGTATATAGAAACCTTAAAATCATTTACTACATTGATTGAAAATAGTAAAAATACTTGTTTTCGTAAAAAATCACAAAAGTTATGCCATTTTTCATGTCCGACCTCCACTACCCAGAGTGGTAATGCCCTGTGAAAAGAAATAGGAGTAATAACATTAACTGAACTTCTACTACGTTTACTTGCAATTAACCAGCTTCTTCACTTGTACAATTCCAGCTATTTCCTTTTATTAACTAATATGGGGAAAAAAAGAATTTCACTTGTTGCTAAAATGTTACACAAGGCATGCTCAATCAAAAGCTTACATGCACAAGTGTGTATTATGTAGCTAAGATAAAATATAAAATACACTATTTCTTTACAAGGGGCATCCACTAGAAGAGAAACAATCTTAAAAAGATGGCTGCTGTAGTTTAAAACTGCCTCTAATACAAGGCATGAACCATAGGTGAAATCCTCAATTCACAGAAGTAGGAAAATCTAGCATATTGGAAACAATAAGTTAAACCCTTAACTCTAATCCAGAAATAGTTCCCAACATTGGCTTCAAGTTAAGTATGTCAAGTATTTTTTTTTATTCTCAATTTAGATTGATCCAGATGCCCAGGTGCCATGCAATAAACTTATGAGAAGAACATCCCATTTTTCTACATGTTTATCCTGACCATCCTAATTAATTTCACAGGTATGGTGTAGTCTGTAAACCAAGTTCATATTTCCTCATACCACTTTCTTTTTAGATCAGTTTAAATCAGTACATTTCTCTGACTGAGGCTTTTCATATTCCATATGAATCTGTGCCACATCCACTCAGCAAACCATTTTCCAGACAGCATAAAAAATCCCACCATATGGCACCACCCAACATGCATCCCAGGTCCAGAAGTATCGGTGTACAAGACATCTCTATCATTCCTGTCTTCTGCACACAAATGAACATTAACACAATTGTAATGTACTTCCTTACAACACACACACACACACACACACAGAACAGGACACTGCACTAACAAAACAATTCAGTTTTACCTCATATGAATCTGCTTCTAGTGTGGGAATCTCAGAAAACTTTAGCACTTGGCCATTTATATGCTTTTAAGGTCATTCCAACAGTGCAGTTCCAATCAGTGAAGAGCCTCAGAATAATCAGGTGATACAATAAAAAGCCACAACAAAATAAAACATATTTACAATAATGAAATCCTACCTCATAAAATTGAACAGAACAGAGCTGTACCATTCCTCTAACAATAACTTTTTTTTCTCTAAAAGCTAGACAAATGTGCAGTCGAATCGTATTCAAATGTACATGATGTGGATATATTCAATATATTACTGGATTACAGTTACAGAAACAAGTACATTTGTAAAATTGAGAAACCGTGGAGCAGTGTGAAGAGAAAGCATAATTTAAAGTGACATTTGTCACAGTGATCAGTTAAGAAAGCTCCAATCCATGCTTTGAACCTTTACATATGGCAGCTGGAGAGACTAACCTGTTAGAGCACTGACGAGTGGCTCAAAAGAGCTCCATTAAAGAAGCGTCAGCCAAATGACTATTATTAAAAAAACATAAATATTTTCTAAAGAAACTAGCATAATCACGAATATTTGTAAAATGTGAAATTTGTTATAAACCCCAGTAAAATGGTAACTATTAATCCAGTAATATGCTAATATAATTAGTGAAGATTCATAAGGAATAATATAGTGAACACTGCTTGCGAGTGTCTGACAACCTACTGAATATTTGCATGCTGAAAATTATAATCTGGACTATACAATGTTGAAATGTCAAAATACTGAAACTTCAAAATGTTAAAATCCAAATCTTATATAGCATACATGTACTACATATGTATGCTGCATTAGAAAACAACCTATTAGCACAAAATATCACTTTTCTATTAGTAAAACTCAGACATAATAGGCAAACTCTTATAGTTTTTTTCTTTAATAGCAGCAGACTTTTCAATTAACCATAGCATTAAACTGCATAGTCACTGTCCCATGTAATGGTAAACTTGCCTACTTAACATAGATTTCAAAACATGCTCCTTGTCTAATCAGGATAGAAATGTAACCACTATGGGGCACATTTTTAAGAAATTATGTTATCCCTCATTTATTCAATAACACCATATATTTAAGTTATTTCATTTTTGCTTTAAAGATCCTTAATAGTTTTAATCAAGAAATTATTTTGATACAAGAAGAAATCAATTTGTCCTCTCTTTCTTTAATTCTCCATATGTATTATTAACAGGTTACTTGTAGTGGTTTATTTGAATGCCTTATTGTCAAACCAGATTCTTATAATGCATGTTTACTGAATAAGTTCTAATTAATATTTTATTTTAAGTAGCTTCTTCATAAAACTTTAATGATATTGTGCAGGTCTCTGTGTGCCATAGAATGCCATATAAAACTCTTTCTGTTTCATAAATAGTGTAATGCTATGGAAAAAGATTGTGCAAGATTTCTTGCAAGATCCTGCTCCACTGTACACTACCCCATACATCCTTAGCTAAGGAGCCTACCCTCAGTCATGTGCTATTTAACAAGTTGTATTAAGCTATGGATCAAGAATGGATGGCTGAGCAATGGCATTGCACTTGGCAGTGCAGCTATCCCTGGCCCTACCAAAATGTTCCTCATGATACTATATTGTACACATACCTCTCAACTGTACAGATTTTCGCAGAATGCCCAGATTTGTGCCTCATATTTTTGGTGTGTTCCTCCTAAAATCTGTACCTTTCTGGCAAATAGCTGATGATTGAAGTCATTAAATAATGACAAACATTTGACTTTAAGACTCTACAACCTTCAGAAAATTCATGCTAATGCAAAAGCTATTATTCTATCAACTTTATAAGTTGGTAAGAGCAATATTTAAAATCTGTCCCTATTTGTCCACCCATCATTTTAGGCTTTGTCCACATTTTTTGCTCTAAGCGGTAGTCTGTACATCATACTTGTGCCATACACAAGCAAAAAAACTTCCATTGCATGGAATGAAACTCCAGTCCAGCATTAGAACCACACACTAACCTCTTCCACCCCATACTGTGATGCTGCCAAGCTTCCACCATTAGGAGCAGACAAAACACCAGATCACTTCATTACCATAATATGATAATACTGGCCACACTGATTATGTGCCTTATGCTGTAATTCATTCATCAATATCAGTCATTCATGCTGGTGCTGTACAGTGTTATTGATTAAAAGAGCTAATTACTGCACAGTATGAATTATCAAATTGTTACAGTTAATATGAAATAATATTTCAAACACCTTTATTGAATTATCACTTGTGACATAGGCACATTTACATTCATATAAAAGTAATCAAACTATATTAACATAACAGACATTATACTTCACATATATTGCTATATATCATATAACCTAAGCAATATTACATAAATTATTCAATTGGTGCCTTTTTTAAGTAAACATCTTCATTAAACCATCACTGACTACATAGGCAATCATGTATTTATATAAATGAAAACAAATCACACCGACACAGTCCTAGTCACAAGCATTTTACATCACAAACCATACTGACACACTCACAGTTGCAAACATTATACATCACTTATAATCTACCCAATCTTTCTCACTCAAACATTACATAGCTCATTTAAGTCCTACTACCTTTTAGGCCACATTCCTCCCTTGTACATAATGACTAAAAACTTATTATATTCAGTTGCTTATCCAAAGTTTTGCACATTATATTACATTTGTGACTGACGTACATTGAACTTATTTAGCCAATTATTCCCTTATGTGGAATAGAGTGAAATGGCTGCAGAATTTAAAATAAGCACAGCATATTTCTGCTCCTTATATCAAGTGCTGCTGTTAGCCTATTAACAATACCATAAGATTCAGTAAGCATGATCTCCTTAAACATACCTCTGTGCATCACTACACATGCTTGTAAAGTTGTACAAAAAATTGTTTAGACTCCAGTCTATGCTTTGTATAGTTCTTTCTCGATACAGTACTTCGATATTGTGATCACATTTATATATTTTTAAGAAAAATATGTAATATTGTTAAAAATTTTACAAAAAATGCCCATTGAGTTTGTTCCTTTTTAAAACTGCCCAACTGTTGGAAGTGATGTGTCTTTCTCCATTTACTCAGACCCCCCCCCCCCCTCCAGTCATCTGAAATTTTGCTGCAACAATGGGCTATGGTTAAAGTTCGTAATGCTCAGTCTAGTGAAAACAACAAGACAGTGCCTCTATCTCACTGTACCCACATTTGAAATCCATGTTCATGGTTCAGAATCAATTTATGACAAATTTGAAACCATAATGAACAACACTCACATTACCCTTCACTATCTCCTAGCTAGTGAAATCTACATAATGAAGTTACAACATTGCCATAAATGTACCAGCAACAGATGCATATCTCAAACAGTAGGAAAAGCATGGATGATGCCAGTTACTTTTAAAGCCTTAAAATCAGTAAAATACAATATTTATTTTTTTGTTTAACATTTATTGACCAGGAAAGTCCAACTAGGTCTGAGCCTATTTTCAGTGCAGACCCGAGGAGAAATTCTAACAATTAAAGCAAAAGCTCTTGTAAATAAATTATCCTGTGTATTTTTATGGGGGAAGTAGAAAACGTTTGATTATTTCTGTTTTGCAAAACTGCACATGAGCTTTAAATAAAGTTAATTATAACAGGCTTCAATGAGAAGAAATAATGTAAGCAGTTTTGTTATTGTGGAAGCATTTTATCTCATTTAGAACTGAACTGCATATCAAATATCCTTGATGTGCAAATGTTCAGGAAGAACACCCAGCCATTAGTAAGTGTTATGCCAAGTTATCCTGCTTTTGCCATAATGTATCCAACTTTTTGGATACAAGATGAATTTAAGAAGACTTTGTAAAGTTTTCTACATATCAAAGTAATCAGTTTTCAAACCAGAATGCAGATGAGCAGTTTAGCTCATGATTTGATTGTCCAGTGGTTCTGTTTTATAAGGCTATCAGCTAGAAAATGGCATATTTTATTTTGAGTTTTTTGTAGTCTGGTTATAATTGTTTCTGTTGATGCTGATATAACTCGTAGGGCATATTCTAGTACAAGAATTAGAATCCCCTTAGTTGATACCATCTTTACATAGTAAACTTTGAAATTTGGTGCCAAGTTAAAAGCAGCGTATGGGGTTTGTACTATAAATGTGTTACATGATTGGTTTAGATCAGCCATGATCTACACCATAAGATATAGAAACAGTTTATTTTAATGAGAGACAATAATGATCAAATTTAGTAGAGATGTCAGACCAGATGTTTGTTTAGTGACTACGGTGGAGATCAGCTATTGGGTATATGAAGAGGCAGTCTGAATGACCAACATCAGTCAGGAAGTAAGTCAAGCCTTCCAATGGAAGTTCTTGAATATAAATTTCCCTGACAATCCAAAATGTTTGTGTATCTGTGGATAGCCTCTGGCATTGTTTCTTCTACTTGTACAACTGGATAATTTTTACAACTGTATGTCCTTTGACATGCTTTTAAATGTATATTGCATATGTCATGGTTGCTAACATTGTGGACAACAAGAGATTTGTTTTGCATACCCCTTTTGTATTATACTGTTCTGATTGTGTCGTCAAATAATTTGTTTGAGTTTATTGTACTGATTTCTAGTTAAAGCTCAAAAAAGACTAATGCTGTATTATTTTATGTTCACTATCAAGCAAAAATAGCAATTTCTTCTAAAATGTATGTCTTAGTCTCACACCATTGCTAGGATTAAAAAAAAATCTGTGCAAGTCTATAAGGGGAAATAGTGTAGATGAAGTATCATGATCCAATCCAATATTAATTTACTATGCAGTAGGGGCAACAGTATATGACTGGATCTGAATGAGTATACACTTCACTTGCAAAAAAGAACAAGTCAAGTCATGATTGGGGCAGCATCGCAGTGGGTCACATGACTTCATGAACCCAATACTGGGCAAGTAGGTTTACTATCAAAATGTCACCTGCCAAATAAAACCCTAGTCAGAACATTGAAGCAAAGAGTGAAACTGACAATGTACATCAAGACACAATGTCGAATCAGCTGAATGAATGCAGCAGATTCAACATTGTCACTGAACAGAGTACATGATTTCCATATAGACGCACAGTTAAGTGAAACTCCTACACCTTACATCAGGTTTTTGCAGAGGGGCAACCCCCCCCCCAACTAACTATGTATTTCAACTCCGAGATCGCACTACAGTGAGGAAAGGGCTGAATGTCCCAAACTGCACTGTACTACAATCTCTGTGCAGTACTTCCAGTTCATATAAGCACATCTACAGTAGCATTCGTTGATAAGAATTTGGAACATGGCATGCTCAGCAACATGGAAATTCAGAAACCTGTCTTTTGTTTTTCCATCTGTGGAGCATCCATGTTCATCTTTTTGATAGTGAACCATGCAAGTAGCATGCCCACATGGTATATGTTCACATGTTCAATGACACACTAATATAACCATAGCTGATAGCCTAGTAAAAGCTCCACAACAAAGTGCCTACTATTTTGTCTGGTAAACAGAAAGGAAATGGGTGAATAGGACAGTGAAGAAGGAAAAGGAACACATAACAGAGGGAGACAAGTCAGCACAAAAGACAAAGACCAACAGCAGAGGCATTGACATAAACAGGGAGGGGCAAAAAGGAGATACACGGACAGTGGGAGGATGGGATGATCAATAGTGATAGTGAATTGGGGCTAAATATTGAGGAGGAAAATGCGACACAAGGAAAGGAAATATTCTGGTGAGGGATACAGTGGGATGATGGCTGCCTGAAAAACTACACAATATATAACCATTCAACATCAGTCACTTTTTTGATCACCCTCATGCTTGGACCCAAACTCTGTTGGCCTGCTAGTCACGGCCATGCAGATGTGTGACTCTACCAGGCATAAGAGAATATTCACCAGGATGTTAATAGTTGTTTCTGTCTTCCAGTCCACCAAGGCCATCACCTGGCCTTTTGCTTCCTGCCAGGTTACATACATGGACCTCCCCTGACACCTACTGTGGGAAACCTACACTCCCTATAAGACACTGGGCATCAGAGGGCACCAAGGATCCATTAGGGTCACCTGTCTTGTTAGATGGCCTACATCACCCAGCAGATAGGCAAGACTGGAGACCTCTGGGGACCCGACAGGTGATTGCAAGGCAGGTGTGGGGGTTGCTGCCAGACCACATCTACTGCTGCTGCTGACACCACTGTACAAAATGTGAACATAAATGGAGGCAAAGAAAACAAACAAGACGCTAGAAATAAAGAAAAGGTAAAAGCAATTATAAGTAATGTTTGCTGTACTGAGAGTACAGGACACAGAGAAGAAAAATGATGTTAAGTTTGCAATGGCAAAGCAAAAGCAACATAGAAGCCTGCCATAAATAAATCATAGAATTATGTGCACCACAACAGGAAAGAAATTAAATGTTACCTAACCATTCTTCCATGGGGAGGACAATGGCACATTCCTTGAGTTGCAAACAATATGACTGCGATGGGTAGTAAAGTTGGACAGAACAACCCACCCCTAAACATGAAGCACCTAGTTTGGAGGATCTAAGCAGCAAACTGGTAAACACAGCCTACCACATCTTCTGCATGGCATTATGGAGACCATGGCATGTATACTCTGCTATGAAAATGCAAAACAAGTACACATGGAACAATGAAACCTTGTGATAATGCCACACCATGACATATGACAGCCACCATTAATCTCATCCAAGCCTATTAGATAAATGCCCACAGTATGTCAGCTATAAATGATAGGGGTATTAGAATAGCCTGTATATGAGTAAGGCATGGCAATTTGAAAAGGGCATTGTGTAGCAATAGCAGGGTCGATGGATATGGATTTGACACTGAATGCAGCCAGTCAATCAGGTCCAAAGAAAATAACAACATCTAGGGTGATGGTGGCACTCCTATCAGACAAATAGGATTCCCTGGTGGCATGATTCACAGACAAACAACTGAAAATGCAGTTACAAGCTATGTGACATATAAAACAAAACAAAGGTTTAAGTAATGGTGCAAACATGGACAGTTAAACTGGTGCCTAAAATATAAACAGCTGCAACATCAATTTCATATATGCACTGTAAAACCTGGGTAGATAAGTTCTTAAGTAAGTACTAGGCTAATTGCCATTGTGGGCAATTTTAAGCTTAGTCAATTTCCCTTTCAAGGATCAGAATCAAACATTCTACCTTGTGTTTGTGAAGTAAACACTTTAACCCTTATACTGCCCCAACCCCTAAAATGTATTCTCTTTTATGTGCTAGATGAGTTAAATCACATGCAGCCTGGTTTATAAGAATAATGCTCTAACCCCTGAGCTACAGAACCAGAGCAGATGATTGTGGTCTGACTCTACAGTCACTTCCTCTGATGGCTTTTAAGCTGGCACCTCATTTATGGCTGTCTCTAGTCTGCCCAGTCATCTAAAGGCAATCTTCTGATCTAGCTGTCTGCATTTCACCATGTTTTGCAGAATTGCAGTGAGTGCATATATCTTGTTGCAAGTCTCTGAAACATACCCCAGCAAATCACCAGAAGAATATAAGCTTTGAAAGTGGGTCACCATCAGTCTGAATACATGCTTGATGATGTTGCAAGTATGCATTAGTATGATGTTGTATTGCATCTCAACCATGTTCCATAGTTTTTGTATGGGAGTCATGAGTTGTAGCTCCAGGGCATATCCAGCATCCTCAATGAGATACCCATGAGAAAAACCACATGCACAAAAATCACTGATAGATAACATACCTATGACAGATGGAATCATAGGAACTGCCTGGATGGTGCACAGGCACATTGTATATAATATCATGTGCATTGCATACTAAATGACACTTAATGGAGTGTAAATCTTTTTGTTTAGTGTAACTAAGTCCCTATGGACTAGGCAAGGTCTTGTTAGTGATGTGAATGCAATCAATGGTCCTTAGAAACTCAGAGAATTGAGATATTTTGTAGACTGTCTATAAATTGCTGTTTCTTTCCCCTCCATTCCATGGTAACCATATATGCTCACCTACATGCTGCATCATAACATCAAGGAACTGGTTTAGTATTTGTATGGTGGATTCCTGTAATATGCCCTACGTGGCATGGCCCTTGATGGCCACTGAAATGTCTCTGTAGCAAGAATAGTTAATACCCATACTTTGGTGTCCACAGGGATCAGTATGCTTTGCATTCCATGGAATTCCATGTAAGGGAGGCACATGTCTACAAGCTATAATATAGTGTCTCTGTCCGCACGACAGCATTCAGCTACGCCTATCATGGATGTGATGGCATGTTCAGTAGAATTGACTCTTCTGTGAATTAGAGGGTGACAACGTACACCATCATAAACAATGGTTGCAAGAATATCCACTAACATGTGCTGTATGACTAATATGGTTGCTTCCCCTAGCATTATTGTGTGGTCTGTGTCTCTTTTCGTTAGGAAATCACGGAGTACAAAGTCAACACAGGTCTTAGCACATCACTCAATTTCTATATGCTTCTAAATCACTCCACTATATGGCTTACCCTCATTTTCATTTGGATATTGGCTTATTACTATAATATAGCTCATTAACTTATCATTCTATGTTCATTAGTATATCACGCTAACCACTTAATGTTGCCAGATTGATAGCCGGTACCATATGCATCTCTAAAGTGGCACCATCTTATGTCACTGCTCATTGTTCAGTTTTGCTGACTGCAATGCATTAATCATTTCTGAATCCCATCACTTATCCTTGCACATAGATATGCTATGTTAATGTAGCATTCTTAAAGTACATTTTTAATTTAAATTACTTGAAAGGTTTAATATGGGAGGAGTGATTCTTCAGCCAAATTCACTCCCATTTTATTCATTTATTTAATTTTTCATTATATTTACCAATCAGTTTGCAATTATTACATTTGAGTTAATTATTTGCATTATTTGAAAGGCCTGCATTGTAGTAATGTTTTAAATATTTTAACATTTCTGTACCCTATTGTAATTCTGAGACTCAAAAATATGAGTACTGAATTCCGGAAAAAAAAATAGGAAAATGCAGCAGAACAGTGAATGTCAAACATTGCCATTCTGCATTAAGGATTTTTTTTGCAGTGAGGCAAGAATCACTGCATCTCCTAAACTTATGTATACCAACTCTGATCTCACCAAACCTCAGAAAAAAAGGTAATACATTGTGAGATGACAATCTTGGCCTTGGTATACACAAGTCCACACTTTCCCTCTTTCAATCTCACTGTTCCAAGACTCTCTACACCAAGTCATACAATATCAATTACCTAATGATTCACTTATTCCTTTGAGATGTAAGTACAGTTATTTAGTTTGATTTTATTTGCTAGTTGTTTATTGGCTTAGATTTATATTTCTGTGTTTGACTTATAAGTTTTCTCCTTCATCACAGAGGGGAATACTGCAATTAGATGACAGCATAAAAGGATTAGTAGGAGCTCATCCCAGCTTTAGCTATAGAAACACTAAGTCATTGAAAAGATTGCTTTATTATGAAAAAAACATGAAAAAGGAGAGTAATTTCCTCTAGAAAGGGGACTTTTGCATGTCGTAGTTGTAACCAATGTAACTTCATCATGAATACAAATACTTTTGAACATCCAGATACAGGCATTCAATATGAGTTTAGCCATTATGCTGATTGTAAATCCAGAAATGTGATTTATTTAGCTCTCTGTAATAAATGTAAATGTTTCTATGTTGGTAAAACAAATAGAACATTAAGGGAGCAGATTAGAGAACATATATATGCCATTAGTAGAGAGAATGAATGCAATGCTTTAGCTAACCATGTTTTACATAATGATACGACACATACGTTTAGATTCATGATTTTGGAATATATACATGCTACAGAAAGGTTAGGGAACATTAGCAATTATACGGAAAAAGAGGAAGCTAAATGGATAATTATGTTATCTGCTGATAAAGGACATGGTTTGAATGATAGATTTACATTAAAGCCATTCCTCTTGGACAAACCTCTGAGGCACTAATAATAATAAATATAAATAATAAAAATGCTTTGATAGCATTGTAAGGGTACACAGGTGTTTCTGACCCCCTTTTTGAGATAAGTTTCCATTTGGATAAACCTGTGAGGTACTTAATAGGAATGTTTTTGATACCATTGTAAGGCTATATAGGTGTCTTAAAACCTCCCCTCCCTTCCCCCCTCCCTTTTTTTCTAGCAATACCCTTTCCTTCTTATGAATGTATCTGTTATGAAGTACTGGTTATTTTTATCATTTTTAAGCATATGCATAGTAAGTTTTTACTCTGTGTATAGATCTCTTTTGTATTAGATATACTAATTTTTTTAAAAATATTTTTTAGAATTATATATTCTCTCTTAGTCAAGCGAAATATACATAAATGAAAGTTCTTATTAGAATATGATTTTTAACTCTAGAATAATAGTAACTTTAAGGATGTTGTCTCATTTTGCCAGGTGTCTATTGTGAGACATTTTGTTGGTTCTTAAGATGTTCAATGTGATATTTAAATAGCTCTGAATGTTGGTGTTTGTTTTAAGTCTGATGAAGCATCCACGGAGTTGCTTCTTCAGTGCAGTTGTGGATTTATAGTTATTTGAAGTGATTATCATCTGGTTTGCTTCGATTGTCGTGGAGTATTCACCTTTCTTTTTCTCTGAATCTGGTACAGTATATTTAAGGCTTGCCCTCCTGCAGAAATGTTGTGTTCATTGTTTTTTTTTTTTTTTTTTGCACCACTTCAGTATTTTGAAATACTGTAGCTGATGATAGATTTCAAAGAAAAAGTTTTCCTAACATCCCTATACCTTGGTTTGGTGTTTTATAGTTCAGATAAATAAAGCTATAATATGCACTAAAATTCCACTTTTTGGCACCATGTAGTGATGCAGTTTTAATAATGTATTATGTTGGTAGTTGGTTTTCATGATATTTGTATATCATTATGTTTAATTGATAGGGGTAATAAGCACTGAATGGATGTGAAGAGTATTTAAGCATGTTGATAAAAGGAAGCGGTTATCTCATAAAGTCTGATGTAGGGGATGAAAATGCTCTGATTTTAAGTTAAAACACTAATAGAAACATTGTTTTATTAAGTTTGGTGAAATTTGTGCTTTATTAAATTATTTTTCTGATTCTGTCAGTCTGGTAGCTATTGGTTTTTAAGTTGGTTTCCAGTAACTGTTTCTGGGGGCACTTGTCCTGCTGAGGTGTTTTAACAACAGAAGTTTACCAAATTCTACAAGTGTGCCATATAATTTCTTTGATTAGAACCCAGATAAAATATTCAAGAAATCTGCTTTCTGCTTATGTATCAAATCTCTTTATTTCAATAGATTCCCAGAGAAGACAATATGCATATTATCATTTGCTGCATGGGAGATTTGCCTTCTTACTGGAAGTATAGGACCTATAACTCTGAGTCCTGCAAATTTGAAAAATAATATGTAATTACCAACTAAATGCAGCAACTCTTCCTAGACCTGGTATTCATGAACAGGGGGGGTGGTACTCCCTCCCATGCATTAACTCCTTCCTGGTAAAATCTGACCACAAAATTATCTCCTTTAGTATTAAAACTAACACAAAACCCCCATCAAAACTCCAAACCTGTTAAGAACTTTGCTAAAGCCAATTACCTCAAACTAAGTGACAGCTTATTAAACCTTCCAAGTTCCTATGAACCCGGATGACATTGAGGCCTACTCTGTGCTGTACACAAAAGCTCTGTACAGCCACATTCATAGTTGCATAGAGGAGGCAGTACCTGTCTGAGTCAAACCTATGATTACTGGCAAAAATAAACCACCCTGGTGGACCCCTAGTATAAATAGGCTAATTGACAAAAGGAAAAAATCCACTCAAAAGCCAAGAAGGAACAGACAAAACAATGCAAAAAGACACTCACCAGTCTAAACAAAGAAATTACACAGCTGGTCAAACCTGCTAAAGCAAACCTCAAGGCAAAGGTAGCCTCCCAGCTGAAAGATAACCATAAGGCTTTTTTTTTTTATGTTTGTAACCTCAGGGGATATGATCAGCAATGTGCCAAGTTAATCACAAATGGCAACATATCCTTCCAAAAGTGAGTATTATGCACTTCTTGGAACTGTGTAGTTGTTGTCATTGGTGGATTCTATGACTAGACCTAGTTTACAGTCACTGGCAAACTTAGTCAGCCAGAGGGCTTTGATGCTTGTCTTGACTTCAGAGAAGAAGAAGATGTCAAAGAAAAGCAGCTGCATTATTCAGCCCTGAGGATCCCAGCTAGTGACCTGCCATTAAGTGGAGGTAGACTCCCCTACCCTGACTTCTTGGTCCCTATCTGTGAGACAGCTGTCTGTTCAGTGGGTGACATATGGTTTAGATCTAGTTTTACTGGCTTATCTGCAATGCTCAAGTGGGATATTGTGCCAAATGGTTTGACCACGTGAAGGTAGACAGTATGCACTGTTTTTCTCTTGCCCAATGCTTTGGTGACTTTTGTGAAGGAGTCCACCAGGTTGAGTAGGCATGACCTACCCTAAACAAATCCAAACTGAGCTGAATCCTATTTCTGAATGTTACCTACGATGTCATTTATCATATCCATGATAATTATTACCATAACTTTACATTTGACACTAATCAGGCTTATGGGTCTATAGTTTCCACGGTCTGTGGATGGCCCACCCTTGAGCAGAAGAACAAGAGTTGCAGTCCTCTATTCATTTGGCATGAAGTTTGTTTGGAGACGCTTGTTGGTAATGATTCTAATGGGAACAATAGGTTATCTTATATGCTACTAAGGAGGAAACGTAGAATATTATTAATACCCATGGATTTAATATTTTTTGCCCTGGGGCCACGTTTTAGGACTTCTTACCTGGTGAAGTTGGGGAATTATGGCTGAGGGCATTCCTTGAGAGGTATCTGGTGGTGAAATCAGGGTAAAAGTGAAACTGAACCTATCAGCTAGTAGATTAGCTATATCCTCTGACTCAGTATAGGTGATTCCATTTGCAATTAGTTGAGCTGGCACATTGCTGTGCATTGCCTTTGAGGTTGCAGTCATAGCTTAAGAACGCCTTATAGATTGTCCTTAGAATGTGTGGCTACATTTACCTCAAATTTGGCTTTGGTAGTCTTAATTAGTCCCCCTGAGTTGCTTATTAAGTTTGATGAGGGAATTCTTGCATTGCAGGGCATTGCATTTCCTATTTTTGTGCATGAATTTCTTCCTTTTGTTATACAACCTATTTAAACTGGGATTCCAGCAGGGCTTCCAGGGCTATTTGTTTTTTTGAGCTTGACCTGGGCTTATTTCAAGTAGGTATCATTCCCTATATATAGCTGCATACATGATTGTTCATGGACTTTGTGAATGACTCTATATAGGCAGCAGTATTCCATGGTTTTGAATGGGCTTGAAATTTTGCCAGGGTGTCACTTAAAAGCAGGAAGTTTGCCTACGAATAATTCCTAAATATTTAGTGCCGTTAAGTGGTGTCCCAAGCTTTTCTTTTTTTTTTTGAAGGTGACACTTTTGTGGTCTGAACCTATCAGTGAGGACAATGCACTCAGGGATGTGCAATGTTCACCCATGTTTGTGAAGACTGAGTCAAGGATGTTTGCACCCTCAGTGGGCATATGGACTAGCTGGTCCAGGGATTTATATTGACAAAATTAAGGAATCTTTGGGCCTGCATGTTTGGGGTCATGTATGTTTCCCATTTTATAGAAGGATGGGTGAAGTCGCCCATGAGTATGGTGTTGGATAGAATGGATACGAAACTGATGTGAGTTTCTTGGATCATAGTGTGCATTCTGTAGTTCACAAGTATATGATATGATATCAAACTTGTACAAGGAGAAGCTCAAGGGCATGATACTGCTAACTCAACCATGAGATGTGATTGTTTTTGGTGTAAATTTAGAGACTTCTACTTTTTATCCCTTTTTGTGCAGTAGCATATGTAAATGTGGTGGAGGCACTATAGCCCTGCACTGCTGGGGTGGTCTCCACTGCCTTAAACCATGTCTCAGTAACTACATAGAGATCTATATTTCCCCAGGTGAGGAGGGCTTGCAGAGACTGGTGCTTTCTTTTTTTTTTTTTTAGAGTCCTGACATTAAGCAATATCACCTTTGGAATACCAGGGGTTGGTATAGCTATGTCAGATGGTTTAGCAGGTTGTCAATGCCTAACAAAAGCACTGTGGAGTGGACAGACTATTAGTCAATATTTGAAAGCCTAGGGAGGACAGGTACAGGCAATCTGTAGTGAAGTAGCATGGTCTGAAGACTATATCCCTACATGTTGACAAATATTGTACACCTTTCAAATGACAACATAAACTAAGGCACTTATTAAACCCAATTATCTTCTTTTCATACTGTGGAATCTTTCTTGGAGAAGGCAATGTTAGGGTCATACTGCCCTGGGGCACATAGTCCGAGAGCTGCATCATGTCTCTCTTCATATAGTCCAGAGAGGCATGTCTCAAGTAATTTTATTAATTAATTAATTACGTTATTTATTGACATTTGTTTACCAGGAAAGCCTGGTTGAGTAGGAGCCCATTTTCACAGGGAGAAAAGCTCCAAAGTATTACAAAATATTTTAAGACTAAAAATTATACATTCATTAAAAATAATACTAAAAGAAATACAGTTTAAGCAATTATAACAAAGTTAATATGAAAACATTGGTTAAGAGAAGACACAAGTTATATGACAATGATATGACAATTAGAGAATGTTTTGCCTGTTTATAGAGAAATTAAAGGTAACTTAGTATAATACATACAGGAATTGCAATATGAAGGGAGAGATTGATAGAAGTAAAGAAGTGAGTGAAGAAGGAAGAGTCAGAAGATATAAGGTATGAATAAATATTTGCCCTCATTTAGGGATGCGGTTTATCCTGATGTTGAGCAAAAGCCTGGTGTCAATTGCACCCATCCACCCACAACTCCTTTTCCCAATCTTTGCATACGAGGTCAGGGAGTCACTTAATCAATTGTCTAGAGCCAAGGTTCACACCGCTGGGTCCCATGGACTATAACGGAGTCATAATGATACTTTTGGTTCAATGATCTGAGTGCATGCTTGATCTGGTGTATCCTGGTGCCTGATAGGCAACTAACTGTGACTCTTTCCTTACTCAGCCTGGTGATTTGGACATCTGTGTGTCTCACAATAGTCTCCTATGACCAGGATATTGGATTGTGAGATTGTCTGTTTTATGAGTTTAGATGTTTAGACACTGTGAGCTGAGGCTGGATGTTTATTGGTGTGTGTTGCTGCAATAATGTGTTTTTGAGGTTGTTGAGGATAGTTATTGTAATTTCTGTATCTGGGAGGTCTTTGAGGTTTGGGAATCTTAGTTTTAAGAACCTCAGCATATGTGGGAATATATGTTCTTTCTGTGGTGTGTGTTGCTGTGTGTTGTGTGTTTCTGACAATCTGTTGGGTAGTTGCAGTAGTTTTGAGAATATTGCCTCCAGAGAGAGACTTACATCTCTCATATACTGTATCAGATTTTTCAGGAATTAAGTAGTTGTCAGAGAACATGAAACAATTTCTACATTGACCCAGGATGCCCGAGAATACCACACTGGCTACAGAGATAGAACAGTCAGGATCCATGGTTTGGGGTATTTGTATAGTGGGTATCAGGGGTGTGGTACAATGAGTGTACTTAAGTAAGGTTGTGATTACTAGCAAACCTATTTTTGTGCTCCTCTTATATATAATCACTACACAGAGGAATTAAATGATTATGTAAAATGTTTGCTTTGATGTAAGTATTGTAATTTCAGTCTGAGCATGTCGGGTTTTGTTCCCTTTCTTCATACCTCTCAACCTGTCAATGCAAGAAATTTGGACAAAGACAAAAATAATGGGGGACAAAGTAAAAAACAAATTGCTCTTATAAACTTAGAAAGTTGCTAGAATAACAGGTTTTAAGATATCATGTATTTTCTAAAGGATATGAAGTCTGAAATCAATTATCTGTCATTATTTACTATTATTTCAGGACTTCCAACCTCAATATTTTGTGAGAAAACCACACATTTTAGGAATAGCAGATAAAAAAATCTGAGGCAAAAATTTGGGCATTCTGCGAAAATCTGTACAGTTGAGAGGTGTCTGCCCTTTGTGCACACCTGGTGCTCATCAAGTAACCACATACTCAGAAACTGTTATTGCTAGCTTGTATAGGGAAATTGAGGTTCCTCTATCTGTACGTGGCACTCCTAACCCCCACTGCATGTATGTGGGGAGGAAGATTATTCTAAAAAAGTGGTACTCACTGTGATACACATCTATCCTTCCAACATTTTTTATTTATATTGTAGAAGACATTCCACCATTGGACTTGCAGATGTGCTGTAGATCTGAGAGGACAGGGTCTGTTGAGGGCCTGTAGGTGAGACAGAGCTCAACCTTCAGTAGCCTGTATGAAATTTAGAGGGGATGCAAGGGTTTGAGACAATGAGTGTGGCTTTTTGACTTAGTCTCCTGATTTTCTTGGTGGTCATTCAAATTGTGTTAAGTCTTTGGACAGGTAAATACTGAAGGGCACAATATACTCGATGATCAGCCTTATAAGTGCTGAACACTGTGGAATAATCACATCCACAGACCTAGACACCATATCCTCACTAATAAGCTGCACAATGAAAAAGGTATTTTTTACAACAGTGGAAAGATGCAGACTGAGAGACAGTTTGTTCATAGAATTTCCCAGGTTCGTAGCTACTGGATCGATTTTCAGGGGTGTGTTGTCAATGTGATAGTTATAGGGGATATCATAATCGAGTAGTATACATTTTTTTTACTTTAAATTTATTTACCTTTGTTTTCTGATAATGAAATCACACAACAATTTTATCATGACATTTTTAGAAAGCTAATGAAAAGTTAACCAGGTAAGTATAACAGTGTCACACATTTAACAATGAATAATAATAAAAATATGAATGCCTTGGTATCCAATTACTGTTTCAATATGAGATGAATGCACATTGAAAACATGCCAGTAGTCACTGCTTCCAACAAATGAACAAACATGAAGGTCAGCAGAACTGTATGATATAAAATGCATGTCATATTAAAACTATAATAGACAGAGAAGAACACAAAATTCATATATAAAGGGGATTCACCTGAGAAAACATTCAATGGATAGAGAAGAGAGGACAGAAACAGACTCTGTAAGGTTGTTGTAAGATCAGCAGAGATGTCCTTGGTAAATGAGCAAATAATTTTTCCAAGTTGAGAAAGCCTAGATATGAGGACTGGCTGTTCCATGTTATGGTTTACTTTCCTCTGTGCTGGGCAATGGATAGTTTTGTTTGACATATGGAGTGAAGGATTTGCCAACATTCTGTGGTATGGGGGGGGGGGGCATGGCACTGGTGAAATTCTATCCCACCAGTGCAGTGTAATGGATTCTTTAGACAATAATATCATTAAATGAATAATAGGGGTGGGGTGAAGAATCATCTTCTGCTTTTATACATTTATGGCATTTAGTTTTAGTCCCTGGTTATGATACCAGCTATTGGAATATCTTGCTGACTTCTGGAGAGTTTATGATGGCACCAAGTTTACAGTCATTACTGTGTCACACTAGCCTGGAACTGCAATTTTGCTTTATAAATATAGAGGCACTGCCACAATTAATTCCTTTGTCTAGTGCAGCAGGCCTGAATGCATAGCAAGTGTTGAAACCTTGCACTATTGGGGTGCTCTCGATGGTCTTGAAGAGTGTATCCATGACAATGCATATATTGATGTAGTCCAGAGAAAACAGTGCTTGTTGAGAGTGGAGTTTCTTGTTGAAACTCCTAGCATTGAGCAGTTATACCTTTATGATATTTGGATTCTGATTTTTTAATGTGGAAGCTTTTGAAGACTGACATTGTCTAAAAGGGCATGATGTGGGTGGACAAGATTTTAGCCAA
>NC_056727.1:1049026673-1049104173 GCF_019279795.1 Protopterus annectens
GTGCACAATTCAGAGTATGTTTCCAGGTGGTCTCCAGGCAAGTATCAGTCACTGTTTAGTCAGCAATGACTCAGTAGCTCAGTCTGTTAAACTCCTTGTACACTGTACATTTTGCCACACACAGTCCTGAGTTCAAATCCAGTGCTATGTACCACTACATTTTCAGTATTAGTCAGATAATGCTCGCAATTTCTCTCTTCCCAAGACAATAAAAATGTTATGGGTGAGTTAGGCCATATTATGTGCAGATATTGTGTTTAGATCTCACAGAATGTTACAGTCAATAGCAAGAATGTGTTCATCAGCATTGCTGATTCAGAAATAAAACTGTGTAATCTCAGTATGCCTGTATCTCTTACTTGTCCATACTATGCTTTCTGCAGTTGATTATTAAATTATTTGTAGATGTCTCCTGCAGTCACAGCTAGTGGGTTCTACTCACATGCCTGCCAACTAAGCCATGACATCTGTCTAGTTTAATTACTGTACACAAACATGCCACTCAAGCGTCATGATTTCTCGTAATATAATTAGAACTGATTAATCTGTCTGTCACATGTTTACCAGATAAAGTATTACCTGGATTGCCGTGTATTACCAAATCTGTTTACAGAACACCCTGGTAGTTATAGAAGTCCACATTATGTGAAACTGTTCTGAGTAATTCTGTACCTGCATTTGTTAGTGCTTGGCCCTTATTGTCCCATGCTATCAGCTTGACAGGTATGCACATGCTACAGTGGCTATAGGAGCAATGTATTCACTGTAATCACAACTGTCAGTACACACCTGTAGAAGTATGTATGACCAGTGTGGTCAGCGATATCATCTGCAATGTCATTAATGGAATGTTTTTCTCTCTATCTCCCCACCCCTTATCTTAATTTATTCATTATTGTATTGTATTATTATTATGATTTCATATTAACATAATTTGTTAAACTAACTATATTTTGAAAAAAGTGGTTGATTATTGTTATGTATTATTATGATACAATATTAACATATTTTGTTAAATTGTTTTGTTCACCTTATGGTTTACTTCACATTGGCATGCTGTTACCATACTGACTGTTATGTTACATAATGTTGTGTTGTACATAATATACATTAACATGTATTTGGATTAATAAATATGATGTTCCATTCTGTTAATACTAACAATGGTTTGGTTTTGCTAACCGTAACTTTTATTTATTTATTTATTTATTTATTTATTGCATTTGTTACCAGGGAAAGTCTACTGGGCCTAGGTCAGCACCATTTTCAGCAGAGGACAAGGGAGAAAAGCTCCACATAGCATTAATAGTACATACAATGCATGGAAATAAATATTAAACATAATGGAACAAGTTATTTACAAACATTACACATCAACATTGAATACAATTTGATCACTGAGGATGGAGTTAATTAGGAAGGGTAGCAATTTTGATTGTTACTTGGAGTTTTGTAGGCATAAGCAGTTGAATTTAGCAAGTTAGAGAGAGTTCCTAAATAGTGATATTGTAGAGGGATATAGTAGTGGATCAGGTGTTAGCAGATACTATTTTGGCAGAAGTACATTGCCAGAGAGAAGAGAGGTGTGATCTGAGAGACTTCTTAAAAGAGCAGGATTACTGATTGTTCTAAGATGGGATGGCATTCCATAGTTTTGAGGCAGTAAAAGAATACAGCATTTGGCCACCTGCAAGGTTAGGTTTTACAACTTTAAACATCATTGTGTTTTTGGGTCTTAGTGGCCTATTAGGTGGTAATATTGCTTTACCTCATTTACCACAGCACATCAAGGTAGGCCAGTTCCAGCAATTCTCCCTACCTAGCCTCAACCAGCCGTGGCACCAGGTCCCAGCATGTCTAGGACCCAGACCATTGGTTCTTCCTCTGCTGCCCCTGCACTACCTGCTGTGTCAAGTAGTACTGCCCCATGGGTTGGGGTGGTGGCAGAGGAAGATTAGTCACCTGGGATGAGCTACCAGTCCTGGTGTGCAGGATAGTTCACTATGGCTATGACCAATGCTTGTGCCAGATTGAGGGCATGCTGGCTGACCTGGTGAGGCAACATTGTCCTGGTGCCCAGCCTCCAGCACAGCTACCCTCAGGGTAGTGAAGGAGCAGTGCTGACAGTCCTATGGGTGGAGACGTGTGTCATGCTACTGCTGCCTGGAGGCATATGGGACTTGGATTTCACAACACCCTCCCTATCCAAGGTGATCACCCACCTCATGTGTCACACACCACCCTTGTCTGCTGCCTTGTCTGTCTTGTCTGTTTGGAAATGCATCATCACTACCTAGCTTACCTACCCCCTTGTACCTATGTCCCTTCCCCAACATTCCACTCTCACCTTAAAAAAAAAAAAAAATCGGCCCATCCATAATTCTCCATTTCACACGTGTCCACTGGACCCATGTAATTTGGTCCAGTTGGATTGACAATGCAGTTATGCTGTCCTCACCCCTCTCTCTGGGATTTGAGAGTCCAAATTCATCTACAAATTCTGCCAAAATGCACAGTTGTTGCTGTACAAGAAATGGATAGCTATGGTTCTTTCCTACACCCTTCCTGCACATCCCTACCTGCCTTTCACTATGTTTCCACCCTGCTTGCCCTCATTTCACCATTTTCCTATCACACCCTTTTTCTTTTGTTATTTTTTAGTGCGGAGCTGCACAGCGCACCACACCACACAGTTTTGCATAGCTCAGCTAAATAGAGCTGTAATGATTAAATGTGTTTTACCATTGTCAGACACATGTACAAAATAAACACCTCTGCTATGTCTTGAACCTGAGCCCATCACACCTACAGCACACTGCATTAACCCACCACACCATGCAAATCTGGATTAAAAACAGGTGTTTTCATCAAAACAGTGACTGCCACTTACAGTCATTAGGCATGTTCCAGTGGAGCTGTGCGCCACACTGCACCATGCAAACTGGAATAAAAACTAATGGGAAAAAATGGGAGTTTACGTAGGACTCTGGTGCAATAATACACCACTAGACAGCCAAAGACATAATAATGAATGTAAGTGAGGCCTATGATAGCAGATAAATGTGCCCTTTTATCAGCAACATATTGAAAGAATCCTGCTAAGATATCAATGGCAAAGTACATGTTTAACTGGGATCCTGGTGCAGAAATACAGCCACATAAAGCCATGCACATACTGATGGATGCAGACAATGTGTGTCACAGCCTGTATGTCTGCACATATACCTTGCAAATACACCTGCTGTAGCAATGACTCAGTAGCTCAATCTGTTAAATGTCTTGCATACAGTACATTTTTCCACACACAGTCCATGGTTCAAATCCAGTCTGCAGTTCAATTACATTATTGTGAAGACAGCAATTAATATCTGAGTCATGCAATCTTTTTCCGCAGAAGTTACTGCTAATTAATTAACTGCTATCCAGTTTTGCAAGTCAAAGGCCTGCAGGTAGGGACAAACTGCACATATCTGGATAGCATAACTATATGTCGCTTACTACTCTGTTATTGGCACTGTAGCATAACAGACGTACCTTCATCACATGCCTTGATTGGAATTGTAAAGGGTACCCTTATCCTAGCTCTGCCACAACAACTGGGCTGACACAGCTGCCACAGTTACATGTACAGCTTATTGTTCTCTGGAGTGTTCACACTCCTCCCTCTGAGTATTAGCTGCAGCAGCAGCTGCAGCCTGTAGCACACACAACTGTATGCAGAGGTAGCTGCTACAGACCTACCATACTTCCCAACCCCCTAGAACAAGGAATCCGGACACAGACATACTTAATGGGGGTACACAGGCCCAGAGATAACGACATGTTTACAGTTTGCTCTTGCAAAGATAGTAAGTTGATAGAATAACAACTATTGCATTAGCATGCATATTCTGATGGGTATGAAGTCTGACACTCAAATGTGCCTTTCATTATTGACTTCAACCCACAATGATTTGCCAGATGACCACAATGTCATCAGACACTGACCACACATATGAAGGGAAACTGTATAAAGCTCTACAGTTGACAGTTATGATACCTACTCAGTGCAATGCTGTAGTCTCCACACCTCAATAATGTCCATCTTAACAGCTAAGAAAGGGGCTTAGGTCTACACAAAGGTCTAATATATTGCATTGTGGTGGCATATCATTGGATAATGATAGTGCAATTAAGCTGTTTTGGTTGCAGTTAGCATATTAGAGCACAGATTGGTGCAGAGGCAATTACCTGGTAATGAGCAGTACCTTAAAAAGGCAAGCAGCTGGTTATGGGGAGCAAGTCTGAATGAGACTTACCTCCTTACACATCTTTGCAAAACATTACTGGAAGCAAAGTTCAACAAAGGAGTACTGCACTCCACCAGGTATGTAATTGATTTCTCCATATAACAGGATGCAGATGGGAGGATGGAGGCATGGGGAATAGGGACTACAGCAATAAGCCTGACCTATGGTCATGACATGTCATTGATACTCTGCTGTTCTACATCTACAGGCACGCCTCTCAACCGTCCCTGATTTTCACTCAAATCTAAGCACTGTCCATCTTAATTCCTCCTATAATGGATGGCTTTTGTAGGAAAGCTAGTGAATTACACATAATACATAGTGACAATAAGTAAGAGTGTACACTTCTGTAACATCAAATGATGTACAGTAATTCACCTCCTCTCATTCTGTCAATGTCTCACATAAATAGAGCTAACATTTTAAAAGTGTCCCTGATTGTCTCTGATGTACTCTCGCTAAGTCCTTGATTCTGTTGACATGTGTCCCTGTTTGGTTGACAGATATCTCTAACATACCTGTCGACCTCTTACAGCAAGAAATCTGGACAAAGCCATAATTAATGGAGGGACAAATTCCCAAAATTAAGGACACTTTTTAAATATTGCTCTTACAAACTAAGAAAGTTAATAGAATAACAGGTATTACAGCAGCATGACTGTGTTCTGAAGAGTATGATGCCTGAAATTCATTAATTGTTACATCTATTGTTTTTTGGCGCCAAAAGTGCTTTAAATAAGGAACAATTATTGAGAGCATTGGTTCTGATGAAATCTGGGGTTGACCAGATGAAAGCGCTTAACCATCTGTAATTGAGTCTTGCTCTTTATTTTACGGTGCAAAATTAATAAACTGGGTTCATCGACCACGCTGTGGAATTATCTTTGTTCGAGTCTGTGGATCTGATTTGGGCTGTTTGAGTGTTTAGTTGGCAGTGTTTTTTCATTTATCAGTTGCTTTATGGCTGAGTCGGATCCTTTGGGGGCTTCATTGAACAGAGATGATTATCTCACTCTTCGGTCAGAGGTCACGTCGCTGCAGTCTGACGTTAACCGTCTATTGGAACTGGTTGGGAAACTATCAGAAGCAGTACTGAAAGGCGGTTATAGCGTTAAACAACAACCGTTTGAAAATCGTGGAGTGCTAATAACTGAGCCTTCTGATGCAGGAAGGTATAGTAGCACTGCTGATATACCCAATGGACAAGGAGAACCTTCCTCTGTAAACCGTGGACTTAATTTGGATAGTAAGGACATTAATGAGAATGTTTCCACCGAAGCTGATTTCACTTTTGATTTCAGCTTATTCCACGACCACCAGGAAAATACACGTAAAGGAGCGCGACTGAAACAGCGCGAAAAATTAAGGACTTATTCCGTTTTCAACAATAAAGAAATTGATAAACGTAAAAAAGGTACTGTGGTATGAGAACAAACACCCAGTCCAAATATTGGACATTTAAAAACACGTTCCTGTTTTGATAATAAGCACAATAATTTAAATGTTTCTAATGTGTTAAATGATTTTTTTAACAGATGACTGTGAGTATTTTGGGAAGTCTGATTATAATAATGTACTTTTTAAAAACGGGGCAAGTGTTGGTGTGGATGATATCAAATTCAATATTAATCTTTTAGGCAAGAAACTTATGCAGTTACGAAGTGTTAAGATTGATAATGCTTATTTGGACAAATGTTTACAGTTGCAAGTAGTACCTAAGGGTTTAAGGTTTTTTAAACTACCCTTAGGTATTGAATACAATTCAGGTGTAGTGACTGATTTTAACAAAATGTTTGATGGGTTTGGATTTACCTTCATCAAACAACTTATGAAATGTAATGATCAGAAAATTGCTAATTTATTACATGAAGTAGAAGTGTTAAATGACACCATTATACATGAAGCTAATTTTAACCAATGGCATGATTTTTACACTAAGCAATTTCAAAATGCCCATAGTAGAGCTAATAATGTGTATAATAAAATTGAAAGAGATTTGGAAACTTATAAAATTGGAAGAGCATATGTTTGGCCACAGAATAAGGTGGGTAATGATGATGCATACGAGACAGTACAAACTAAGGGTAGACGGAGAAACCATTGGACACATGATGATGTAAATCTTCAGGGAGGGAGATTTTACCCGGCTCCCAAACCCTACCGACGGGTCCATTGAATGTAAAGGTTAGAAGGTCTTCTGTGAGTGGTGTATCCTGTTTGATAGCTCTTAACAGCACACCCTCTAACTGTCTTGGAACAAATGAGAATAGTAAGGATGAATATTCTACTAAGGACCTTCCTGTAGAACAATTAGAGGTAAATTTTGGGGATTAGACAAATATACTAGAGATCCCGAGGGTACACAGTTATGATGGGTTTAATGTTTATAACTACAATGATACTAATATAACCCAAGAATTATTTTCAGTATTTAGTAAAGGAATGAAATATATACCAACTGTCCCATTTAATTTGTTTGGGGTTATTAAAGAAATCAAGTTATTTTGTCGGAGATTAAATTTGGCCATCCAATTTAATAATACTTCTAGTACAAGTGAAAATCAAAATACTAATGTACATAATTTATACAAATCCAGGTTGGTTAGGAAAAGTTCCTATATTCCAACAATGAATACACAAATAGCAACATATGAAAAAATGGTACGTAAAGACATTTATTTGCTCTATAAGAATATTAAAGGCAATACCATTTTGTCGTCTAATTTTAATGACAACCTTAGTGTAAATGAACGGAAATGTCTGCAAGAAATAGTAGTTAATGAAGAGATTAGATTAATGAAACCCGATAAGGGCGGAGGGATAGTGATTTTTGATAAGCAACAATATCTAAGGGTTATTCATAATATTCTATTTGAGTCAGGAAATTATGAGCAGATATCTCTTAACCAAATTAACATAGGTTATAGACACATAGACCTGGCTCTTGAAGAATATTTTCTTGATAATCGGATTAGTAGTGGATTATATGAATATTTAAGAACAGAATTCCCTATATTGGCTCACATCATAGGGATACCTAAAATTCATAAGTGTTTAAATAATCCGCCCTTTAGACCTATTATTTCAGGATCAAAATCTAAAACCTTCAAATTAGGTGTCACTATAGATGAATGGACAAAACCTGTATATGATAAGGTGTCCCATCTTGTGAAAGACTCTTGGGACTTTTTGAGCAAATTAACTACTGATGTATGGGAAGCAGACTTAATATTCTTAACGGTAGACGTACAAGATCTTTTTTCTTGTATACCGGGACCCATAGGTTTAGAATACTTTTTCAACAGTTTGACCAAGTACTCAGGACTTAGTTGGGACAAAATCAACCTCATCATTGATATGATGGGTTTGGTTTTAGACCACAACTACATCCTCCATCAAGGGGAGTACTTCAGACAGACCCGTGGAGTAGCTATGGGGGCGTCATGTGCCCCAGTGTTTGCTAACTTGGTCATGTTAGAGTGGGAAAACAAGTTTGTGTTCACTAGTGAATTCCATCAACATTTTAAATTATACACTAGATACCTGGATGATTTATTTATTATTTGGAAGGGTCCAATGGATATGATCCCCTTTTTTATAGAATATTTTTGAAATTTACCCATCATATGGATAAGACAGGTATAGCCTATCTAGATACTTGGATAAGCAATGCTGGTACTGGTTTTGCGTCCAAGATATATAGGAAACCAACCTTTTCTAACGATTATATACGATATGGAAGCTGTCATCCCCCTCACATTTTTAGGAATGTAGTCAAAGGTCAATGCATACGTGTTGCACGTATGTCATCCACAAGAGACACAATGATAGAAGAACTGGAAGTAGTACACAAATTGTTTAAGGATAGAGATTATCCTGTTCGTATGTTGAATGATGTGACCAGTTATGTTAAGACACAATGAGGACTGAAATATGCACCACTTCTGGGAGTCACACGTATTGATACCTCTAGACTTGAGGATGATAGAACTAGTAGGGTTTGTGTTATTATGTTCAATCCGTATACTAATTTAGTTAAAGAAATTCTCCAGAAACATTGGGATTTAATTTCATGTTCAAGTTCCATCGGACATATAGTTGGAATGTATCCCATTACTGTATATAAGACTGGTAAAAATTTGAAGAGGATTTTGGAGCTAAGTATGGCAGAGACACATTTAGTAAAGAAGAAGGGTACTACTAAATGTGGAAAGTGCAAACAATGCAGACATATTAATGAAAGTGTAAAAATTAAATTGAATAACGTTATTAAATCAGTCATACATTGTAAAAATGGAAATTGCAACACACAGCGTATAGTGTATATAGCTACTTGTTCCAAATGCCCGGCCTATTATATAGGGAAAACTGAAAGGATGTTCAGAACACGCATATATGAACACATGTATAGGATTCAGAAACATGATACTAAAAATGCATTAAGTAAACATATTATTGATATGGGAAATGAACATACCTTCAGCTTTGCCATTATTGACCAGGTAGAAATGACAGATAGAGGAGGGAACTGGAAAGTGTATTTGGCCTGGGTAGAAAGTAAATGGCAGATAAGTTTAGATGCCACAACACTTCCAGGCATTAACGACAGCATAAGTTTAAAACCGTTTTTATTATTAAATGAATAGGGACTTCTCTAATTTTCTCTATTTTTAATAGCACATATTTATTGTTTTGTTTTTTTACCTTATATATATCATAGAATAATATGAATTGATTGTATCATATAATAGGTATAGAGTAGATATTAGGTAGTTATTTAATACACTTTGTATAATAAATTTGAAATACTTATATATTTTATATTAATTGTTACATTTATTGTTTTTTGGCGCCAAAAGTGCTTTAAATAAGGAACAATTATTGAGAGCATTGGTTCTGATGAAATCTGGGGTTGACCAGATGAAAGCGCTTAACCATCTGTAATTGAGTCTTGCTCTTTATTTTACGGTGCAAAATTAATAAACTGGGTTCATCAACCACGCTGTGGAATTATCTTTGTTCGAGTCTGTGGATCTGATTTGGGCTGTTCGAGTGTTTAGTTGGCAGTTGTTTTTCATTTATCCTTTGCACACAAAAACAAAAAACATATATGTGTTATTTTCTATGATAAATCTTCATGACTTTATTAAGTTATATTTCTTGTATAATACAGCACACTTGTTGGAGCACATTTTAAATTTATTGTTTGAACATTTTTCCAGTAGGCTGTACTTTAGGCAATGAAACAAAATGCATGAACCAATAATGACAAAACTGCCCAATTCAGAACATTTCCATCATAAAAGTCTACTTTCGCTCCCACACGATAAATACAATGACAGTAGTGTAAGCCACAGACATCTTTCACAGCTTCTTGCACTTCTTTTCAATTTCATTTTTTTTGGGGGTGGGCAAAAGGTCAAAACACAGGGACACATTTTATACATTGCTTGTATAATTTTGGAAAGTTACTAGAATAAAATGTTGTGTTACCACCATGCACTTCACTGGCAAGTCTTAAACCCAGGACCCTATGCACTACAGTCAGAGCAACATACCACTATGCCAAATCAGCAGCTTCCTGAAAGATAGGAAGACTGAAACTTAATGGTTATTTAGTGAATTCAGTTTTCACTTCTCACCATAGCTCAACTCTTAGCACAAAAATCTGGACAATGCTCACAAGTGATGCTAGGGACTTTAGGTACAGGGTTTGAGCCCGAATACCTCTAGCCACCAGGTGTATTAAATGAGGGCATGCATACACACACACACACACACACACACACACACACACACACACACACACACACACACACACACACACACACACACAGATGAATATATACCAAACCCATACAACATTTTAAGAAATATCACTAAACAGTTTCCAAGCTGTAAAGTGTCAGCATGTTTAAACGATTTTTTAAGCAAGGCAGATCTTGCCATAATTGCTTTCTGTAGCTGTCAAACTGCATAATCCATAACATGAACAAAATTTACTACAAATAACTTAAAAAAGTGATATCCTCTTCATTTGTTGGATCAAATTATTTTATTTTACTTTATGTACATAATTTTTTTCTGGGTCTAAAGACCCAGAAATTGTGACATGAAATGCACCAGTTTCAGTATTACTTGTAATGAAAGCAGGCTACTTTATGAAGCATTGAGGCACAAAAACTGCCAGTTTTCTATGAAAAGTCCTGGTGTCTGAGTTGAAAACAGCAGTAACAACAAGAATCATCTAGTGATATTCTACAAAGTTGGCTTTTCTAAGCAGAATATTGTCATATTGTGTGCCAAAACACAGATCTCTTACTTTTTACAATATTTACATAAGACAGTTATAGCGGTAGCAGTACAGCAATACAAATTGTTTAATATAATATTTATTATGCATGTATGGCAGCTGTTTCCATCATGCTAGGTATAGTTTGGAGGATGGAATCAAACTTCAATAACCCTTTGCACAAGGATTTGTTTTCAGCTGCAGGTAGGAAAGCCAAATATGGTTTCAGAATCAAAATCAATTATATTACTCAGTCAAATCATAGCGCAGGCAAAATAAGAAGCATCCACATCCATTGGTATTAATGGATCTAAATACAACTCCACACATTTCCTTTTAAAAAAAGAAAAAGAGCACGTGGGAAATTGAATAAACAGCATATTTCCTCTGATAATTATGGGAGGATCGCGCACATTAAATAATTAAAACAAGCCACACCATGCTATGAGCAGGGAATATTTAAAATGTTGGCTCGAGAAATATGACAGCGACAAGGCGCAGACAGCAAATTCATTTGCTTTACACATGAGAGCAAACAAGTCTGAATACTACATCATCCTCACTAAAATGGAGAAAAAAATGACAGCTATTAGTATCACAAATGTTCCTTAAAGTACAAATTCAGTACCCCAGAGAGCACAGTGCACTAGCACTTTTTATAATGCATGCCTACTTGTACTTGAAGTTGAATATAGTACCAACCTTCCCCTGGATAAAAGAACTTTCTAGTAGTATAGTCCATTAGTATCTCTAGTCCAAACTGAGCTGATGCTGATAAAATTTAAGAGGATCCCTCATACGAGGCACTCAAACGCCCTACCTTTGCCTCCTCCCTTCTTCATCAACTCCACCTCATTTAGTAATTAGGCTTAACAACAGCAATTAAGAAAACAAACTATACCTAGCCTGCTTGTCTGATAAGTCTCTATCAAATTGTAATAAGTGTGGCTGCCCTGTTAAAAAGAAAGCTGGGGTCAAACCATCTGAAAAGGGGCTCATTAACCTTTTTTTTTTTTTTTAATTCTATTAATATACCATGCAATAAGCCATTATAGAATCAGCAAAATCCAAACCTATTTAATCATGATAGGACGACAGGCATATTTAGATTGGTGAGCTTGCTTGCAGTGCACAACTAACTCATTCATATTATTTCAAAGTGACCTGTCTGTCTCTACTATCTTTACTGGCATAATGGCCAGTAAAAGCAACACAGTTTTGCCCAGCTCCATGGAGTTTGAGAGAAGCAAATTCCTGCTGTATTTTACTGTAAACAAAATGGAAGAGCAATGCCGTTCCTGCTCGCATTTTACACACACACTTCTTCCTTACTTGTAAAGTTGTAAATAATTCGTTACAAGAGTTCCCATTTCCTTACTTGTAAATAATCTATTGCAAGAGTTCCCCGAACAAACAATCCAATACAAGAGTGCGTTTGAGTTCCGAAAGTGCAGCCGATAATATTATAAGTGCCATTCCTGCTCGCATTTCACACACACTTCCTTATTTGTAAATAATAAATTACAAGAGTGCATTCAAGTTCTGAAAGTGCTGCCGATAATATTACAAGTGCCATAACTGTTCCCACTCACATTTTTGAGCAGCCAGATCAGTCAGAGCTCAATTCCGACTGGCTGGTGGTAGCCCTGATGGAGCTGACGTCATTGTGCATGTGATGATGTCAGCTCAAACGGTGGAAAAATTAAAAAAAAAAATATTGGAAATGAAGGGGTGCCATTTGGGAATCGTGGCACCCCTTCATTTGGACCCCAAAGTAAAGTAAATCGGTATGGTTGGGAGGTATGGTGTGGCACAGGTGGGGTTGTTGGGGGCTGAATCTGTCCCAGAGGTTGACATCTCTCTTCTGCCCCCATTGTCTCCACATACACCCAGTATACCCACACATATCTAGACCCTAGAGGCCACAGAAATTGGACAGTTAGAAGTTGGAGACATTGAACAGGGAAGTATGGCAACTATGGCTTTGGTGAATGTAGACAATGGCCAAAGCCAGAGAGCTAGTGAGCTCCCACACAGGTGGATTGACAGGGAACAGGGTTGCTTTTAGAAGGCCTGCTGTCCTCCACTACCTGTTGCTGGTGTCACATCATGAGTCACTCGATCTATGTTTCTGGCCATCATGGAAGCACAGGCACATTCAGAATGGAACACCAGATGTATGCTTAGGGTTATGGATGCAGCACAGTCTGACATCTGTAACTGCCTCCACCACATTGGTGACACCCTGGATCAGTTCACTGATGCAGTGGATAGATGGTGGGCTGAGACAGTGTCTGTCTTGGACTGCACATAGTCTGTGCCAGAACATCTGGTTGGATTTGGGCATCAGACCTGTGGGCGTAGGTCAGCAACACCATCTGCTGAGAGTCCACATGACCATGCACAGTCATGCTCCCATAGTGGCAGTACCTCCACAGCTACAGAGGGAAGTGTGCTGTCCACACCATGACATGGCAGGCCATGGGCATGAGGTCCTGGGCAGTCCCGCAGGATACACAGCCTCAGCAGACAGCAGTCACTATCAGGTACTAGCACTGCATTTGATCTTGGGCATGGTGGTGCCAGTGTTACTCCTGGCAGAGCCAGTTCCCGTGTTTGTGGCCAGAGATGTTGAACTGTCCACTCTACCATGTATAATTCACAGCTGTCCAACATACACATGTGTAGGGCTAACATTGGGCTTCACTATGTACATGCACACACTCAAACACCACTGTCCATGCAAGTCACCTACAGACACACATGGCACCTCTCCATGGCCCATCTAACCTGCACCCCTTCCTGACTCACACACATGCTGTCAACTATTTTGCACAGCCTAGGCCTCCAACACCCCCACACCACACGCTGTGCATGTGATGATACCTGTGCCACATCCCTGTCATCCTTGCCATCAATGCAGGGAAATGAAGCTATGTGTCTGATGCACCGGGTGACTATATTACTTGACATGTACTTGTGTAATGCAGTATTGTTTTGCCATGCCACTTATGATCCACAACAAATACTGTATGCTGGCATGTGTCATGACTATGAACAAACTTTGTGAACCTTATGTTTTATGATTTTGTACTGGCATCAGTGTTACAGAATGACAGGTGTGTCATGGACCTGTGTATGTTTCTGTTCCAGGAGTCTGAGGGGATAAACTATGGACACATAGCAGCAATACAGTGACACAGGATGGCATGGCAGCACAGCAGAAATATGACATCAGCAAGGTACGGCCGTATATGTGCATGGCTCCCTAGGTGTATATGTGTATAACAGTCTAACAGGGACAATGGGCCAGTCAGCATAATCATGCATTCATACTTTGTGATAAGGTCTGCTACTCTTGATATGTGTCACCTGGGTTTTCTGAACTTACAAATCTACAAAGTGTGGTGATGGAGTTGACACATCTACAAATACCTTGTGTCTTGTTCAGACAGGTGGCGGACATCGGTTATGACTGTTGTGTTGTGCATGATGTGTGTGACAGCAGATGTGTGCTTCACATGCATGGGGGCCTATGTCATGCAGGGTGTACTGTCTGTGTCACATAGTAGTCTCCCCAGTATATACTATGTCTACCACTTTTATGCTGTAGGTGTGTAGCACATGTGGGACATGTGTTACACCTGTCATAGCAACACCAGAGGTACACAGTGGAATCTGATGCCTTCCTGTATGGGGACATACACATCCCCATCATAGCTGTTAGTGGATGGACTAGATTTATATGGTCGTGACACAGACACCATCGAACATGTTATCTACATTGTGTATTGCTGTACCATGGCACCTGTGTGGCTGCTACAGTTGTACATTATGCCTGTGTGGTGACATGGCAAGGGTGCCACTGCACACAATGATGGTGTGCTGTCTGCCACATTCAGTATAGAGGTGACAGTCTGACATTTACATATGTCCAGTACCTGTTGGCAATGGTGGCACAACAGTGAATGCTCCCTACATCCCCATAAACAGTGACTGTCAAAGGGTGCAGCACTGTGTGTCCATACCTTCATGTGTCATGGCTCCAGTGTGTGTGGTGCACAGACCCTACATTACTGTGCGGAGGTGGCCGATATCCAACAAGATAGTAATGTGCAGTGGTTGGCATGTTGTCTGTGTCAGTGGTGCATTCAACACCTAACTGTGGTTTAGGCCATCCTGGATAACTTTTGGGTCTGTATGGGTATCAGCGATGGCTAGTAATATGCAAACACCTGCTAATGTACTAGTCAGAGGTCACTGACAGTGGCTGTGACTGCGGCGAGGGAATACCAAGAAGGTGTGTACCATTAATGGTGGATGGCAAACCTCACTGGTGAGTGGCATCAGTGCAGCATAGGTCTCCTGATGGTATGTTCCCAGGGTATGACTCTCAGATACTTGAGGATACAACAGCTGACATACCAGTCTGTACATGGCATACACAGTTGGCAGCATGCCCTTTTGCCCTAATATTCCCATACACCTTTTCATGGCAGTCAGCAGGGACATAGGTGGGGGTACATCAAGGTGTACAACAACTAGAATGAGCCAAGCTATCTCACTACACCACCTGTTCAGGCAACATGTACAAAGCACCCCCCTTAGGCATCTAAGATACTGTCAATGCAGGGATCACTACGTGGCCCATTGATGGCAGACATATACAACATAGAGACATCTGACACCAATTGCTGTTCTGTAAGCAGCAGTGCTCAACAGGGCACAGTCCTGGGTCCTCTACTGCTTGGACTGCATATTACTACAGTACTGATTAACTGTGGCTAACAATGTTGGCTGCTGCCTGCTACTTGCGAGCACTTGTACAGTCGCTGTGTTATGTCAGTGTCTTGCATGATGGTATTACAAATACATGCCTGATGACATAGTAGTGGCCATAAACCCCAGTCAAATATATATGTACTAACCTTTCATCGGAAAGAATTATGCCCCTTGTTAGTAGCACAGCAGTCCCTATACGTGATGTACATACATAGGGGTGGCCACAGAGACCCATTCACACAGGTGTACAATTCATGTGTCACACATCAACATGTCTGTACAGTGGTATGGCAGGAATCATATGGCATAGCCATGGCCACAGTCACTGGTAGTTAACATACCCATACTCTCCATATACTCTTCCCTCAGCATGCCACAATCTGACTACAATGGCCATGTGTTGCTGTACCTTTCCAAACTGTAGTGGCACTTGCACACAACAGTATGGCCCCTCACAGGGTCACATCACACCTTCAGTATGTGCTCACTGCTGTTGATCTGCAATGCATGTCTGTGCCACCTGTGCCATTCAGAGTACTCATAGGTGATCTGTGCCGTGCATACAGGACAAGGTGTGGCCCTGCTTGACTGCATATGCTGCCTATCTCTAGGAAGCATAGTAGATTGATTAGTCACTCTAAGGACATTAACCCACTATGTGATGTTAGTAGTACATGATTGCTGGAGATATTTATGTATCAGACATAATGCACCCTTGACCCAGACCCTACCTACTGGTATGGTACAGACAGCACCTCAGTGCACTTCTGCACATGCCATCAAGGGCAGTTAGCCTAGTACTAATCAATAAAATCTGCATGATTGGCTGGGCAAATGTCATCTCAACACTGGGGGTGTGGCTGCATCTCTCATGGAGTTGGGCAATATGTGCTGTTCCTGTGATAAGGGGTAGTGATGTCTCCAATTGTGATGGCTGTATGTCCATCATGCTACTGACGTGCACATCTCCTATTGCTCTGTGACATGATGTACAATGGTGTCACAGCCTGACACGTACACATGGCCACATTCACGCTAGCACTCACGGTATGCAAAGCATGCCATAGCACACACATACTGCATGTTGGCTGCATGTACAGTGGAACACTTACCAATGTAGTGGTACACGCTACAGAGGACAATACCAGATGCACAAACTACACCTCATGTCTGCTAGTAGTATCCATGTAGGACACACAATGCTTGTTGATATCAGCAGGCCATCTTCTTGTCATTCATTTGGGAGGCCACATCACCCGCAACCAGTAAAATAATGGGAAACCCTACCAATGTGTATGTTACAAAGGTTATCATATGTATGTGGTATGGATATACACACACACCAACTTGGCTGATGGTTGATTAGAACCTGTACCTATCAACTGTTAGACACTACAGCTCACAGTACTTATCGCATGCTCCACATAGTTTATCTGATGTTAGACTGTCAGCCAGCTCTCTTAGAATGGATGACATCAGCAGGCTTTGTAGAGGAGGGCAATATAGAGGCTAACAGCTAGTTACAAGGCCAATAACTGCCTGCAGGGGGATAGCCCATAAGGGCGTGTCCATAGTGCTGCAAGGGGATATATTTAGACACACACACACAGAGTTGGCTGATTTGAGAATAGAAACCCTACCTATCTACAATTGCACATGATAACTGTCAGTACTTATCACAAGTGCCAAAGGTTACATCTGTTGTATATGTGATTGCAGGCAATGTACATGTGGTGTATGCAAATTAGGCTTGTGTTTGACAGCATGTGTGGCCTGCAGAGTGATATTGCTTGGTACTGTTATTGTATCTAGTGTCCTAGGAGTGGGATACCTGTTAATATCCCTGCTATGTGTGTAAAGTTACTAGTATGGCCTATGTGGCTAGTTGCAGTTAGATAGGCAAACATGTGGCCAGAGACAGTTTGCCCTGTCCAATGCATGCATTGAAACCATTGTACATTACACCACCTGCTTAACTGTGTTTGTCTACATGGTGACATTCCACAGGCACAGGAGTCTGTGGGTGAGTGAAATATGTACTGTTGTGGCCTTGTTTTGTTTCCTTTGGGCAACTGTATTGATGTGTGAGTGCAGATAACCTCAGCATTCCAAGGGCATGTGGGGAAATCCATACACCCCCCCACACACACACACATTTATATATATATATATATATATATATATATATATATATATATATATATATAGATAGATATATATATATATATATATATATATATATATATATATATATATATATATATATATACACACATATATATATATACATACACACACACACACACACACACACACACACACATATATATATATATATATATATATATATATATATATATATATGTATGTGTACAACAGGGATGTCTGTATAAATGTTGCTGTGTGTACGTTATGTATATGTATTATATAGATATATGGGGAGAGTATATGTATCATTGTTATCTATATATATATATATATATATATATATATATGTATATATATATATATATATATATATATATATATATATATATATATATAAAATTATTAGATGTATTTGGGGTACATACTGATAGATACACTAATTATGTGAAGGGGTAGGGAAAGACAGATATGAATAAGTAGCTGTATAGCAGTTGTGATAAAGAGGCAACAGAATTGTGCTCAAGTGAGCCAAGTGTAGGAGCATGCCCAGTGGGACTGTCAGTACTTACAAGGTGAATGAAGGCCAGAGCTACCTTTACTCTACACCAGGATTTTGTGTCCTACAGACATTGTCAGCTGCACCTGTTTCTGTGCTACATCACCTCCTTGAAATTGTCCATGGCATTCCCCAGCAGTGTCTTGTACTTAATATGTGATTGGGATACATAATGTAACACCATACACAGGATGACAGTCTGTATACCTTTTGCTGTGCATGTTTGTGCAGAATATTCAGCATTCCGCCCCATATCTCTGGTCTGTTGCTCATACATTTGTGGTGTTCTGGTAAATTATTGTATAATGCAGTCACTGAATAGTACTAACTACAGACACATTTGAGTGACGGACTTTACACCCTGCAGATATTCTGTTCTGATGCAACTTGCTGTTATACTAGTCACCTTCTAGGTTAATCAGAGCATGTGTAATGTCTGTCTGTAGTTTTGGGCCTTTGTCCCCCATTTTTTCTGACTTTGTCCAGATTTCTTGCAGTAACAGTTTGAGGGGTATGACGGTTTGTGTGACTACCACCATACGACTACCTCACATGCAAAAGATGTGGAATGTGCCAGATTCAAACCTTTAACACCACCCACCCCCATGCTAATGCCCCTAGCCCACTGAGCCACATCAGCCACCAGAGAGGGATGTGTCATTCATCACACAATCAACAGCATACAGACATACATTGTCATTCCTGTGTTATGTGTGACATACAACGTGTGCTCAGGTTCTATGTCACAGCCCTGAGATTGGCTGGTCTGCTGATATATCATTGATGACTTACTTTTACAGCAGTTGTATGGGAACACTGATATGCTGGGTGTGGTGGTCAACCAGTCTATGATATGCTGGCATACACAGTTGTGGGACTGTCCTGTGACCCCACTGTTTGCCATCTCCCATGAATAATGTAGTGGATTTTCCATCCATGTGGCCTAGTGAATATTATAGAACATATACTATTGGACTAGGTACCTGTTGTCCCATGGCTGTTAGATCTCTCCAAATAGCCTGGTAGCCCACTATATTCCCTTGCAAGTCTATACATATGCTACCATATTCTATTACTCCTTACAAGTGGTATATAGGTGAGTGATGTACCCTCAAAAGGACCATACTTAGTACCTCATTACACCTCTCTCTCCAATGTGTCTACTATGCATTTGCACATTTTTATACAAACAAAAAATGTTCATTGTTGACCTACTGAACTATATCAATGTAAAATTGTTACTTAGCTTCTTTTTAATACAACTTTAACTTTATGCATGTATCCCAACATATGTGAATCATTTTGCTATAACTGCTATTATATCAATATTGTTTAAAATTGTACTTGTTTTAAAATGTATTACTGGAGCTTTTCTCCTCGGGTCTCCACTGAAAATGGGCCACAAGCCCAGCTGGACAAACCCAGTTAACAAATGTCAATAAATAAATAAATAAATAAAAATGTACCTTGCGAATGCAGCAGTTGACATAACTGTAGTTCGGGGCTGACTCCAATGCATGCAGTACACAGGCAATACATGGTTAGGTAGAGGTTGTATGGGCTGGCTGGCATCATTTTTACTATATGTATGCAAGTCGGAGTAAGGTGTCAGTCCCTAGGGCCCTAGGTTGTCAGTGCATGTGCTATGCATTGTCTCATGGCCAAGACCAGGGCATACTGGGTATGCCTATATCTGCCTACAGGGACATCCTCAGGTGGTTCCTCCTTTGAGTCCTCCTGTGGGCATGGCTGTCGGGACCTAGGCAATGGTGGGGGCTGTGTATCCCTTTCCTTTGCTGATCCTGTTGCAGCTGTTTCCACAGGATCATATATTCTTTAGCATGGCACATACTGTGAACATCTGTGCACATGTGGCTGGAAAGTACTGCAGGGCTCCACTAGATATATCGAGGCACTGGAACTGTGACTTCAGCAGCCCAGACACACACTCTATGATGTTCCTAGTTTGTGTGTGTGCCTCATTATGGCATTCTTTCATGGGTGTGTGTGCATTTCTGATGGGTGTCATCATCCACGGTGCCATTACATAGTCAGCATCCCCCAGTAAATGTACATGTAGGATGTCACCCCTAGCAAACATCTGGTACAGCTGTGATGTGTGCAAGATATGGGAATCGTGATAACTGCCAGGGCTGCCAGCACACATATTCATGATGATGCCCTGAGGAATGCACATGACCTGGCAGTTGATGGAGTGATACCCCTTGCGGTTGACATAGATTCTACCCTCCTCACCAGGTGGTGCCTTGATGTGTACACGAGTGCAATCTATGGCACCCAGTACCTCAAGGTAGTGTGCTATATGGTAGACATGTTGCATATTGCTGGCCCTTACCTCAGGGGTGAGGGGAAAAGATATGTGCTCACTGGCATGTGGTAGCATTGCATCCAGGAACTGGTGGAGTACCCTGGATGCTGATGCCTGTGAGACCCCCATTATGTCCCCAGTTGGTCTTTGGAAAGTACCTGTGGCTAGTATCCTAAGAGCTACACATACCTTTGTGTCCACTGGGATGGGTTCCCCTCTGTTAGCTCTGGATCTGAGTTGAGGGTGGCAGAGCTCAGTGAGTTGTTGTAGTATGTCCCTATCCACCCTGTAGCACTCTACAATCTCCAGCTCATGTAACTCCTGGAAGGTTACCCTGGGCCTGAACATTGGCCTCCTTCTAACTCTAGGCCGATTGTCAGCAGCAGCATCAGCAGCATTAACCTCAGCATCTAGCACATACAGATGTAGCAGACCTGCAGCAGCCCCCCTAGCATTCCATCAGTTAAAATTCCCAATTCCCAAGTCTGTACTCCACTGGTGCAGAGTATGGGGGAGAAATCAGATTGTAGGGTGCATGCAACTTTTATAGTGCGCTGCTGTAAGTGCAGACTGTGTGATTGGCTACCTATGATGCATTCAACCTGCCAAGTACATCATTAAGAAGATTTCATGGCCCTAGTTTAAGGTCACCAATAATTAATATATCATTGGCTTTTAGATACACTTAGCACAATGGCGCACCACGCAAACATGTGGAAACAAGTTCCGCGAAGTTAAACAAAGCTCAGCAGTCACTGTGCACCCCCCCAGAAAGGTCATGCTCAGCATGGGGGTGCGCCACTCACACATGCGGAAACACACATGTCAAAGGTAAATATAGCTTAGCAGTCAGTGTACACAGCCCCCTACTGACCATAGCAGCGCACTGTGCAAACAGGTGCAGTTGAGCCCCCAATGAGCATACAAGTCCTCAGACACACCCCCTCTTTATGTCAACTACCTCTTCTGTGGAAATCAACAAGGTTTTGTGCCTATATAGAAGGGATATACAGATACTGATAACCATTTGTGCTATTCAGTAACCCCACCTTATTTGCATAGGGATCCATGCACACAACCTGGAAACTACATGGTTCCAGGCCCTACCTTGTTAGCAACAACACCATTCTACCATTGTAGATACTCCATGCAGGTCCTATACTACATTTCTGTCACATATTATTAAAAGTGTTTTTTCCACTCTTTTTTTTTTATTTCATAAAAGCATGCTTGTGCACTAAGCAAATATACCCAGATCATTAAAAAATATATAAGTAAACTTAAAACAGCACACCACTGAATACACCAGATGAATGCTGCCTGTCACCCAGTTTAAAAAGCACTTAGAAGTAAAATCAAGTTGGAGGTTGCAGGAGCAAAACAGGTCCAAAAAATGAAGAGTATCTCAAGACCAACTATGTAAAAAGAATGAGTATTTATTTAAAGATGAGCGCTTTCACTGTAACAGTGAAAGCGCTCATCTTTAAATAAATACTCATTCTTTTTACATAGTTGGTCTTGAGATACTCTTCATTTTTTGGACCTGTTTTGCTCCTGCAACCTCCAACTTGATTTTATTAAAAAATATATATTTTAACTTATTTACCTTATGTTTTTGGACAGATAGTGGATAGTTTTGCTCATATTTGTATGTGCTATTCAATTTCTGTCCTTCTACCTACATTTTAACAGCCCCTGTTGTCTGTCTAAATTCTGTACATAAAATTTTTTGTGTACACTACAGACACCGACATGGGGTCTGCAGGGCTGCCTATCTGCTGCTGGATTGCTCTACCGTTTTCATTTGCATGATATTCACCTTCTTATGAGGTGATTTGCATGTCACGGATACTTTTGTGTTGGCACATGCGTACACACCACCAAGGTGTGTTTACTGAATTGCAAATCTACTTATTTTCATGTAAGCAGCATGCCACAATGCTTACATGGTAAAAAAGACCATGTAGGCCTTATTAAATCCCCCCCTCTTTCTCACAAGGTAGGTGCTGTGGTACAGGCTTGGACACCGGCATTGAATGTTTCCAATTTCACCTAAACTCTACTCCTTGTGATTTCACAATGTACAATCTCAGCTCTGGGCAAACACTTTTCATGACTCCAATCTGATCATAACCTTTGCATGTTTGCATTATCACTGTATCTCCTTCACATAATGGATTGAATGGTTTGCTGGACTTGTCATAATAAGACTTCTGGGATAGGCGCTTCTTTAACAGATGGGCTTGCACAGATCTGTTATTCTTAGCACTAGGAACCAATAAAGTACTACTGACCAGTAATTTAGTTCTGGTTTGTCTTGACAGAAGTTTCTAACAGGTAAACTAAGATGTTTATCATGAGAAATATTTCTGAGATTCAAGAGATTCAGGAAAACATAGCTATTATCTTGTTTTGACTTCTCTAGTAACTGTTTCACACTTTGAACTGCACGTTCTGCCAAACCATTTGATTGTGGGTACTCAGAACTACCTGAAACATGAATAAAGTCCCACTGTTTGGCAAATCTTTTGAATTGCTAGCTAGTAAACTGTGTACCGTTGTCAGAAATAACTTGGTGCAGACTACCATGGACTGCAAATGATGCTTCATCCTAGTAATGACAGTACTGGATGCTAGATTAGGAAGTAGGTCAATCTCGAACCAATTTGAGTAAGATTCTACTAACACCAAGTAATGTTGACCATTCTATTCAAAAATGTCATTAGCTACTGTCAACCAAGGTAGTCCAGGAATCAGGCTTAGCTGAAGTGGTTCCTTCTTTTGATGCGACTTTGTACTATTACATACAGAACAAGATGAAAGCACTCTCTCAATTTCTTGTGACATAGAAGGCCACAATACTAGCCCTCTTGCCCTTCTTTTGGTAAAATCAGTTCCTGGGTGGCCACGAAGTGAGACAGCAATATACTCTGGTTGCAAAGACTTTGGAACAGTGACTTTTGGACCTTTCATGACAATACCATTGTCAGACAAAATCTCAACTCTGTAAGGGAAATAAGGTTGCGCTTCTTGAGGTAAACTAGATTGCTTTGATGGCCATCCTTGACTGATAAAGTGGTTGAGCTTCTGTAAAATAGGATCTGAGGCTGTATGATTTCTAAGCTCATCAAGACATGTGGAAGAAAAATCTCTCACTTCCATGACTTCAAAATCAAGTTGCTCATTCTCAAGCTGTTCAGTGGTATTTCTGGGTGATCTAGATAATGTATCAGTAAGACAAAGAAGTTTGCCTTTTGTGTAGACAAGATTGAAATTATGCATCTGCAATCTGAGCATCATACATTGCAATGTAGCTGGATCTGAGCTGCATGCACAGCCTTTCTTAAAATAGTGACAAGAGGTTGGTGGAATCTTTCAATCTGGATAGGTCTACCATAAATATAATCATGGAACTTTGAACATGCAAACACAATTGCCAAGAGCTCTTTCTCTATCTGAGCATACTGCATTTCAGTTTGGGTTAGAGCTCTGGATATATAGGCTACAAGTTGACCCTCTTGAAGAATGACTGCACCAAGACCATATTTGAAGCATCACAAGAAAGAGTAACCGGTTTGTGAACATCATATTATCTGAGAGTTGGTGGACTGGCAATTCTGTTTCAGGACATCAAATACTCTCTGGTGCTGTTCCAACCATGACCAGGATACATCTTTAGGTCACAGCTCTCTAAGTGGTGCTGCTAGTTGGCTTAAGTCTGTAATGAACTTGCCTAGATAGTTAACCATGCCAAGAAAGCACCTAAGGGCCTGAACATTGTCTGGAGCTGGCATCTCGAGAATAGCTGTTTGCTTGGAAGGGTCTGGTCATAAGCCTGAACTGGAAAATAAATGACCAACATAACTAACTTATCGTAACCTGAACTTTCACTTTTGAGGATTCAGCTTAAGATTCACTTGATATGTTCTTTCCAGAACTTTCTTAAGGTTTCTGTCATGCTCAGCTTCACCATTACCTCCTACTAAAACATTGTCTACTATAATAGCACAGGGGTATCTAGAAAATGTTTGTTCCATTGTATGTTGATAGACTTCACTGGCAGAATTTTTCCCAAATGGCATTCTCAAAAATCTGTACCTGCCAAAAGAAGTACTGAACGTAGTTAGCAAAGAGGATTTCTTGTCAAGCAAAATTTGCCAAAAGGAACTCCTTGTATCTAAGACAGAAAAATCAGTGGCGTTTGGCATCAGAGTTGCAACTTCTTCGACTGTACACATTGGGCGATGAGGTCTTTTTGGTGTTTTGTTCAAAACTCATAGATCAATACATATGCTGATATCATCTGAGCTTTTCTTATGAGCGACCACCAAGGAAGATACCCATGCAGTAGGTTCATCAACTGGACAAATTACACCTTGTTACACTATTTTATCTAGCTCAGCTTTGTCTCTGTTCTGCATTGCTACTACAAAGTTCTGGGCTGGCCTAAAAATTGCGTTTACATTTGAGTCTAACTTCATGGAGTACACAACTGGAAGCTTGCCTTGTTTATCTTTGAAAAGATCAGCATGGGTAGAGAAAATATACTGGGCAAAATTAGAACAGTGGTCTTTTAAGCTAACAAAGGTTCATAGGTTCATAGTTAGGTACTAGGCTATCGGCCCTGGGGCCTATACAAGCCCAGGCAAAAAGGTACCCTGGCTTTTGCCACCCAAGAAAATGATTTTCCTGTGCCACTGTCGAGCAGAGCCACAGAAGTGATCCCCGGGGTGAATTTCCTATTTCCCATCCAATCATCAAGATTTTTCTTGAAGAGTGCTAACGAGGAGCTTTGTTTGATATAGATAGGTAGTTTCTTCCAGAGTATGGGAAGTCTCTGGTACAGGAATCTATCCCTCCGGCATGTTCTGTTTATTGTGGTGACAAGGTTTAGGTCCCTAGAGTGTGTAGCTCAGAGGAATTGGGATTTCTTTAAGTGGAGCATGTCCAACAGCTCTGGGTTTAACATAGCTTTGTATGTTAGGCATAGATCACCTCTAAGTAGGCGATATGCGACGGAGTAAAGCTGGAGTTTTTTGAGATGATCTGCGTAAGGCATCTGTTTGAGGCCGGTAATAGGTTCATAGGTTGGTACTAGGCTATCAGCCCTAGGGCCTATACAAGCCTAGCCATAACAATTCCCTGGCTATTTCTTCCCACACTATTTACTTCCCTGGACCCCTGTCTAGCAGGGCAACTGACATGATCCCCGGGGTCAATTTCCTCTCTCCCATCCAATCATCAAGGTTCCTTTTGAAGAGGGCCAGAGAGCCACTCTGCTTGACATGTATGGGCAATCTATTCCAGAGTCTGGGGAGTCTCTGGGTCAGGAACCTATCCCTCCAGCATGTTTTGTTTATTGTGATGACAAGGTTTAGATCCCTGGAGCATGTGGCTCTGAGTGATTGGGATTTCTTTAAGTGGTGCATGTCCAACAGCTCTGGGTTTGGCATGGCCTTGTATGTTAAGCAGAGATCGCCTCTGAGTAGACGATATGCGACAGAGTATAGCTGGAGTTTTTTAAGGAGGTCAGCATAGGGCATCTGCTTTAGGCCTGTGATTCTTTTAGTGAGGTATTTCTGTGGCCTTTCCAGTTGTTGCAGATGTCTTGAGAGGTACATACCAAACGAGGCGTTGTATTCTATAATGGGTCTAATGAGGGATGAGTACAGAGGGACAATGACCTCCTTTTTTCTGGATGAAAAGCCCTTAGTGATGAGGTGTGCCACATAGAAGGATTTCCTGACTGTTGTGGCGATGTGGTTATCGAAGGTGAGACCACTGTCCACCTGTGTCCCTAAGTCTCTTATCACACTTTCGGTGTTTAGTGTACTGCCACCTATATGATAATTCACAGATACATGTTTTTTCCCAAAGGAGATAAGTATACATTTCTTGACATTGAGCTTGAGCCCATGGCTCTTGCACCAAGCATCTGTATCTGTAAGGACCTTTTGTAGAGTATACACATCATTTGGGGATTCAATAATGGCACCCAGTTTGTTGTCATCTGCAAACTTTGTTAGCCAGTGTCCCTTAGTGTTGGCCTGTACTTCAGAGAAGTACATGCCAAACAAGAGCGGTCCCAGGACTGAACCCTGAGGTACTCCACTTGTCACTTGTCTGGAGCTGGATTTGGAGTCGGCTACTTTTACAGTGTTGGTTCTTTCAGTAAGCCAGTTAGCAACCCATTGTGATGTAGGGATTAATGCCCAGTTTAGTGAGTTTAACTATGATTCCAGAGTGGGGGATGGTGTCAAAGGCCTTGGCAAGGTCTATATAGGCTGTGTGGATCACCTTACCCTTGTCCATGGCTCTGGAGACTGATTCGAAGAAGTCAATCAGGTTCAGGAGACAAGATTGGCCCTTCACGAACCCAAACTGGGTGGGGTCCAGTGTTTGAAGGTTGCCAATGTCTTTGTTTATAAGTTCCATGATAATACGCTCCATGGCCTTGCAGATAAGGCTTGTCAGACTGATGGGACGGTAGTTTCTGGACTCCAAGGTGGATCCCCCCCTTGTGGAGTGGGATAACTGTAGCTGTGTGCCACTCAGTGGGCATGAAACCTGAGGTGAGGCTATGATTAAATATGACACTTAGGTGAGGTGCCAGTTCATTTTGTAGTTCATGTAGTACACAGCCCGGGATGTCATCTGGTCCCATGGATGCTGTATTCTTAGCTTTGGAGAGTGTGTTTTTTACCTGTGTGGCCATTATTACCGGAATTTGGCAATCTTCCGGTATTGAGATGGGCCATTTAGAGGGTGAGAGGGGTGAAGTTGGCACTGAATCGATCTGCCAGGATATTGGCAATATCCTTGGGATCAGTATATTTAATGCCATTATGTTTTAGCTCAGAGCAGATCTGAGCATTGCCATTTAGATTCTTGACATAGTTATAGAATGCCTTGTGGTTGTCTTTGGAATCTTTGGCAATTTTATTTTCGTAACTAGCTTTGGAGGATTTTATGAGGGATCTCAGTTTCTTACTGAGGCTTGTAAGAGTTTTTGCATCCTGGGATTTTCCTCTTTTCTGCAACAGTTTCTTCCTTTTGTTGTAAAGTTTGTTTATGGCAGGGGACCACCAGATTGGCTTCCTTTTTTTGGATGAGAGCACCTTGGTTCTATTTGGGATGGCACGATTCATGCATGAGTGGATGTGCTCGTACAGTGCCTTAGTGTAGGCTTCAGCAGTTGAACTTTCATTTCCCGTCTGCATGGGTGTCATGAAATTTGTCACTTCTGACTTGAGTAGTATGAAGTTAGCTTTGGGGAAGTTTTTTATGGAGGTTTCCTTACTGGGGATTGGGGGTGGGATCTAGATGTTAAGGGTGATTAGCTTATGGTCAGATCTGACTAACGAGGGGGTGACCATAGGTGTGGAGTATCGATTTCCCATGTTGTAATGACCAGTTCTAGAATATTGGACCCCCTGGTGGGACTATGGATTAGTTGATCCAGGGCGTTGGAATTTATTAATTCCAAGAACCGTTGGGCAAAGATGTTGGTACAGGAGTAGTTTTCCCAGTTAATGGCAGGGTAGTTAAAATCACCCAGTATTAGGGTGTTTGGTTCTATCTTAATATTTTCCAGTACTCTTTTGTGAAGTATTTCTGCGGCCTTTCCAGTTGTTGTGGATGTATTGTGAGGTACATACCAAAAGGGGAGTTGTACTCTATAATGGGTCTAATGAGTGATGAGTAGAGGGGAACAATGGCTTCTTTTATTCGGGATGAGAAACCATTTGTGATGAGGTGTGCCACATGGAAGGATTTCCTGACTACTGTGGCAATGTGATTATCAAAGGAGAGACTACTGTCCGCCTATGTCCCAAGGTCTCTTATCACACTTTTGGTGTTAAGTATACTACTGCCTATGTTGTAGTTCATGGGTACAGAGTTTTTACCGAAGGGGATGACAATGCGCTTTTTGGCATTGAGCTTGAGGCCATGGCTTTGACACCAGGCATCTGTATCAGTGAGGCCCTTTTGTAGGATGTCCACATCATTAGGAGTTTCAGTTATGGCTCCTAGTTTGCAGTCATCTGCGAACTTCGTTAGCCAAAGACCTTCTGTGTTAGCCTGTACCTCAGAGAAGTAGAAACAAACAGGAGAGGACCCAGGACTGAACCCTGTGGTACTCCACTTTTCACTGGTCTGAAGTCGGATTTGGAGTCTGCTACTTTCACAGTGTGGGTTCTGTCAGTGAGCCAGCTGGCAACCCATCTTGTGACATAGGGATTTATACCTAGTTTAGTGAGTTTATCTATAATTCCAGAGTGGGGGATGGTGTTGAAAGCCTTGACAAGATCTAGATAGGCTGTGTGAACCACTTTACCCTCGTCTATGGCTTTGGTGACTGCTTCAAAGAAGTCTATCAAGTTTAGGAGACATGATCTGCTTTTAAAAACCCGAGCTGAGTGGGGTCCAGAGTTTGGAGATTACCAATGTCTTTGTTTATAAGTTCCATGATGATACGTTCCATGGCCTTGCAGATCAGGCTCATCAGGCTAATGGGGTGGTAGTTCCCGGGGTCCATGGTCACTTCCCCTTTGTGGAGTGGGATAACCATCGCTGTGCGCCATTCAGCAGGCAAAAAGCCTGAGGTGAGGCTATGATTGAACATGGTACTTAGGTGGGGTGCCAGTTCGTTCTGTAGTTCGTGTAGATGATGGACTTCCTTATTAAATGAAAGCAGTCCCATTTTCAAACTGTCTCTGAGCCCTAATAATGACTGTATGTGCCTTTTGACCACATAAAATAACAAGTTGCAGCTTCTCCCAGCAGTGCAACATGAAAGTACTACTGAGCCTTCAGTTTAAATCTCTTCACCACCATAAGCAACAAGCTTTGCACACTTTACCAAATCAAGCTTCTCACCAGCACATACTCTAGCAAATGTTTCTGCAGATATAACATTGCACTTTGAACCTGTGTCAGCCTTGAGCTCTATGAGTCTTCCATTAATCCGAACAGTACAAAAGACTTCATTCTTTGCCCTTAGATCTACTGCATTGGCTTTTTCATGAAGCAGTGACTCACTCTCAACATAAAAAGTAGGGTCACGTTTTCTAACTGATCAACTTGTCTCTTTGAATGTTCCCTTTTAATAAAAGAATGTATCCCTTTTGATATACAAAACTTTTGGAAATGATTCCACTTATTAAATATGTCACATTGCTGACCAAAAGCTAAACATTTTCCCTTTTAGGCTTATGATTTCCACCACAATTACAACATTTGGCTATGAAACTGGGTATAGACACATGTTTTGAGTTTGCTGACTCATTCCTATACTTCACTGAGACTGTGAGGTTTCCAGAGCACACTTTGGAACTTGCTAGAAAGCTATGGTGTTTTCCAGTGAGTGTTACAGAGGTTACAGTTGCTGCCATGTGCTTGGGCCTGTTTCTTTTAATCACATGCAGCATACTATCAACATTGGCTTTAGAAGTTATTGGAAGCATGTGTCTCATTTGTAAGCATATTTGTGAGCTTTTCTGTAAGCTTATATATCTGACAAATCTCAATGTCCTTAATCAAAGTTAAATCCCTGTTACGAAGCAAAATCTTTCTCACAGCATCAGCTTTAATACCACACACAAGTCTGTCTTTTATCAATGCATCCCTCAAATCACCAAATCTGCACATTTTAGCTGTGTTTCTCAAATCAGTTATATATGCTGCAAAAGTTTCACCAGGCTTTGGAACCCTTGTGTACAAAAACTGCCTTTCCATTGTAACATTCATTTAGGGGTTACAGATTTTTCTAAATTTACATTTTAAGCACTCAGGGTCCTCCCTTGATTAAACCAGTACAACTATATAATAGATTCCCCCTCCTGCAAAGACAGCAGGTGGATACACAAATGAATGTTCTCTTTCTATGGCTTCTGAACCACGTAAATTAAGCAGAATAAATGCTTTTGTATGGTCATCTTTATCAAAAAATACAGCCTGTATGAAAATATAATACTCTTGCTAAAACACTCTCCAGTTCTCTGCAGTATTATGGTCAAACACAAGCAGATTTGGCTTTTGAAATCCATCTGCTTGCCAACAAGTTATGCCCACGCATACTGAAAATTATGGCTCTTGTAATTATAAACAAACATGCACACAACCAGCACTTGTAATAACATTCATATGCACAATAAACTCTTTGAAATGCTTTACTATGTGAAATATGCTCTGTAATGGCTGTATTTTATGAAATAATGTACTGTAATACTGCAGAAACATGCAAACATTTCATACACTTCAGACAACTCAAATTGCTTTGATTAATGTGAAAAAGTTGTGATTAGTGAAAAAATGCAGTCATTTGCCTTATTTTATACATTTTATGTGATTCAGATTTTATTTCAACCATTTTCCACAGTTATTTTGAATATTTCTATTAATATATCGTAGTTTTGGTTATTTCTGTTACTTAGAAATTCGTTTAGAGCATTCTGAATGCTTCCTTTCATATTTTGCAAATAAGAAATAGTTTGAGCAAGTGTTAATACCTGAAATTTGCTTCTGACCTGTTTTGCGAGTTATACATGCAGTAGGGATGATTTACTCCTGCATATCCCTCCAATCCCAACTGAGTGCTTCTCGATCTCGAATCTGAAGAATCCAGATCCCATTCTGGCACCGTGTTGCTAGTCCCTCTCTGGTATAGATGACAAACAGGTGGAGTAGTTTGTTTATATGTTTTATTACATTAAAACACATCAGGATGGGTAGCAGCTTTACAAAATATAAACAAACTGATTACCTGACAGATTAAACAGACATACATGCTTACGTTAAACAGCTTACTACAAAATGGCAGTCAGACTCGCAAGAGCTCAGTCTTTATATACTTGTGCAAGCCCATGGAAAGCTTTTTAAAGGTCTGATCTACATAGCCCCTGATGAGATCAAAATAAATAGGCAGAAGCACAGGAGCAGACTGGAGCACCTACCAGAGTGCCAGGGTGAGTATACATGCTGACATAAAAAATGTCTGGCTTTTACTAGTAACAATGCTAAGCATTAAAAAAATGTATAACTTTCATACACAAGTGACACATTTGTCAGTATTGGCATAGATCAAAGGTATTAGTAATGACTATGCAATGATTAAAGTCCTTCTTCATGTCTCCTGCTTTACAGGTGGAGAAGTGGATCTTCATGCTAGATGCCTTTGTTCTCACATTCATGAGCATATCAGTGGGGTCAACTCCCACCCATCTCAAGCACTGATACTGATCCTGAAAAACATTTTACTGTAGATTCCTCTGTCCAGTAATATCACTGCAGCAGCACACTGTCCATATATGCAAGATCATCATTAGATGGACATTTGACAATTTACAATAGAACTGCCTATCCTTTGCCTATCACTTGTGATTGAAATAGCATGTCTTAGCAGCAGAGTTACTTTCCATATGTGCAGTATTCTCAGACATCAATATGCATCTCTGAACACAGGCACAAATTGGTCTGGCTAAAAAGTTCCAGCCATTAATCTTCTATCTGTTATACTGAATATCATGTTAGCAGTCCTTTTAGGCAATCCCTAACCGGGAAAAGCCGAAAGACACAACAGTGCTTTTAGTCTTCCCTTCATATACATACATACATATTGTAGTTACATTTCAGGCTTTTCTAGGGATTGAAATTTTGTAGTCCTATGCTAGGCACACTGACAAACCCTCCCCATCTGCTTCCTGATGTGTCAAACCTGCCATTGCAATCCAACAGTTGTTAGTCAACACTTCAAATGGTTTGTTCTTCAACTCAGAAGTGTCTGCAGCATTAGGAAAATTATTTTTTTTATTTTTAATTATCCTGAATCTTGGAGAAATGTGCCAATGCACTTCTTGTTTTGCTCAAAGGTATTTTACAAGTATAGTACAAAACATCTATTCTTGAATTTGTGTTAGTAGATTTTTAAACTAAAGCATAAATGCCTTCATACATTACATTTTCCCAGTTCTATTGCATTTCTTACCCATTGATTTGTTATATTGCAACATACTAATGCTCACATCAAAGCTACAGTCTTTTAGTATGACAAATCAGTACTTCTATGTGTAAGATTGACACTGGGATTCAATAAACTATGTGCAGGAATAGCACTATTCCTGCACAGAGTGGTTCGTGTTGGCATAGCACAAAAGTGCGCCTTGCATATTTATGAAGGCACGTTGATGTTTAACCTACACGGACATGAACCATGAACTAATGCAGGGGGCATGTTCAACAAGTGCATGGACATTGAACACGCCCCCTGCACTCAGAAAGTGCAGTACAGCACATTCTAATACGATCTGGCATAATATTAGAAAATTTATCTAATATTATGCCAGCCTTTCAATGTCCATGGACACTGAAATGAAATAAATGATCATTTTAGTGTCTGCAGACACTGAAATACATACGGCAGTAGGAAAGCAATGCGGGGGGTGTGTGACAGGTTCTGTGACACATCCCTGCATTGTAAAATTGCCATACGACACCTCCGCAACCTGCTAAAGTAGGAAATGTGTACAAAAGCACAAATAATTGTCGGTAAATCCCTTAAAAGGGACACATCATACATACATATTGCCCTCACAAACTGAGAAATTTAATAGAAAACAGGTCATGCAGTAGCATGACTTACCGAAGGATAGAAGTCTGAAAGCAAATGTATGCCAATATTCCCTGACAGCAGTCCATGTGGACAATGGTACAGATAATGGGGGGACAAAACACTAAAAATAGGGACACATCTGAAATATTGCCCTCACACACTTAGAAAGTTGATAGAAAACAGGGATATGTATTATCAGGAATCTCTGAAGGATAGAAGCCTGAAAGCCAAATGTATGCCATTATCTCCTGATTGCAGTCCTCAGTGACTTGTCACAACACCACAATACTCACTATATAACATATAATAATGTAATATTAATATTATATATATTTTTCTAGGCTAAGGAATGTTTAAGTGCAGCTAAGTGGGTTTGCATTATGGCCCTCCACTTACCATGGCTTAAACATCCCATAGGAGATAAATACAGATATACAAATAAAATTTCTGTGCTGAGATAGTGTAGTGGTTATAGTCCCGGCTTTACATGAAGGAGTTCATGGTTTGAGTACCAAAACAGCTAAGTTATTTTTATATGAGAAAGTAGTGTTAAAATTATTTTTTTAAACTTAAATTATGTAGTAACTGTTTTTTGTCAACCAGGGTAGTGTAGCTGGTGTACAATGTAAGTGTGAGTGCATATAATATATGAAACTGCCCATGTACATACAAGTGTCCCATACAGTATAGTCACACCCCTTGCTAATGTAAGGAAAGCACATAGAGGAATGGTCATGTAAAGTACATCATATACACTTAATAAATGAAGTCAGTCTTCTGATATATTTAAGAAATTAAAAGTGAGCAATGGTTAGCAATGGTCAGCTATGCTTAGCAGGAGTAACTGTTGCTAAGACGTGAATACTAAGCAGCAGGTAGCTCAGCTAAGTGGATTTGTGCACTTTTAAACACTGCTCAAGAACATCTCTTTAAGCAGTGTTAAAACCGGCTTAGCTGATTTGCGCACTGCTTAGCAGAGCTTAACCTTTTCAGAATGGTTCAATGACAGCAAAGGCTAGGAATATCACACTATTTAAATGGCGCAGGCAGGAATACAGCCATAATCTGTTATAGTCCATCTGTGCAGATACAATGGCTGGTGTAGGAGAGGTAGTGTGTTTTCGAGCTCAATACTGGAGCATTCGGGAGTCCAGGGTCATGACTGAACTCCTAGTTAAAAACCATGAGGAGAGACTGCTGCAGGGCCAGTACTAAGTCTCCCAATACAAAGCAGAGGCCTGGGACCATCTAGCATGTGACCTCACCAGTACTACTGGCATCCCTCGGACTGGTGAGCAGATATGGTACCACTATGCCAACCTAAAGCATAAGAAGGAGGTGCTCTTGAGCCAGTGGATCCAAGATAGATGGGACAGGAATGCTCCAGTAGTGTGTAAGTATCACTATCAAGTAGTTTGTAGCAAATACTAGCCTAAGAATGTGATCGAGAGATATGCATAATGTGTGTTTTTCTCCCCTACAGCTGTAGCAGAGAGGGCTGTAAACATGGAAGCCCATGGTGACAGACTGCTGAGGCTGCACAGACAGGCTGGTGAGTACAGATCTATTTTGCAGTATATTGTTAAAATAGCTAGGAAGAATTACATTGCTTACTGCTAGTAGGTATACTGTTACTGTGTGAACTAAATAAATAAAAAAGTATGACTGATGAATATTGAAGTACAATAAAGACCCTTAAAAACTGTTGTGTTTATTCTGGTATGTTGTTGTAGACATATATAGAATGCATATAGGTTCTTCACAGCAAATATGGCTGTGACAGCATACATTAACTGTGGTGCATCTGTGAGCAAGCTGTTAGGAGAAACCATAGATGGTGTAGCTATAAAACAAGATATAAATTAAATGTGAAATATATACTGCACTAAGCTCTGAACCCCGAATAGTAATATAGAAAGTATCAATGTGTGTACCAACAGTGTAAAAACTGTTGTGTTTATTCTGGTATGTTGTTGTAGACATATATAGAATGCATATAGGTTCTTCACAGCAAATATGGCTGTGACAGCATACATTAACTGTGGTGCATCTGTGAGCAAGCTGTTAGGAGAAACCATAGATGGTGTAGCTATAAAACAAGATATAAATTAAATGTGAAATATATACTGCACTAAGCTCTGAACCCCGAATAGTAATATAGAAAGTATCAATGTGTGTACCATGCAACATTGCCTTGTGTTAACCTTTACTTTCCAGGTTGTAGTAATCCAAAGGAGTAATGCACAGTACAATAACTATCTGTCATGCATGCATTACAGGATTACATCTTCAGACTGTCTAACCAAGAGACTATTAGGCAAAAACCATTGAAACAAGAAATAGCAGTTCCCCAGTAGCTCAGTGTGATGAGAAATAGCTTAGTTGATAAATTTGCATACCCAGACATGGCTCAAATCCAAGAGTGGTACTAAGATGTGTGCATATCTACACACAAGGAATCAGGAATGAATGTAAAAACAGTCAGGTAGTGTTAACAGATATTTTCCTCACAGGTTTTACAGGTAAGTAAATGTTGCCAGTAGCTGTATGAAGGGTATACTAATAAACTGTGTATAACTGTTCAATTGTCCCACCACATGTCTGCAAATGACAGCAGGGTAGGTACATACAATATGCACTGCTCCTGAATCATACCTCTCAACTGTACAGATATTTACTGGATGTCCATATTTTGGGTCCATTTTACATAAAGTAGTGGTGTCATGGCAAATCAGTGGCAAACCATCATAGACTGAATTTGGAAAATAATGATAGACATACAAGTGTCAGATGTCATAGCCATCATAAAAGCCATGCAAATGTAAAACCTGTTATTTTATCAACTGTCTAAGTTTGTAAGAGCAATATTTAAAAATTATCCATATTTATGGGTCTTTGTCCCACTCTAATGTATGGCTTTGTCCAGATTTCATGCTCGAAGAGGTTCAGAGATATGTTTCTGATACATGTCTCTCAAGTGTCACGTCGTCACAGCTAGTGGTCACTGCTGCAAATAATCCTGGACACAAATAGGAAACCAGTTGATGTATACTGGTAGCAATCTCACATAACAGCAGTTCAGGGTACCCGCTCCTGTGCCAGATATGTAACCCTGACATGTATGTGCCCCCTCTAGTCATGTACACAGAGTTGTCACAGTTTGCCTCATACTATTCTAGGCTGACAGTTTAATAGGTATGCTTGTAGTACAGAAGCTATGGCCATAGGTAGATGTAAAGTGAGGGCAGACCCATAGACTATTGAGTAGTACTGTTATGGAAAATAGAAGCATAAACAGTTGTTAATGGATTTTCTGTCTCTCCCCCACCCCTCATCTGCATCAATAATTATTGCTCATATACTATGGGTATGTTGTGCTCCAACCTTAATGTTGGGACCTGTGTTATATTAGTGTTAATATGTTTGATTGCTTGCATGTTAACATATCTTGTTCAAATACCATTGTTGGTGGCCTGTTGCTGTCAATGTTACTGTCAAGCTATTACGATGCATACTGTTATTCCATTTATGCATGTGTTGTGTTTGCTATGCAACTATTTCAAATCTGTTTTATGGGGTTAATTAGAACATCCATGCATGCTGTTATAACTATTCTTGAAATGTGTTGTACATGATTAACCAATATATTTTGTAAAACCTCAACACCATAGCATGTCTGGGAAAGCAGATCCCAGCTGATCTACCTGTTCCACCTCATCTGGCTGTGGCACTGGGCTCCAACATGTCTGGAACCCAACACAGATCTCCCTCATCTGCTGGTCTTGCACCACCTTCAGGGGGAACCACCACAGGGGACGGGGCCTGTCCCCCCTGGGAGCAGGCATGGACAGGAGACTGTCAGCTGCAGTCAGGTCCAGGGTTTGGTGTGCAGCACCCTTTGATCTGAGTTTGGAGAGCAGCTGCACCAGATTGAGGGCCACATGGCACACCTCAAGTAGCAGGCCGCCCCTCCTGTCCAGCCCCCAACACAGCCACTATTGGGGCTGTGAAGGTGCAGTGGTGACTGCCCATGGGTGGGGATCTCAGTCCCACTGTAACCATATGGGGGCCCATAGGCTTTGGATTTCCACCCACCCTCCCTGTCAAATGTGTTTACCCCCCTCAAGTGTAATATACCACCCCTGTCTGCTGTCTTGTCTGTCTTGTCTATCTCCCTACCCAACCTACCTCCCCAGACATACCTACAATCCTTCCGCAACATCCCACTCTCACCTTAAAAAAAAGGGGCATCTGTCCCAAAAAAAAATATCATCCCCATACATAGCAGTCCATTTCGTATGTGTCCACTGACTCATGTAAGCCAGTCCAATTGGCTTGAAAACACATTTCTGTTGTCCTCACCCCTCTCTCTCTGAGGTTTGAGTGTACAAATTCACCTCCAAATTCTGTACAAAATGCACAGCTATTGCTGTATAAGAAATGGACGGCTATGGACCTTCCCTACATCTGTCCTGCACATCCCTAGCTATCATTAATATTGTTTTTCCTTCTGCGTGCCTATTTTCAGCACTTTCCTATCACCCCTTTTCTTTTAAAGAAATTAGTGCTGGTGTAAGCAGGAGTAAGCGATTTTGCACAATGCTAAGTGAAGCCAACACAGATTAAGCATCTGTTCAGTTAACCGTGTGTTGGCATCACTTAATATTGCACAAACCCACAAAAACCCACTTAAAGCCACTTCAAACTGCTTTAATCACTCTGTCTCCATCAGCCACTGTTCTGCCTAGCAACAAAATAACCAGCCCTGCCAAGTCTCAAACCTAGGGGCCTATACACCATAGTCAGAGGAATGTACCACTAAACCATTTGAGCTGTAGGGATTGCTGATGCTTTTTCAAACATATCATGCAGCAGAGTCATTCAACAGTAGGGAAAAGATTCTGGAGAATCAGTCAGGTTTTGTATATATACATATACACATGTATAAACGTATAGAGATGCATATATATATATATATATATATATATATATATATATATATATATATATATATGGAAAAATATATACATAATATAAATAGAGATATACATAATATATATATATATATATATATATATATATATATATATATATATATATATAAATATATACACACACACACACACACACACACACACACACACACACACACACACACACACACATATATATATATATATATATATATACATATATAGTAGAGTCATATCTCAGAACCATACCTCTCAACCTCTTAGTGCAAGAAATCTGGCCAAAGGCTGTCCAAATGGGGGACAATGGGCCAAAACTAGGGACATATTTTAAATATTGCTCTTATAAATGTAGAATTTTGCCAGAGTGACAGGGTTTGTTTCAGCATACATGCTTTGAAGGATGTGATTTCTGAAACTGAAATGTATGTCATCATTTACTGACAGAAATCCTCAGATCATCACAGTGATTTGCCAGGGAAATAAAAATAATGAATTTGTGGAACAGACCAGAAATATGAGCAATAAACCTGGACTTTCTGAAACAATCCGGCCAGTCAAGAGGTAGCCTCAGAACCCCTTAGTGCAACAAATCTGGACCAAGCCTGACAAAGTGGGGGGAGAAAGCCATGAAAATAGGGACCTATCTGAAATAATGTAGTAGATAAGCTGACACAGTTGCTGCAGTAACACCCTCCTGTCTGTCCTAACATATATTGACTGGAATAGCACAAGTCCAACACTCAATTACTTCTCACTAGTTAGTGACTTAAATCCTCACATCATCCCACTGATGTGTCAGCAATACACACTTATGGGGGCCAGGCAACAGTACATCCTACAAATATATGGACATAACATCACATTGGGAAACTACACTCAGCTGCTAAGCATGTCACCAAGTGCTGCCCAAACTTCAGTCAGACTGACACAACATTAGCCCAAATCCACAATGGGGAATTACACATGTATTTGCAAATATATCAGGCACTATGGGGATGTAACAGCACTGAAAAACAGACACCATTGTGAAAGTGCATACCCACAACCAGTTTCACTGCAGACACAGTGACATACCGGTAAGCCAAATGAACAGTAGAGTATAAGGACGTGTGAACCAAAACATCTTATCATGTTTGCCACTCACACACTATTCCTACATATACTGGCCCAATTCACATTATAGTATGATGCCTGACCATGGAATGGGACATGTATCAGTCTGCCCCTACAAACATATACAGCCAACAAACCACCAGAAACTGGAACAGCATGCACAGTCAGATAGAAAATGAGCCATAGCATATACATCTACCTCCTCCCTACAAAGGCCAAATAACATTTACACACTACATTGCTGCATAATCCTGACAGTGTGTCAACAATCACCAGAAATACACAGATCTCTCAACTGTTCAGAGTCCCACAAAATGTCCAGGCTTTGTCCTCATATATAAGGCCTCTTACACATAACATCTCTGACATTCTAATACATAACTGGGATGGTATCAGGAATGAATTCAGTAAATAATGATATGCCCTACCTATCAACCTCTTGCTGCATGACATCTGGACAAAGCCTGACATACTTGGGGGACACAGGCCCAAAAACATGTGAAATATTGCTGTTATAAACTGAGACAGTTACTGGTGTAACAGGATTTGTTGTAACATATCTTTTCTGAGGGATATGAAGTCAGAAACACAAATGGATGATACCATTTACTGACTGCATTCCCCACAGTATGCTACTGATTTTCCAAAGACAAAACATGTCTGAGGAACACACCAATCATGAGAGTCCAAAATCTGGCCATTCTGTGGATAGCCCTACAGCTGAGAGTTATGTCAGCCACATAACACTGTCAGACTTAACATCATGCATAAAGGCCGTGTCTACACAAACCCTGTTAAACTACCAATTATTCAACTGTATAACAGCAATACTTACATTCTGTCCCTATGTCTGGAACATTCTCCCCCAGTTTGTTGGGCTGTATCCACAGTTTTTGTTGTAAAAGGTATTTCCAACTACCCTCTGTGATGCTGTTTTTCACACACCTCCATGAAGTCCTCCTCACAGGCAAGGAAAAGGGGCAACACCCAAATGAAGCACTCAATTATAGGCGTGTGCTGCCATGCCATTGGCTAGAGGAATAACACAACAGCTGCTCTGCATGCAATTAGCAAGTGTGAGGCACCAATTGGTGCACAGGTCATCAGCTGCTCATGAGCATTACCTACACAAGGCAAGCTGCTACATATGAAAACAGATGTATACTCTACCTTTGGGGGAGAGAGACAGACAGACAGACAAACAAATAAAGAAACCAAACAACACATATTGGAATCAAACCAGCCATACTTGGGGTAAAAAGGTATGCCAAACAAGTAAGCATGTAATGGAATGCCATAGGGGGTATGTAATAATGGGAAATAGGAAGTTTAACAAATGTGTCTCAACAAGACTTGCTGTACTGGTTAGAACCTATGGCCATAGCATCTGGTTCTGTCTGCAGTAACATAGATCACAGCTCAGATCCATGAGTCACCACAAGAAAGGATGGCTCACATATGACTACTACTAGAGTGCGTGTTGAACAATATTGACTGTGACAGTGCTAGGCCAGCTACTGGGATGTCATAGATATCCATATGCTAATTGTGAATACAACTATGATATACATGTTTGTCTCAGAAATGTGAGAGACCTATACAGGGTATTTGCATAGCAAACTTCTGTTGCAGATGTGTGTGTTGAACTGCATGTGATATACTGAGCTCATACCATTAAACTGTCCAGTGTTATGCACACTGACCATATGTGTGCCTCATATTTGTAGTCATTTACTCATAGAGTTGTGTTATGTCTGGCAAATAATTGGCAACCTGTGAAGACTGACATTACAACATCTCCTCTTTCTTGTGACTGTTCCTGTTAGGGGTCACCACAGTGGATCATCTGTCTACATTTCTTCCTGTCCTCTGCATCTTGGTCTGTCACACCAATCACCTACATGTTCTCTATCATCACATCCTTACACCTTATCTTAGGCCTTTCTCTTTTCCTCTTACTTGGCAGCTTCATCCTTACCATACTTTTCCCAATATACTCAGCATCCCTCCTCATCACATGTCCAAACCAACATAATCCCGCTACTCTCTGGCTTTGTCTCCAAACTGTCCAACCTGGGATGACCCTCTAACATACATATTCCTAATCCTGTCCACCCTCGTCGCACCTAGTGAAATTCTTAGCATCTTTAACTCTGCCACATCCAGCTTTGACTCCTGCCTTTTTGTCAATGCCCCTGTCTCCAACCCATATAACATAGCTGGTCGCACTACCCTCTTGTAGACCTTCCCTCTCATTCTTAATGGTACTCGACACTTTTCTCCACCCTCCCCATCCTGGCTATACTCTCTTCTTCACCTCTCCCCCTCACTTGTCATTACCCTGAACTGTTGATCCCAAGTAGTAACCTGCGGTGGAGGTGCTGTGGTAGCGTTGTCCCCTCACAGTAAGACGCTGTCTGGTTCGATTCTCAATGTAGAAAGCAGAAACCTGATCTCACCGCGATGTAGTTGAAGTAAAGAGCGGTTGCTGTTTAAAAATACAGTTCCCAAATGCACAGTTCAAAGAAATTGTTGGCAGCCTTAACAAAAATAAAACTCTTCTTTATTATGGATATAATTGTAAGGTAAGCGCTTTCGCGTGGTCACAGCCACGCTTCATCAGACAAATGAAAACTCTGCATTAAAGTGCTTATATACTACATAAATTAAAACCAAGCCCTATATAATTAGGTACTTCATTAAATATTTAAAGCAGCAATGCTTAGCTTCCGAGATCAACTGACAAACTGTCAGAGGCAATGCATTCATTATTAGTGCTTACAGATTCTATAATAAGTCTTAAACATAACTTATAATACAATTTGTGAACTAAAAAATATATGTATATATATGTGTTAAACAAACAAACAAACAATTAAAGAACTTGATGTAATTCAACAATAATAAATCTGTGCTTAAATAAAATAAATGAAAAGCAATAAGAACCCTGCGTATCTGAATGCTAACAGGTATAGCCCTACATAGACTTGTTTACGGTTACCATCGCAACCGAACAAACAAATAGACAGTTAAAGAACTTAATGCAGTTCAACAGTAAGTCTATGTTTAAACAAAAGGCAGTAAAAACTTTGCGCATCAGAATGCTAATAGATATAACACTAGGTAAACTTTTATGCGGTTACCATCGTAACCGGAGCTTTCATTCATTTGACATGAATTATTTAGAAATGTTCACAAAATTCCTATTAGAACATTTCTAAAGTTATTATACTTAAAACACCAATTTAGATGCATAGTTATTGTGAGTTCTATCTAAATTTTTTAAAACTAAATGAGGTCATTTAAATAGATTTGCAGACTTGACTAAGTCTTGCCATAAAAACATTACTAAAACACAAAAAATATGATTCAAAACTTAAACCAAGTGACATATAACTTTTAAAATGTGTATCACAGACCAAATAAAACCTGAAACAATGTCAATTGAAATATGCTAGTGACTTGAAGCATGAACGCATCCAGTGGGGCGCGATAACAATGAAGTTGAAAATATATAGCAATGCTGAAAAAATGAAACCAGACAGATAAGATGCATATAAATAAACAAATCCATTTAATATAAACTGTTAGAGTTTATGTACCTATAAGATCCTGTAAGTATGATAAAGCATTTTTTATGTGCTAAATTTATTAGTTCTTATTTAGGTATTTGTTTGAGAAGAAAAATTTTTTAAAATATTAAATTAATAAAATAAAATAACAAATAACAAATAACAAATATTAAAAATTAAGTGAATAATTGGATGCTTAAATAACCATTAATAAAAAATTTTTTATATAGAAACCTCAGTTTTATGTACTTATATAATTTTATATATCAGAATAATTCCTTTACCTTAAGGCTAATAAGCAAAATCTGTTTAGGTAGAATTAATTTAATTTAATTTAATATAACATAGACCCAAGAATATAACTATATACAAAAGAATAAACATATAAGTGTTAAATTAGACTTGACTAAAGATACTGATTGCCCATAGGGTACAAAACATATAAAATATAAAAAATAAACTTAAAAGACATGAATAAAAATGACAGGTAAAAAATGCCTAATATTGAACCAATATTATTGTAAGAATATTAGATTATATAGCATATATCATAATTTTAAAGACATTTTAGGAATAAAGGACGTACATCTAGAAAATATTAATTGTACATAGATTTTAACGTTTTCTATTATTTAAAATGGGTTTGATAGAAACTGAGGTATTCAGTCCTGGGTAACTATGGGCATTAAATTTTAAAATCCACTTTAATTCTGCCAGGGCTAAATTATTAATATTATCTCCGCCCCTGGGATTTAGATTTATTTTTTCAAGTACCCTGAATAAAAAAGTGTGTTCTTTATGTTCTATTATATGTTGTGCTAGTGCATTAGTGTCTGTTTCTTTCTTTATTTCGTACAAATGATCATAAATGCGATCAGTTAACCTTCTTTTAGTCAATCCAATGTAAAATGCTGTGCATTTTGTACAAGTTGCTAAATAAACCAGGTTTTTAGTCTGACATGTAGCTGAAACATTAATATGGTAGGTGAAACCTAGAGTGGAATGAGTAAAGGTTGAATCTGGACAAATCAGTTTACACCTGGTACAAGAACCACAAGAAACTGTTCCCATTTCTTGGGTAGATTTCTTAGTGTTTGGTACAAAATCTTTACATAGGATTTGCTTCAAGTTGGAACAGTTTTTGTACAAGAAGGAAGGAAAGTTACCCACCAAATTGGTTACTAAATAATCTGTCTGTAATATGTTCCAGTTATTCCGTATAACATTCTCCAGACATTTCACATCACTAGTATATTTTAAAATGTATGGTATTTTTATATTATCATTGCTATTTTTATGTGTAAAGGAAGTGTATTTCTTAACAATAAATGGTGTAAATTCTGTGGAATGTATAGTATTGTTTTTAATGGAGTTGACAAGTTTAAAATTATAACCTCTATCTAAAAATAATTGCTCTAATAGGTCAGATTCTTTTTCTAAAGCAATACTTTCCTGGCAAAGTCTGGTCAGTCTAGTGAACTGGCTTTTAACTATTCCTGGGAACATATGCCTAGGATGCATGCTGTTGAAATGAAGTAGTGTATTAGTCCAAGTAGGTTTCCTGAAAATGGAAGACGTAATTTTCCTTGCTCATTAAGTGTCAAGGAAACATCCAGGAATTCTACTTGTTTCATAGATGCTTCCACTGTAAATTTCAGATAACTAGTAGTGGTTTCTAGGTGATGTAAGAAACATGTAAATTCCTCTAGGGTGCCTTGCCAAATTAGGAGAACATCGTCTACAAAGCGTTTGTAGAACTTGATTTTGTCAAAAGCAGGATTGGTAAACAAATGTTCTTTTTCCCAATTCAGGACCACTAAAAGATATCGTATTTGCGCATGGGGTGCCCATAGCTACACCCCATGTCTGCAAATACGTGATGTTATCAAACATGAAGATGTTATTGTTAAGCACTAGATCCAAAAGCTGACAAATTAGTATAATTTTATCAGTGGAGAAGTTGGTATCTCTTACAAGTAGTTCTCTAATTGCTTCCAAACCCAAATCATTGGGAATGGACGTAAAAAGATTTTTTACATCTAATGTTATCAGCATATACTCATCAGTCCCAGTATTCAGTGTTACATTCTTAAGGCTGCTTAATAAGTCATAGGTATCTCTTAATAGGGTTGGAACTGAATCCACTACAGGCCTAAGAAATTTTTCAAGAGCAGTGGAAATAGTGGCAGTTACCCAATTACAGCCTGAAACTATAGGCCTAAGAGGTATAGGATGTACCTGTTTATGAATCTTGGGCAAGCCTTTTATTGTAGGAGTAATAGGGAACTCAATGTACAAGTACTTATATTCTTCTGGTGTAATTTGTCGACACATTAGAAGGTCATGTAAAGTTGCATGTACATTAGTTATAATAGAACAAACTTTTTTCTGGGAAATAATGGAGTAAGTTTCTTGATCTGATAACATATTTAACATCAAAGTGACATAGTCTGCTGTATTCATAACTATAATACCACCACCTTTGTCAGCAGGTCTAAAGGTGATGTCAGAAAACTGCTTAAACTTCTTTAAAGATGTCATTTCACCAGAAGTTAAATTAACATAAGCTATTTTGTTTTTCTTAGTAGAAAAGAGTTTATAAAAATCTCTCTCACAAGCCTTTAAGAAACAATCAATGCTGAAGGGTAGTGGAGGTGAAAAATTACTTTTTTGTCTTAGTAGCACAGAATCAGATTGTGGGGTTTCAATGTTATTTGATGTAGTGATATTTTTAAAAAACATTTTAAGGGCTATATTTCTACAAAAAATACGTAGCTCACATAAAACATCAGCCAAATTACTACACTGTGCTGGTATGAAATTTAAGCCCTTGTTAATCAAACTAGCATCTGATATACATAGATCATAGTTAGATAAATTAACAAATATGTCAGTCACATCCTTTGCCTTCGATTCGTTCCATATCTCTCTTCCGAAATTTTCCTTTTTCTTGGCCCTCTGCTTTGAGAGCCTCTCCCTTGATACTGTGTTTTATGGGATAAGGTAAAACGACTTGCTTCTTGAGCAACTTTAGGTTTCGCACCTAAACGAATGTCATTATGCATATTAACAAAAGCTAGTTGGTTAGGAGGTGGTGTTGCAGAGTAAGCAGTCAGTCTAGGAAATTCCGTCTCACCAAGTTGAGCAGAATTATTATCAGTTATAGGTAGAGTAGACGGGGCTGAATCTCCAACAGATGTAGAAGCAACATCACTGGTTATAACATTGTCATTAACATGTGTTAAAGAAGCTGGCCTTTGCATTTGAGCTTGTGCATTATTGTACCTGGGCCAGACAAAAATCTGACCTGTTTGGAAATCATTAAAATCTCTCTGCAACTTTTTCAATTTTATTTGTTTCAATTTCTCACTGAAAGAGTTCACTTGTGAGAAAATAGTTTGCAGTCTATTTTTAGCAAAATCTGATTTAAACTTGTCAGTTAAATTTTTATGGGTTATGTCTATTTCAGTACGTAACTTAGTCTCAAGTGGTAGAAAATATTCATTTAAAAGTGACATGTACCTGAATCCTTGCTCAATATTTAGGTCCTGCCACTTTTTCAAGAGCACCGGGTGATTAGTTCCATAAGATGGCATGCAAAATACACGCATTCCTCGGGGTACGATTCGATGATGTATGGATGCTTCAAGGTGTTGCCTTTGCCAGGCGTACCTTTGTAGTAGGTACAACTTGTCTTCAAACTCTTTCACAACCAAGTTGAAGTCAGCAAGATTTTCTTCAGGTAAGGTGGATACAGGAGTATTAAGCGGCCCACCTAGTTCCAAAGCCAATAAAGGGTTAGCGACGTGATGCAACAATCCTTCTGGTATAGCTGAAAATTCCCTCGACTCTGGTCTGTAGTCTAGTTCTACAGTTGTGGAATCCATCGCGTAGAGCAGTTACCACACAGACAAAATTGAAAAAAACCAAGAGGTAACTGCAACTCCAAGAGGTCAGGTAACACAAACGGGTACAATGTAGAAAGCAGAAACCTGATCTCACCGCGATGTAGTTGAAGTAAAGAGCGGTTGCTGTTTAAAAATACAGTTCCCAAATGCACAGTTCAAAGAAATTGTTGGCAGCCTTAACAAAAATAAAACTCTTCTTTATTATGGATATAATTGTAAGGTAAGCGCTTTCGCGTGGTCACAGCCACGCTTCATCAGACAAATGAAAACTCTGCATTAAAGTGCTTATATACTACATAAATTAAAACCAAGCCCTATATAATTAGGTACTTCATTAAATATTTAAAGCAGCAATGCTTAGCTTCCGAGATCAACTGACAAACTGTCAGAGGCAATGCATTCATTATTAGTGCTTACAGATTCTATAATAAGTCTTAAACATAACTTATAATACAATTTGTGAACTAAAAAATATATGTATATATATATGTGTTAAACAAACAAACAAACAATTAAAGAACTTGATGTAATTCAACAATAATAAATCTGTGCTTAAATAAAATAACTTTTCCCAATATACTCAGCATCCCTCCTCATCACATGTCCAAACCAACATAATCCCGCTACTCTCTGGCTTTGTCTCCAAACCGTCTAACCTGGGATGACCCTCTAACATACATATTCCTAATCCTGTCCACCCTCGTTGCACCTAGTGAAAATCTTAGCATCTTTAACTCTGCCACGTCCAGCTCTGACTCCTGCATTTTTGTCAATGCCCCTGTCTCCAACCCATATAACATAGCTGGTCGCACTACCCTCTTGTAGACCTTCCCTCTCATTCTTAATGGTACTCGACACTTTTCTCCACCCTCCCCATCCTGGCTATACTCTCTTCTTCACCTCTCCCCCTCACTTGTCATTACCCTGAACTGTTGATCCCAAGTAGTAACCTGCGGTGGAGGTGCTGTGGTAGCGTTGTCCCCACACAGTAAGATGCTGTCTGGTTAGATTCTCAGCTAGAGCATCTACTGCATTGAGACATGCATGAATGGGCGTACCTTCGTTGAAGGTTGGGCATCAGGGCTGGTAACTCGGCATGTAAAAATCAACTACCAATCATTAGCGGACCGGAGTTCCGCTGTGGTGACCCCTAACCGGGAAAAACCGAAAGACACAACAACACCTTTGATAACTCTACTCCCTGCATCCTCACCATTCCTCTATCCTCCCTCCCATTCACACACATATATTCTGTCTTAGTCCTGCTGACAGTCATTCCTCCCCTCTCTAGAGCGTATCTACACCTTTCCAGGGTCTCCTCAACCTGTTCCCTACACTCACTACAGATCACAATGTCATTTTCAAGCATCACAGTCAACGGGGACTCCTATCTGATCTTGTCTGTCAACCTGTCCATCACCACTGCAAATAAGAAAGGACTCAGAGCTGATCCCTGATGTAATCCCACCTCCACCTTAAACACACCTGTCACTCCCACCACAGAACTTACCGCTGTTGCACTACCCTTGTACATATCCTGTAGCACTATTACAGATTCCTCCACCATTCATGACTATCTCATACAATACCACAACTCCTCTCTAGGCACCCTGTCATATGCTTTCTCTAAGTCCACAAAGATACAACGCAACTCCTTCTGACCTTCTCTGTACTTCTCCATCAACAGTCTCAGAGCAAACATTGCATCTGTACTACTCTAACCTGGCATGAAACCATAATGCTGATCACTAATCCTCACCTCTCTTCTTAAACTAGCGTCCACTACTCTTTCCCATAACTTCATGCTGTGACTGATCAGTGTTATCCCTCTGTAGTTTCTACAGCTCTGCACATCACCCTTATTCTTATAATCGGTACTCAAACATTTTTTCTCCACTCCTCGTGCATCCTGTCACTTTCCAAGATTTCATTAAACAATCTGGTTAAAAAGACCACTGCCATTTCTCCTAAACACCTCCATGCTTCTACAGGTATGTCATCTGGACCAACAGCCTTTCCATTCTTAATCCTCTTCATAGCTATCCTTACTTCCTCCTTGCTAATCTGTTGCAGTTCCTGATTCACCATACCCACATCATCCAACCTTCTCTCTCTCTCATTCTCTTCATTCAACAGTCCCTCAAAGTACTCTTTCCATCTGCTCAACACACTCTCCTCGCTTGTGAGTATGTTTCTCTCATTATCCTTTATCACCCTTATCTGCTGCACATCCTTCCTAGCTCAGTCCCTCTGTCTAGCCAATTTGTACAGGTCCTATTCTCCATCCTTAGTGTCCAACATTTCATACAACCCTTCATACGCCTCATCCTTAACTTTTGCCAGCCACTTCTCTCTTTGCCATGCAGAGCATCTCCTTATACTCCTGTCTACTTTCTTCATCTCTCTGACAATCCCACTTCTTCTTCGCCAACCTCTTTCTCTGTATACTCCCCTGTATTTCCTTATTCCACCACTAGGTCTCCTTGTCCTCCTTCCTCTGCGCAAATGTCACACCAAGCAGCTTTCTAGTAGTCTCTCTTACTAGCTCTGCTGTAGTTACCCAGATAATCGGTAAGTCTTCATTGCCACCCACTTCCTGTCTTAACTCTTCCTTGAACTCTACCTCACAATCACCGTTTTTCAGTTTCCACCATTTGATCCTTGGTGCTGCCCTCACACTCCTCCTCCTCTTCTTGATCACTAACGTAATCCCATGGACCAACATTCCATGCTGCCTAACTACACTTTCCCCTGTAACCACTTTACAGCCTCCAATCTCCTTCAAACAGGCCCTCCTGCATAGCAAATAATCCACCTGTGTGCATCTTCCTCCACTCTTGTATGTCACCCTATGCTCCTCTGTCTTATTAAAATAAGTATTCACCACAGCCATGTCCATCCTTTTTGCAAACTCCACCACCATCTCACCTTCTGCATTCCTTTGCTTAACACCATACCTACCCATCACTTCCACATCCCCTCTGTTCCCTTCACCAATATGCCCATTGAAATCTGCTCCAATCACCACTCTTTCACCCTTGGGTACAGTCATCACCACTTCATCCAACTCACTCTAAAGTTTTTCTGTCTCATCCATTGCACATGCAACTAGCGGAGCATATGCACTAACAACAGTCATCATTACACCATCAATTTCCAGCTTCATAAACATCACTCTATCCGACACTCTTTTCACCTCCAAAAACACTCTTGGCATACTGCTCCTTCAGTATAACCCCTACACCATTTCTCCTCCCATCCATACCATGATAGAACTATTTGGACCCGACTCTGATACACCTAGCCTTACCCCCTTCCATCTGGTCTCTTGCACACACATTCTGTCCATCATATCAGCTAGCTCTGTTCCCATACCAGTCATACTGCCAACATTAAAATTTCTTACCCTCACTACCACGCACCTAGCCTTTCTCCTCTTTTCCTGCCATATGAGCGTCGGACATCCCCCAGGGTATGTCTGTGAATGCAAAGGCTACTGTGCTACCAGATGATTGTGTGTTACAGCAATATTAGGAAAGTGTCACTAATTTTGGCCCATCACCCCCCCCCCATGTATGTGTGGCATCCTCCGGATGTCCTGCTCTAACAGGTTGACAGGAATGACTGAGCAGCAAGAGTGTAAATACAGTGTGCCATACTGACATAGAACAGAAATGTATATCAGGAATTACCTGTGCACATTTATGTATGAGTAGGTGTACCTGGCTGCCTCATAACAACAGACATGGGATGCAAAGCGTCAGGTAAATAAGCTGTACATGTACATGTGTGTAATCTTAGTTTCTGTGCATTCAACAGAGTTAGATTTCTACAGCTACTGGTTGTTGCATTGCCCTGACACAGACATGTGTACTAGAATAAGCATGATTATCAGGTTGAAATTGGAGAGGTGTTGAACGGTGTTATGACGTTGTGTGCATGCCTACTACAAACAGCTATATGACCACCTACATAGCTGTATAGACTTAGCAATACCTTACTTGTAAAACCTGTCTTCACCAAAGTAGAGCAATCCCCTTTGTTGGACAGCAGCAATACACAAACAACATACTTGGTCACTATATTGGCTGTATAGGGCAAAGTAGGAGCAGGCACCAACTTGGCAGCAAGTCAACATTTGTCTGAATGAGCATATATGGTCACAGGTTAATTACTGTAAGACTAACTATAAGTACAAATTGGACACATCCACCAAGGGCAATCACAAGGCCGTCTTCACATATGTCTGCAATCTCAGAGGCAGCAACCCAACCCATCCTGAAATGGTGGTCAATCACGCCAAATACACACACGCCATAGCTATAGCCAAACTGCTGCAGACAGGTTTAGGGCAAACATCACTCCCCCCAGCTTACCATCAGTATAGGTGGATATACACAGCACCCGTACCCCTCCCCTCATCATCAGGGAGCAGGTGCATACTGCCTAATCAAAGTCAACAAAAGCAAGTCTCCATGGGACCTGATAACATTCCTGTCTGCATCCTACATGAACTCAGGCATATGCTTCCAGCTCCATTACACACTGTATGCAAGCAAAGCGTGAGCACCACTGACATCCCATCTGCAAGGAAGATGGACACTGTCATCCCTCTACACAAACGTGAATAATGAATGTTGGTTTATGCAATGTACTGGCCTTCATTGGAGGGAACATGACACATCAGGACCAGGAGTGCAATGCAGGTTCATACTGTGCTGATAGATGACAGGAGTATGATGTGGTTGTAGTTGGTGGCTAATGATAGGCAACATTGATGTGCTGGCTCTGTAAATAACTCTGGGAAATGTCTAAGGTCCTGTGATGTGTTTTCCTGTTATGTTTTCCAGATGGCATGCAGCATCAGCCAGTATACACTGCAGAGGAGAATGCAGCTATCACTGATGCAATAATACAGCACCATGCGATGCTGTTCGGCAGGAACTGACAAAATCTATGGGAGCAGACTGCCTTGTGGGAGGAGCTTGTCCACAGAGTCAACACCTTGGGCCACCATGGCCGCACATATGATCAGATCAGGCATTGGGCAACTGACCTGATATGTCATGCCCAGCAAAGGGCTGCTGCCGTGGCCATGGACCATACTGCTACAAGTAGGGGTCCAGCCACACAGGTCCCACTTACAGCAACAAAGGAGCTCCTTTCCAACCTTGGGGCAGCCCCCACACAACAGCCAACACATGAAACACAAGTCATGGAGGTGAGTGGCACCCAGGCAACAGGCGAGGAGCATCCAGGTAAGGCCACAGTGCACATCAATTTAATCATGTAGCAGTCATACTGTCTTCTATAGAGTATCTAGATGCATATGTCAGTTCAAGCTGCATTTGTGGGTGGTGTTTAGTAATGCACACAAGTGCACATCTATGGTGAGCGACAGCAAATTGTGTACTATCATAGCTTGTACTGTACCTGTGCAGAAACATAGCATTCATTTTGTACCAATGCCAAATGTGAGTCTGCTGACAATACCTCTCCCCCACAACTACATAAGTCCCTCTGGTCTGCATATGGGACAGCAGCCTGAAGCCGGTGAGTATGGGATTTTCTTGTTGTGGCTCAGCAATACCCCAGGCATGTTAAGGTCATGCATGTGACCATGCACACAATTGTTACTCTCAGCCATTTTGCAATATCTGCATGTTCATGTGTGGTGGTGAGACTGGATTGCATCACAGTGGTCATCACAGGGTCCTATTTGCAGTAGATGTCACATATCTGTAGCATACCTCACAACCTGTCATTGTAAGAAATGTGGACAAAGACTGAAAAAATGGGGGGATGAAGGCCCAAAACAAGGGACATATTTTATAAATTGGTGTTATTCAGTGCATATAAATGGTGTAGACACACCTGTTAGAATGCCAGGTATTTGTGATATACAAAAATGAGAGCACAATAAAATATTTCTGAACTCTTCCAACCTTTAATGTGACCTATAACCTGTACAATTCAGTTGTAAAACAAACAAATCTGTTTGGGGAACAATTATGACACATAATAAACTTATAAGAAGCTAGATGTATATGTGTGCACAGGCAAAAGCTAATACTGTGCTGAAGCAGCTTTTGATATTGTTACAGCATTACGTCTTCTTGGGTACACACTTGGCATCAATTACAGAGACTCTTTGATTAACAGCAAATAATGATCAGCTGTCCTACCAGGATTATTCTAAATGTAGTCAGTTGCCTGCCACAGCAACAGCCATAGTTCATATACAGCTTACGAAGCAGCAAAGGGATCTCATTTGTGAAAAGTATCAGCCCACAGAAGGGTACACACACATTTTCACAGCATTGCATATACCATGGAACACAGTGAAGACAGTCATCAAATGGTGGTGAAAATATGGGGCAACAGTGACATTGCAAAGAACTGGACATCCCTCCAAATGTGTGGAAAAGACAAGAGCCAAACTGGTCAGGGAGTTGTAGAAATCTCTGGCAAGTTGTGTGCTACATGTGACAACAATCTCCTGTATTCTCCACATGTCTGGCCTATGGGATAGGTTTGGAAGATGGAAGCCTTCTCACACACAGAACAACATCCAGGTCTGGCAAATTTCTCAAAAAAAATGCATCAGGTCTCCCAAAAGCATGTGGGGAAATGTGTTATGATGTAATGAGACCAAGATTGCATTTTTTGGCTACAATACAAAAGGTTTGTTTGGCACAATAACAGCACTGTGCATCACCAAAAGAACACCATCCCCATGTTGAAGCATGGTGATGGCAGTGTCCTGCTTTGGGGTTGCTGTTCATAAGCTTGAAGTGGACTTTTAGCCAAGGTGGAGGTGATTAGAAACAGTTCAAAATACCAGTCCCTTGTGGCCCAAAATCTTCATGTGTCTGCTAGAAAGCTGTGGCTTTAGAGGACTTACACCTTTCCACACAAGAATGACCCATACCATACATCAAAATCCATAAAAGAATGTCTTCACCAGAAGACAATCAATGTTTTGGAATGGCCCAGCCACAGTCTGCACATACATCCAAGACAAATCTGTGGAGTGCCCTGAAGAGGCCTGTGCTGAAGAGATGGCCTCGCAATCTGACAGAGTTAGAGGGCTTCTGCAAGGGAGAGTGTACAAATATTGCTAAATCAAGATGTGCCATGCAGATACACACCTCCCCAGGAGGACTGACTGCTGTTATGAAATGAAAAGGTGCTTTAACAAAGTATTAGTTTAAGGGTGTGCACAGTCATGCAACCAGCCTATTCCATGTATTCCAACTTCTATGTTACCCCAACTGATGTGTTTGTTATTCAATTGGATTGCACAGGTTATAGGTCACATTAAAGGTGGGAAATGCTATCACATGATTTCTGTGGTGTCATGTTATATATTAGACAAAGCTGGCATGTTAACAGGGGGTCTACACTACTATGTGAAATATGCTCTGTAATGGCTGTATTTTATAAAATAATGTACTGTAATACTGAAGAAATATGCAAACACTTCATACACTTCAGACAACTCAAATTGCTTTGATTAATGTGAAAAAGTTGTGATTAGTGAAAAAATGCAGTCATTTGCCTTATTTTATACATTTTATGTGATTCAGACTTTATTTCAAACATTTTCCGTAGTTATTTTGAATATTTCTATTAATATATCATAGTTATCGTATATTTTTATTGCTTAGAAATTTGTTTAGAGCGTTCAGAATGCCTTGTTTCATATTTTGCAAATAAGAAATATTTTGAGCAAGTTTTAATGCATGAAATTTGTTTCTGACCTGTTTTGTGAGTTATACATGCAGTAGGGATGATTCGCTCCTGTATATTCCTCCAATCTCAACTGAGTGCCTCTTGGTCTTGAATCTGAAGAATCCAGATCCCATTCTGGCACTGTGTCACTAGTCCCTCTCTGGTATAGATGACAAACAGGTGGAGTAGTTTGTTTATATGTTTTATTACATTAAAACACATCAGGATGGGTAGCAGCAATACAAAATATAAACAAACATTAACTGACAGATTACACAGACATACATGCTTACGTTAAACAGCTTACTACAAAATGGCAGTCAGGCTCGCACATGCTCAGTCTTTATACACTTGTGCAAGCCCATGGAAAGTTTTTTAAAGGTCTGATCTACATAGCCCCTGAAGAGATCAAAATAAATAGGCAGAAGCACAGGAGCAGACTGGAGCACCTACCAGAGTGTCAGGGTGAGTATACATGCTGACATAAAAAATGTCTGGCTTTTACTAGTAACAATGCTAAGCATTAAAAAAAATCTATAACTTTCATACACAAGTGCCACATTTGTCAGTATTGGTATACATCAAAGGTATTAGTAATGACTATGCAATGATTAAAGTCCTTCTTCATGTCTCCTCCTTTACAGGTGGAGAAGTTGATCTTCATGCTAGATGCCTTTGTTCTCACATTCATGAGCATATCAGTGGGGTCAGCTCCCACCCATCTCAAGCACTGATACTGATCCTGAAAAACATTTTACTGTAGATTCCTCTGTCCAGTAATATCACTGCAGCAGCACATTGTCCATATATGTAAGATCATCATTAGATGGACATTTCACAACTTACAATAGAACTGCCTATCCTTTGCCTATCACTTGTGATTGAAATTGCATGTCTTAGCAGCAGAGCTACTTTCCATATGTGCAGTATTCTCAGACATCAATATGCATCTCTGAACACAGGCACAAATTGGTCTGGCTAAAAAGTTCCAGCCATTAATTTATGTTATACTGAATATCAGGTTAGCAGTGCTTTTAGTGCTTCCCTTCATACACATACATACATATCGTAGTTAAATTTCAGGCTTTTGTAGGGATTGACATTTTATAGTCCTGTGCTATGCACACTGACAAAACTTCCCCATTTGCTTCCTGATGTGTCAAACCTGCATTGCAATCCAACAGCTGTTAGTCAACACTTCAGATATGTTGTTCTTCAACTCAGCAGTGTATGCAGCATTAGGAAATTTTTTTTTTTTATTTTTAATTATCCTGAATCTTGGAGAAATGTGGCAAGGCACTTGTTGTTTTGCTCAAAAAGTATTTTACTAGTACAAAAATACAACTATCTATTCTTGAATTTGTGTTAGATTTTTAAACTAAAGCATAAATGCCTTCATACATTACATTTTCCCATTTCTATTGCATTTCTTATCCATTGATTTGTTATATTGCAACATACTAATGCTGAAATAAAAACTACAATCTTTCAGTATGACAAATCAGTACTTCTGTGTATGACTGTCACTACTTTCTAGAGAACTGTTGCAGTTACAGAAAATGCCATTTACAAGTGCATCACTATATAAAATATGTTGTTAGCTATGAAGGTTGCTATCATTTTAGATATCCAAAGTGGGACATTATTACTGGAATTTCAGATTGTGAATGACAAACAATGTTATCATCAAATGAAAAAAATAATTATTTTCATCTTTTAACCAAAATAAAGATATTGTGATGTGCAGTGTTGGCCATTTATTCAACTGTATATGATAGTAAGATGATTAAAATGTAGTATCAAAACTTTCTGTGGCATTTAGTAAAAGTCAGAAAATATTTTTTCTCATAAAATATCAACGTTTGCCATTTTTCATGCCCCTTCCCAAAACAGACAAAACTGCCTGAATCGGTATTGCTCTGTAGAAAGAGAGAGACATGTGGTAACTATATCAACTAGGTACGTGGTGGTGCAGCGGTAGCGTTGTTGCCTCACAGCAAGAGATTCTCCCGTTCGATTCTCAGCTGGAGTGCAGGGAGTGCCTTCTGTGTGGAGTTTGCATGTCCTCCCCGTGGTTGGGTGGGCGTTTGAAAGACATGCGTAAATGGGCGTGCCTTCATTGAAGGTTGAACGTAAAGCTGGCACCTCCGTGTTCGTCTAAATCTACTGCCAATCATTAGCGGATCGGAGTTCTGTTGTGGCGACCCCTAACCGGGAAAACCCGAAAGACAACAACAACAACACACTGAAACTGTTTCACTTCCTCTCTGTAAAATAGGCAGTGAAAAATAATTTCACAGCATTAGGCCACGGTGGTGCTGCGGTTAGCGTTGTCGCCTCACAGCAAGAAGTTCTCCCATCCAATTCTTGGCTGGAGCTCCTTTTGTGTGGAGTCTGCATGTCCTCCCCATGGTCGAGTGATGTTTAAAGACATGCAGGTAGATGGCATGCATGAATGGGTGTGCCTTCTTTGAAGGATGGGTGCCAGACTGGCAATTCGGCACCATAAAAATCCACTGCCAATCATTAGCAGACTGGAGTTCCACTGTGGCGACCCCTAACCAGGAAAAGCTGAAAGACTAAGACCTTTTTTAACAATAGTGCTGACCTAATGACATCAGTAGGACTAATTGCCTATGCAAGATTGTGGGCAGTACCTATCAGGAAGAACTATAACCCTGAGTTTGTGACATGTCATTCGAGTGGAGACAAATTCTAATACTGAAGTATGAGAGAATTTACATTTTAAAAAAGTGAGAAGACTTTCCTTCCTTTGATTCCAAGGCAATTAAATGAAAATTTCATGAAGTACAAGCAGATTTCTGTTATCTAAGCAATAGTGGGAGCATACTGTAGGGACAGAAAAACAATCTAAGGGTAGAGTTAAACTGTAGCTGACAGTGGACATTTCCTGTAAGATACTATCACTGAAGGCAGTCGTGGGTCAAATTCCCTTGAGGCCTGTCTTTTCATCTCTGCTTCCACTCTGCTCTTGTGCATCATTATCCTGATATGCATTTTCCTGAGCCCTTCAGTATAACTTATGCAGTGGCTCAACTTGTTAGTACAGTGTTCATCAGACTATCACTGAGCAGGGTAATGGATTCACATAGTCTCAAGCTTTATATTTTGTGTTTCATTACATTTATGCTCTAGTACAGGTACACTGATAAAATAAAAATATGATTATGTCAGGAGTGGGATAAGTTGGTACATCCTGTTACTTTACTGTATCTCCCTATCCTGTCTGAGTTTTGCATTGTCTGTGTTTAGGTATTTCAGATGGATAACTGTATGCATATGTCATGCCCCTTCTCCATTGTGTTCAATATTCCTGCTGTGTTAACTGATTCCCTTTGTAGTTTAACACTGGCTTCTGTTGTCTTCTTTTTTATTTTTTGGTTGCTTTTCTATCATCTCTACACTCAACCCTTAACAATCATAGCCTTACTTTGTTCCATAAGACATTTTTTTCTATTTATCTTTTGTCTTGAGTCACAACAGTAATTTATCGCCTTAGTTTTTATATCTGTGTGCAAAGTTTTACAACAACTCAACTATACAGTCATGCACAGTAAGTGCTCACTGTTGCTGCTTGGATTTTACTCTACCCATGAGTTGTGCTAAAATGATCTTCCTGTAGGTCCCTACAGTGACCATGATGAGAAGCTACTTGTCACACACACTGGTCTAGCTGCATGCATTTGTAATGAGCCTGAGGGCTTAGCACACATGCATAGTAAACAGTATTGACATCGCTGCAATTGTGGATGTGGTATTTGTGAGTTCCAGGACAGTGTTCAGTAGGATTATTTTCAAGTCAAGCATTTCAGTGCAAAATAAATGAGGAAGTGCATCAGAGAAATATGCTTTTGTAGGAAGATAAAGTGGTTATTGATGGCTCACCAAAGGGGAAAGTAAAGTAACTTTGGAAAATGAAAATCATAGGATCACAGGGTCATAGGAGGTTACTAGGCTATTGGCCCTGATGCCCTTAAAAGCCTAGCCAAGAGTTTAGCTCATGTTTAAATAAATCAGCACCCAATGCCCTTATCCAGCAGGGACACAGGTGGAATCCCAGAGGTATATTTTCTGTTTCCCATTCAGTTATTCAGGTTGCGCTTAAAAGGGGATAAATAGGTACTCTGCTTGACATGGAGAGGGAGTCTATTCCATAGATGAGGAGACTCTGGGACACAAATCTGTACTGCCAACACATCTTGTTGATGTCACAGACCAGGATGAGGCTATGTGTATGAGTTACTCGAGTTAAACTTGACTTACGGATATGAAGCAGTCCCATCAAGGTTGGGTCCATGATGACCTGGTATGCCAGACAGAGGTCACCTCTGAGAAGTCTGTTTAAAACTGAGTAGAGGGATAAGACTTTTAGCCTATCTGTGTATGGTAGATGTTTGAGGCCCTGGATTCTGCTGGTGAGGAACCTCTATAGTCTCTTCTGCTGCTGTATGTGCTTTGCGAGCTACATGCCGAAAGGGGTGCTGTACTCAATAATGGGCCTTATAAGGGAAGAATACAGGGATGTTATGACCTCCTTGTCCTTGGATGAGATACCCTTACTTATGAGGTGGACCATGTAGAAGGCTTTCTGTACAACGGAAGCAACATGGTGGTCAAAAGTCAGGTGGCTGTCAACCTTGGTACCCAAATCCCTCATCACTGATTGCATGCTTAGGATGTTGTTCTCCCCAAAGGGGATGATGATGCATTTTTTGGTATTCAGCTGGAGGCCATATTTCTCACATTTGTCTGAGTGAGACCCTGTTGGAGGATGTCCACATCACTATGGGGAATTGATGACAGCACCCAGCTTGCAGTCATTTGCAAATTTGGTCAGCCATAGCCCACTGGTTTTGGCCTGCACCCCAGAAAAGTATATACCAAATAACAGAGGCCCCAAGGCCAAACCCAGGGGTATGCAGCTTGTTATGGATCTACTACTTAAGGTGGCTTCCCCTATTTTGACTAGGTGGGTTCTACCAGTGAGCCAGCTTGCTACCCATCTGGTAAGATATGGATTGATACCTAGTTGAGAAAGTTTGTTTATTATGCCTGAGTGGGGAATAGTGTCAAAGGATTTGGCCAGGTCAAGGTAGGTGGTATGTACCGTCTTCCCCTTGTCCATGGTTTTGGTGACTGTCTCAGAGAAGTCAACCAAATTTAGCAGACATGACCTCCCCTTGACAAAGCCAAACTGTGTGGGATTGAATGTTTGTAGTTTGCCAATGTCCTTGTTAATGAGTTTCATGATAATCAGTTCCATGGCCTTACAGATCAAGTTAGTTAGGCTGATGTGTCTATAATTTCATCAGATGGGTGGAAACTTCACCTTTGGGTAAAGGGATGATAGTGGCTGTCCTTCACTGAGCTGGGATGAACCCGATACTCTGGCTTTCGTTGAATATAGTGCCTAATGGTGCTGCAAGTTCATGCCTCAGATCATGTAGGATGCAGCCTGGGATGTTATCGGGTCCCATGGAGGCTGTATTTTTTGCCTTTGAGAGAGCAGTGATGACCTGTTCCCTAGATATAAGGGGAAGGGGGCAGGTAATGGGGATGTCCTGATTTACTGATGGGGGGATAGAGGGGTGAAGTTTTCACTGAATCCATCAGCCAGCAAGTTTGCTATATATACACCATTTGTATATGTGGTGTCCTTGACCACCAGCTCTGAACAGATCTTGATGCTTTCTTTGAGGTTGCAGACATATATGAAGAAGGCCTTATGATTCTCTCCGGTAGATGTGGCCAATTTGGACTGGCAGTGTTGCAACTCTTGCTAATTTTTTTTTTTTTTTGAGATCAGGGAAATAAAGAATTCCTAAAAAAATCAGAAGTGATAAAGTAAAGACAAATGTTGAAGTATGCTCCATGGATGATGAAAGTGAGACTATGGAATTGATGAATTTTTGAAAGATGAATGGAATTGCAGTTTATTTTTATATTTGTCTATTCAAAATAAGAGAAGGAACACCAAGAAAAAAATATAACCGATGCTATACAATTTAAATAAAAGTAGCATGCTGATCAAGAAGACTGAAGAGTAAGTTTCTTTTCTGGGTTATATATATATTTTCTTCTTAATGTAATGCAGTAACATGAACTATGTACACCTTCTAAACATTGTTTTGCAAAACATGCAATACCAAAAGAATAATGTGTCACTTTACCAGCAGCAAAACATCTGTTTATTGTACTTTAAAACTCTTTATGATAGAGTGTGTAAATAGCCATCTGTATAATAAATATTTAACTGTCCCCTTCTGCTAAGTGTTAGACGCTTGAGCATTTGCTTGCAATATTTTAACAGCCTTAATAAAAGAAAAAACAAATGACTTTAAAAAGCATTTATAGATGCAGACATCAGCAGTTTTGAACTGTGAAGCGGCTATCTCTTCAACATATCCTTAACAACCTTTTAAACAAAAGTCACAAAGAACTTTAAGGTCATTATAAATCTTTATTTGGAACAGTACTTCCTAAAGCATATCATCATAAGATGTTGTAAAAACATGCATCTTGTAAGTCTTCAGTAATCTGTAATAGAAGAATTTTCTACTGGAAACAAAGGTGTAAGAAGATAATATATTTCAGAATGTTCTAAGGTTGGACTCATTTTTTCATGTTTTTCAGTTAAACAGTTCAGTCATATCTCTCCATCAACACTTTATGTATTTATGCTAACCTATAATGCTGATTTGAAAAATGCTCAGACAGGTTAATTAATGCTTTTTAACCATGAATAGCTGGCCATTACAACACTGTACACTTTTCCTTGGGAATTCTGTTCCCTTCATTTGATAAAAAAATAGAAAAATAAAGGATGAAAAGATAACTATGTTTTCAAAGGATAGCAGAAAAGTAGAAGAAAACAATGGGAAATGGAGAGAGAAAGACAGAGAGACTGTGTAAAACACACACCCATCTTTGTATACACACACCAGCATAGCTAGAGCTGGGCGAACAGGGCAATTGGCAATGTTGTGTTGTCGAGGACACAACTCACTGATGTAAAAAAACAATAAAACACACACACACACACACACACACACACACACACACACACACACACACACACACACACACACACAAACACACATATATATATATATATATATATATATATATTTTTTTTTTTTTTTAGTCAAATACTTTTTTTAATTTGCCTTTAAGGTAAACAACAATGCATACATCCTAAATGGCTATCTGAGGTCCTCCTACATGCCTCCAACACTTGCTTATGTCATCTTGCTTCAGAACACCCACTCTATCTGCACAGCCAATCACAGATGTTTTTTGGTGGTGCCACAGTGCGAAAGTGTCTTGGGCTGTATTGTTGGAGCCCATAGCAAGCTGAGGGATATAGTGTTTTTCAAATTAAAATTTCTCACTGTGGGCCCATTTTGGTGTGTGGGGAGAGAGACTAGGGCAGGAAAAAAAAGCAACAAATGTCTGAAGTAGGGTTACTAGCTCAATTTGGTGCTTCTGCATACATGCATGGAAAGACTACTGAAGGGGTCATTGGGGAAATATTTCATTTTGCTACTTGTGCATATATAGACAGACTACTAAAGGGGTTGTTGCAAGAAGATTTTTCATTTTGGTGCTTTTACATACTTGAACAGACTACTGAAGAGATCACTGGCAGAGATGTTTCATTTTGGTGCTTGTGCATAGTTGAACAGACTGCTGAAGGGGTCATTGGAGGAAATGTTTCATTTTTGTGCCTGTGCATACATGGCCAGACTGCTGAAGGGGTCATTGGAGGAAATGTTTCATTTTTGTGCTTGTAAATACTTGGACAGACTTCTGAAGTGGTTGTTGGGGTGATATGTTTCATTCCAGTGCTTGTTCATACTTGGACAGACTACTGAAGGGGTCAGCAGGGGTGATGTTTCATTTTGGTACTTGTGCATACTTGCAAATTCAAGTAGAAGAAAGGAGTAAAAACACAGCTAAAAACACCAAAAAAGCTTTAATTGGATGAATGCTTTCAAGCCTTTCAAGGCATTTCTTCAGACCATAGATACAACGTACATATAATGAATTCTTTGACTAGAAACAAAGTATCAGTTAAGTTCACTTAAACAGATCACGTCTTAAGAATAGGTTTTAAAAATATAGTTCCATTCAGACCAAATCCCTTATTCGCTTGCAGAATAACAAGCCCCCAAAGTTCGTTCTTTTCAGTCTTATTCCTAAAATCACCTAATCTTAAATGATTATGCATTAGCTGAAGGACCATAAAGGAAAAAGAATTTGTAGAGCCATAATCATCTACATGTTTCTCTAATGCATTCTTATGATTGACTTTACGTATCTCATACAAATGCTCATGAACACATTCCCTCAATGAGTGATTGGTCTTGCCTATATAAAAGCAGGGGCAGGCTGTGCACTTAGCTAAATATACCAGCTATCTACTTGCACAAGCAGCATAAAATATGAATGTATGTTTTTTTCTAGTAGTAGGATAAATAAAAAAATTGTCAGTTTTGATATAACTACAAATGTTACAAGACCTACATGGAAAAGAGCCATTGTGCTGTTCACTTTTATAGCAAAACAGACGTTTCAAAGACTTCTTATTTTTAAAACAAGGTCTAGGCAGTTCACCAACAATATGCTTAAGTTTGTCATCTGCCATAAGGATCAGCCAGTTTTTGCTCACTATATCACAGTAGCATTAATATTGCTGGAATAAAATAAGGATAACCCAGTCCTGCCTAATCTTGTGCTCTGAACTAAATCCTTTGGTTCGCTCTCATTGTATAATGCTGAAAAGTATGGTCTAGCTCTACCAGTCCTATCATTCTTAGCCTCTCTTAAAAAGCCATCAACCTCCTTGTTGAAATAACCTCTGTCAATAAATTCTTCACGCAACCCTATTAATGTTTCATGAAAACTGCTGTCCCTATTATTTAGCCTTGACATCCTCATACTCTGACTTTTCAAAATATTCTTATAGACATAACTAGGGTGCCTACTATTCCTGTGCAAAATGTTGTTTCTCCTACAGGATTTCCTATGTAGGTTAGTGTTAAACTGAGCATCAGACATCTTACTGAACTTGACATCTACAAACTTTATTTCCCAACATGAAGAATTCATGGTAAATTTCAGAAAAATAGTTGAAGCATCCAAATAATCAACAAACTCTAAAAGTAATGAGGAGAGACCTGGCCAGAGAAGAAATATTTCATCACCAAATCTTTTATAGTATTTAATGTACTGCGAAAAGCAGTTACCCTTAAGAACTTATTGTTTCCCATTGGGCCAGTACCATATTGGTATAGCTATTGACACAAGTCATGACCATAGCCACGCCCAATCTCAGAAGGTTGATTGTCATTGATGATCAAATAGAAATGCATTATTTTCCAAAACTAGCTTCAACAATATACATATAAGATTAATTTGTCCATTTGAATAATTGCTGTTGCATGTAAGAAAAAGTGTAATAGAGTCAAGACCTACTTCATTGGGAATAACAGTGAACAGTAAACAGAGAACAGAGAACAGACATCAAGCATAACCATCAGACAGCCTTGAACCATATCTTGGTCCTTACAGCATTCAAATAAAGTTTGTAAGAATCGCTTAGTATCTCTAAGTACTGAAACTACCTCATCCAACACTGGTTTCAGCATCTTTTCAACATAGATCAATAAAGGCTCTGTTAGCCAGCCATGGCCAGATACTATCAGTCTCATTTATGGTGTATATGGATTTTTATTTATCATTGGAAGCCCATGTAGGAGTGGAACAAGTGGATATTCTACAACTAAATATCTATAGAGATCGAGGAATATATACCTGCTCAACAAACAGTCATATTTAGTTAACTGTACCTACTTAATCATCACATCTATGTGATACTTTTGAATTTGAGAATAAGTGGAAGTATCTGATAACATATCAATAATATTTTCAAAATAAAAACTTTTGCCCAGTTTGTTGTGTTTGTTCATTTTGATTTACTTGTGCATACTTGGACAGACTACTGAAGGTGTTGTTGTGGAAAATTTTTCATTTTGGTGCTTTTGCATCCTTGACAGGCTACTGAAGGGGTCATTGGGGGAAATGATTCATTTTGTGCTTGTGCATACCTGGACAGACCAGTGAAAGGGTCAGAGGAGGAAATGTTTCATTATGGTATAACTGGAGTACTTGTGCATACTTGTACAGGCTACTGAAGGGATCTTTGTGGGGAAATGATTCATTTTCACATCATTAGAGTGCTAATGCATGCTTGGACAGACTATTGAAGGGATCTTTGGGGGGAAATGATTCATTCTGGTGTCATCTGTGTGCTTGTGCATACATGGACAAACCACTGAAGGGGTCATTGTAGGAAGTATTTCATTTTGGTGCTTGCATTTATTTGGACAAAAAATATGCAAGGCATCCTTGTGGGAAATACTTTATTTTGGTGTCATTTGAGTGATTGTTGGAGGAAATTATTCATTTTGTTGTCAGCGAAATGCTTGTGCATACATTGATAAACTACTGAAAGTATCTTCATGACATTTAAAGAAAGAAAGCAAACAATGCAGCTACACTGCTTGATAGTCAGCAATGCAGAAAAACCAAGCATAATTTCAATGTATGTTCTTCTTGATTTTAAAACAAGGATATAGTAAATCCTTCCACTATGACTCACTGAAAAATAAACCCCCTAATGATTAGGCTCACTGAAATTTAAGTGTTTTTTGCAGTTGGGGCAAACTTCTCTGCACCCCTAATGTGAGGGCAAGTCACCCACACCCTCCAAATTTATATTATTAGTTTTTCCTTGGTCATTGAAAAATAACATATGAGGCCTCTCATTAGAGCAGTGTTGGGTGTGGGGCATACCTCTCAACCTCTTAACACAAGAAATCTGGACAAAAGCTAAGGTAATGGGGCCAGAGGTCTAAAAACAGGGACATGTTTTAAATCATCTGCTCTTACAAAGTTTAAACTTACAAAGTTGCTATAAAATAGGATTTGTATTAGTATGCATTTTCTGAAGGAAATGAAGTCTGTAGCACAAACATATGTCATTTAATGCATTCAGTCATTACTGATTTGTCAGAAAACCACACATTTAATCAGGTGATAATATGGACATTCTGAAAAAATCTGGACAGTTGAGGAGAATGGTCAGAGGCCAGGGCTAAATATTCAGCACATGTTGCTTAATACTCTGAAAGTCCATTTTCTGCCTTGGTGAACTAAGGAGAAAAAACAATCAGAAATGGGGCCTCACTATATTCTGTATTCTTAATTGGCTTCTTGAGGCCTCCATTGATGCACCTTGAAATAATCATGATTACTACAAATTTGCAGACTACAAATTGTGCTGCCCAAAGTATTATACTGTATGTCTGAGCCAGATAATGGTATAGGGCTTTGAAAACCTTTTTTTCCTTTGGTGTTTAATCAGCTTAAAATTATCACAAAATAGTATAGATGTGTGTAATACACAATACACAGTACAAACAATTATTGTCTTTGACATGTACGTCGGCACCCTGACTGGAGAACAAACATTCTCCAGCAGGGTATTAATCTACAAGTAATACCCCCTGAAAAATGAGCTTTCCACTTCATGGCAGCATATTAAGCTGCCATGGAGCTCTTACTGAAAGAAAGCTAGAGGTCACCATTATTTTATATTAGATAAGCAATGCTTTTGCTGTTTATTGAGTATACATGTGAGTGTATATGTGCATGAGAGTGAGAGTGAGAATGACTGAGCTGTTATTTTACACTCAATAAGCAACACTTTTGTTGTTTAGTGAGTGTAAAAGTAAAAGAAACATAAGAAAGAAAGAAAAGTGTGTGTGTATGTGTGTGTGTATGTGTGTGTGTTTGTGTGTGTGTTTGTATATTTATGTTTCTGTCTTGAATTGTGAGTGTATGTGTACTTGATTGCATAAAAGCAGAGGTGTGAGAGTGTGTGAGAGCAACTGAGCAGTAGCAGCAGCAGCAGTTGAGGTTTTTATATCTCTTGACCTCTTACCTCAAGAAATTTTGTGAAAGCCTAAATAAAGGGGGAAAATTTTCAAAAATAGGAATAGGTATTGCTCTTAAAAAATTACAAAGTTACTTGAATAACAGGACTTGTGGTGCATGCATTTTCTGAAGCACAAGTATGTTTGTGTGTGTGTGTGTGTGTGTGTGTGTGTGTGTGTGTGTGTGTGTGTGTGTGTGTGTGTGTGTGTGTGTGTGTGTGTGTGTGTGTGTGTATTTATGTTTCTGTATTAACAGGAATCAGTATTGCGCTTAAAAAATTACAAAGTTACTTGAATAACAGGATTTGTGTTGCATGCATTTTCTGAAGTATGAGTGTGTTTCTGTGTGGTGTGTGTGTGTGTGTGTGTGTGTGTGTGTGTGTGTGTGTGTGTGTGTGTGTGTGTGTGTGTGTGTGTGTCTGAAAGAGAGAGAGTGAGATCGATCTCTGTCAGTAGCAGTTAAGTGGTATGCATAAATCTTGACCTGTTATCTCAAGAAATCTCTGTAAAGTCTAAAATAAAGGGGGAACAAAGGTTCAAGAACAGAAACAGATGTCGCTCTTATAAAATTACAAAGTTGCTTGAACAACAGGATTTGTGTTGGCATTCATTTCGTGAAACACGTGTGTGTGTGTGTGTGTGTGTGTGTGTGTGTGTGTGTGTGTGTGTGTGTGTGTGTGTGTGTGTGTGTGAGAGAGAGAGAGAAAGAGTGAGTTCAATCAACCACTGGCAGAAGCAGTTAAGAGGTATGCATATTTCTCAATCTCTTAGCTGTAGAAATCTGGCTAAAGTCTAATGTAAAGGGAGAACACAGGCTGAAAAACAAGGACAGATTTTAAGTATTGCTGTTACAAAATTACAAAGTGGCTTGAATAACAGGATTTGTGTTAATGTGAATTTTCTGGAGGAAATAAAGTCTGAAACTCAAATGTATGTTGTTATTTAATGACTTTAGTACCAATGACTGACAACAAACCACACATTTAGGAGTAAGGGACTAAAAAGTTTAGTAAATATGTCAATTTGTTTTTTATTTTTTTTTATTTTGTATGTAAAATGCTTCATGCAACACCATTTATATATTTTACATGTTTAAAACATTAGGCATAGGAACTATTTTACATCAAAATATATACAAAAATAGTATAGTAAAAAAAAAAAAAAAAAAAAAAAATTTACAGCCTATTCTCTAAGTGCAATAGTGCCCTCCAGGGTGTATGTTACTGTGTAAATAATGCCCGCACAGGGGGGTTATGAGGCCAAATGCTGCATAACAGTTGGTCCAGTTTGTTGTAGCTAAGGTGGATATAAAATATACCATGGCATCCATTGAAAGGAGCAAGGGTTCTTTATTGATAATTATCAGTTATATGCATTATTTACATAATTCATAATCTATACATTATTTAAATTATTTACAGTTATTTAAACCTTTGTACAATATAAAGCAATTTTCTATTATTAAGCACTTCCCTTCCGCCCTTTTTCCAAAGTCAAAAACATATGTTCTTTAGAATTTCCACTATTATCCATTTTCCATTAAACTTTATTTCATTAAATCTCTTCATCTATATTGTCCACAGAACCCAAAATATTATTTTATTAGTTTTCTTGACTTCATTTTGTTTTACCTTATTATAATATCCATATTGCAGCATATCCATGTTTATATGTTTTACCTGTTCTAAACCTTCCACTATTTTATTTTTACATATTTCTTTCCGTAACTTTTTTTACTCCAGCACATTCCAAAAAATCATGTTCTGTTGTTTCAAGTACTCCACAATAAATGCATATCCTTTCTTCTTTTCTTTTCTTTTATAGGGCATATTAGCTTTTATAAGCAATTTACTTATTGATAATCTCTACAGAAAATCTTTCCATTTATATATTTTTTTGCACCACATAAGTATCATTTTAATAGCTTTTTTTTTTTTCACCTCTAAATGTTTCCAAGGAAAGATAAAATAATTTATTATTTATTTATTTTTATTTTGTTAACCGGGTAATGTCGAACTGGGCCAAAAAAGTCAATTTTCATCAGAGACCCGGGAAGAAAAATATAGAAAACATTAGGAAATTATTGCAACAGAGCAAAATACAATAATTATTGGAGAAGATTAATTGCAAAAAGAGATAAAAAATGCATAAATAAACATTTTATATATATATATATATATATATATATTTACACACACACACATATGTATTTATATATCTTGAGTTAAGAAACATAACATAATAATTACAAGAAATATAAGAAATAAGAATGAATTAAGTGTATTGTACAAGGAAAGTACAAAGAAGAGCACTTACTAAGAGCAGGAGATATAAAGGTGAAAGAATATATCTTCTGATACATAGGGTAAGTAACAGTAGATATTAAGAATTAACCTGGGATAATACAAGATTATAGCCAGTGTTTAGTAAAGTGTTTTTAGTAGTAGTTTAAACTTATATCTGGTGTTTTTACAATTTTATAATGTTTTTTCATAATGTTCAAATACCATTCTTTTCTAGTTTTTCAGCTATATTCACTTTTCATTTCCATAAAAATATTTTGTTTTGATATTCCTTTAAATCTTCATTAGTGGAGTAGTGGAAGCTAGGTTAAGAAGGGAGGTAATGATTAGTGAGCAGCAGTATGGTTTCATGCCAGGAAAGAAGACTAGAGATGCAATGTTTGCTCTGAGGGTGTTGATGAAAAAGTATAGAGAAGGTCAGAAGAAGTTGCATTGTGTCTTTGCGGACTTAGAGAAAGCATATGATAGGATGCCTAGAGAGGAGTTGTGGTACTGTATAAGGAAGTCAGGAGTGGCAGAGAAGTATATGAGTGGTGCAGGATATGTATGAGGGCAGTGTGACAGTGGTTATGTCTGTGGTAGGAGTGACAGATGCATTCAAGGTGGAGGTGGGATTACATCAAGGATCAGCTCTGAACCCTTTTTTTTTTTGCAATGGTGATGAATAGGTTGACAGATGAGATCAGAAAGGGAATCCTTGTGGACTATGATGTTTGTGGATGACATTATGATTTGTAGTGAGAGTAAGGAACAGGGTGAGGAGACACTGGAGAGGTGGAGATATGCTCTAGAGAGGAGAGGAATGAAGGTCAGCAGGACTAAGACTCAATATATGTGTGTGAATGAGAGGGAGGACAGAGGAATAGTGAGGATCAGGGAGTAGAGCTGGCAAAGGTGGAGGAGTTTAAATACATGGGCTCAACAGTTCAATGTAATGGTGAGTGTGGAAGAGAGATGAAGATGAGAGTGCAGGCAGGGTGGAGTGCATGAAGAAGAGTGTCAGGAGTGATTTGTGACAGATGGGTACCAGTAAAAGTGAAGCAGAAAGTCTACAAGATAGCAATGAGACCAGCTATGTTATATGAGTTGGAGATGGTGGCACTGATGAAAAGACAGGAGTCAGAGCTGAAGGTGGCAGAGTTAAAGATGTTAAGATTTGCACTGGGTATGACACAGATAGACAATATTAGAAATGAGTATATTAGAGGGTCAGCTCAGGTTGGGCACTTTGGAGACAAAGCCAGAGAGGTGAGTGGGTTTGGACATGAACTGAGGAGGGATACTGGGTATATTGGGAGAATGATGCTAATGAGGAGGAAAGAGGAAGGCTTAAGATAAGGTTTATGGATGTAGTGAGAGAAGACATGCAGGTGGTTGGTGTGACAGAGCAAGGTGCACAGGACAGGAGAAATGTAAGCAGATGACCCACTGTGGCAACTCCTAACAGGAGCAGCTGAAAGAAACAGAAGAAGAAGATTCCTTTTTATCTTAATTCATATAGTTTTTTTGATCTTTTCCCTATCTCAGTCTTCCCCCCAAAACACTTATATTTATCATAAAAAATATATTTTGCCAAATTCTTATTCTCTTTTTTATAACTTGTTAAAGCTTTGTACAAGTTCAATGAAGCTGTATGAAAAACTGGGTTTATTAACCCCAATTCTACTCCTTCTTCTCCCTCTACATATAAGACTCCCCTTCTCACTGGATTCAATCTAGACCCCCATATAAATGAGAATATAATAGACAGTATCTATTTTTCATAGTTAGTAGGTACCATAGATGTACTTGCTTCATATGGTAACTTGCCTAGTAAGATAGAATTCATCAAATACACTTTTTTCTTGTAAGATAGCTTGTATGACTGGCAAAACATGCATATCTCTCTTATTTCCTTAAAAATTTTCTCCTATAACTTATCATGGATAAAATGATTGTTTATCATGGATGAATGTAAATATTGCAAATAGTTTTGTTATTGCTTTATTGTATTTATGTGTACATTTGCATATGTTTATAATGAAAACAAGATAAAAATGTTTTTGAAAAAAAAATGTTCCCATTGTTTTTATGTTCATTTTCTCTAAATACTATTCCTAATATATTTATAATCTCTCTATTAAACTCTGTGTCTCCTATATATCTCTTGTATCCAAAGCCTTTACTTTTATCCTTATTTTTAGTTACTGAAATTGTCTTTAACTATTTCATTAACTTTTTAATTGTCTATCCCATCCATTCTTTACTTTTAGTGATTGATACTATGTCATCTGCATATGTAAATATTGGTAATCGTATTTCATCTATTATCTTATATCCTGCCATATTTGATATTCTATTTAATTTATTAACAATTACATTCATTACTAAAGCAAATATAATGCTTCTCCCTGGACATCCTTGCCATAATTCCACACCCTATTTTGATTTCCTCACTTAGCCATCCATTTAAAAGTATTCTTACATTATTTCTTTCATATATGGACCAAATTACTTTTATAATTCAACCACTTGTGTTATAAGCCTCTGGTATATTCCATAAAGTTTCATAATGCATTTTATCAAACACTATAGTTAAATCTTCTACCATAAGTTTTGCTTCCACCTTTTTATTATATCATCTATTAGTAATTACTTCTTTTGCTATCTATAATAAATCTTGAGTTCCTTTCCCTTTTCTACAGAAAAATTGTTTGATCAAGCAATTTATCAGCTTTATTTGCTAGTCTTTTGGTTAGTATGCTCATAAATATCTTATAATCTGCATATTGAATACTATTTGTCTCCAGTTCTTTATATCATCTTTACCTCCTTTTTCCATATACTAAATGTCATGATTCCCATACATATGATTATCTGGGTTTACTATCAAAAGGCAGAAAGTCAGTTAAGTGACAGACACTTGTTTGAACATGGTAGGTGCAACAGTTAGAATGTCGGCATACAAGTGACCATCAGTTGATAATATCCTAAACAAGGCAAGGACATGAAGCATGTCTGAAAGCAGCGACTGTCGACATTAACATCGACAACACATTGTCGATGTTGCCGCATCAACCATTAGACATATTTAATATTCATGAGTCGAGTATATGCATCGGTAACATCACCATTTGCACTTTTCAATGTCACATTTTTTTAGTAATCTGTTTATACGCTATACCTTTCTTTAACCATTCATTTAATACCTTCACAAAAAGTATTTTGTGCCAGTTTTCCATATCCTTGTACATATAATATTCAATTCCATCCAGTCCTATAGCTGTATCCATATTAACATATTTTACTGTTTCATTTTGGTCTTTCACATTTATATTTTCTCCAAGTTGTCATTCTCTTCTTCACTTTGTTTTTAACTATCCACTTCTGAGGTACTTTCTTCTCTTTCTTTACAAAATTCTTTTCTATATGTTTTTAATCACCTCCAATATTTCATCTTGCTCTATGTTTTCCTTCATTATTCTTTACTTCTCTTATTATTCTTTTATTTTATTTTACTAATTTATTCAAATAGGGTGCTGCTTCTTGTTTTCTTCCTTGTGAACCATATTTTGGTTTATATAGTCTTCTAATTTTTTCTTGATTTATATCATATATATCCTTTTCTTTCTCAAAAAGTATTCTCTTATCTTTTATTATTTCCTTAATTTCCTTAAACACTTCTTGAGTCAATTGATTTATAGTGCCTGAATATTTGAACTGTATCTTACTGAAATTGGTACACCTTGTTTGCTGTAGCATAGACTAGATCCAGGCCTGCTGAATCTAGCTTTGTTTATATGCTTGTTGTTTGTTTGCTTGTTATTTCCCTGGAACGCTAATTCCACCTAATATGCGGCTTCTCAGCACTTCTGTGGATCACTAGTGATATCTGCATTGCTTACTGTACTTATTTCCTTGTTTCACTTGAAAGAAAGTTACCGTTTGTCATTTTTGCATTTAAGTTACCTGTAACACATTGCACTTAAGTTACCTGGCACTTGCTCACTAAAGCAATTATATAAGTCAGCACTAAAAATTAAAAGCACTACACCCTCACTCCCCACTGGCCCTGGTTTTCAATTATTAAGGAATTCCCAATATTATTCTAGCATGTCCAAAGGTGAGTTGTCAATCTCCTCTCCAGTCCAGCTGGTGAATCTGGGAATCTTGAGGCAATGTTACAACTGCCTCATGTACACAGACAACCCTCTCCTCCTCCCAACAAATTCCAACACATGTGAGAGATGCAACCATATAGCCAAACTGGAGGCTAAGCTCTCTCAACTCAGTACTGGCATAACCAGTCAGGAGGAGAAGGAAACCACACTCACTACAATTCCAGTCTCACATAGACCTACCACGACAGCAAACCAAACACATAATCACACAAAAACATACTCGGAGGCTCTAAATAAAGATCTGCTGAAGCAGCAGAGACCTCCAAAGCAGACACCCAAGCAGCCGCTACCCCAAAACAAAACACGTGCAACGCATATCTCACAAAGCCAGTGTGCCGAACAGTCACAGCCCTTAAGACTAAACAACACACCTGATACACTTGTAATAGGTGACTCTATCGTCAGGCACACTGACGTCCCGCTCACCAGGCTGAACAAGGAGAGGGTCACGGTGAGCAGCCTGTTGGGCGCTAGGATCTGCCACATAACACAAGCACTCAGGTCAGTCCAAGGCAAGTACAAATATGACTCAGTCATTGTCCATGCTGGTGTGAATGATCTGAGACGTACCTCCCTGGACTACATGAAAAGAGACATAAAGGAGCTCTCTGAGCATGTAGCCCAGGCCGGTATGACCCTGACCTTGAGTAGCATCTTACCCTCACCAAGACTGATGCCACAGTATGAAGACAAGATGATCAATTTCAACAATTGGCTTAAGTACTGGTGTCATTCAAAGGGGATCCAATGCTTGGGATGATATGCTCAACAAGCCACGATGCTTCGCTAGGGACGGCTTGCACCTGTCACCCCTGGGCTTTCGGATATTGGCAAAGGCTCTTGCTACCCCACATAGTGCCTTTTTTAGGCAAGGCTCAAAAGACAAACCCACCTCCATAGGTATCACAAGGGCTAAGAAACTAAGAGTAATGCTACTCAACGCCAGAAGTCTAAACCTCAAGATGCATGCACTCGAAACTCTCCTTAGCATGGAGAACATCGATATCTGTGCAGTAACAGAAACCTGGTTCAGGGCTCCCGAGAGCACCCCAGCACTACCAGGTTATACCTCATACCATGCTTTTCGGCCCCAAAACTTGGACTGAACCACGACAGGAGGGGGAGTATCGATATTCATCAAAGATACCCACACCTCCAGGTTGGTGGAAAAGCACGAAGCATTATCCATGTGCACCTAACAGTGGGTAAAACTGCCTTCCAGTTTATAGCCTGCTACAGACCACCCTCCCAAACCCAGGAACCCCACTCAGCCTTCCTGAGAACACTGGAAAATATGAAGGTCTCTCCAAACACCATTATATTGGGTGACTTCAACTACCCAAACATAGACTGGGAGCATTACTCTAGCTCCAACACCCTAGCCCAAAGGTTTCTAGAATTTATAAACTCAAATGCTATGGAACAACTTGTTACCACTCCCACAAGAGGGGAAAACATACTGGACCTGATCATCACCAACATGGGGACTCTATGCTCTAGACCAGAAGTGTATCCCTCACTGGTAAGATCAGACCATAAACTAATCTCACTGGATATTCACATCCCGATCCCGCCCCCTGCCCAGAAAACCACAGTGAAAAACTTCTCTAAAGCAAATTTCACACTCCTCAAACTGAGGTGGAATCCTTCAAAGCCCCCGGGCTTGTGGAAAATATGGCCCAGACCGCAGAATCCTTTATAAACGCATTCTATGAACACCTTCAGGAATGCATGGATCATGCGATCTCAAATAAAACCAAGACCCAATCCTCCAAAGGCAGACATCCTGTCTGGTGGACCCCAGCCATAAATAAACTATACAATAGAAGGAGGAAGCTGCAAAATGATAGAGCAAAATCCCAAAAAGGGAAGGCATCACTGATCAGTATTAGCAAAAAACTACGGGCACACATAAAATTGTCTAAGGCCAGCTTCGAGAGAAAAATTGCACAGGACACTAAGGATAATCACAAGGCTTTTTTTAGTTATGTTAGGAACCTGGGTGGTAATTCCCAGATATGCCCAGAATTAGTCCAAAATGACAAAAATACACCGAACCCACAGACATAGCCAACATCCTAGCTGACAGGTTCAGCGCAAACTCCCCCCCCTCTCCACCAAAAGGGCAAATATCTATCCCAGCAGAGTGCTGCCCCCCTGACATCTCAGATGTTCAGGTAAGAGCTGCCCTCTCCAAAGCAAAAAACACAGCATCAATGGGACCAGACGGTGTCCCGGGCTGCGTCCTACATGAACTCCAAGAAGAGCTAAACCCAAACATAAAACTACTGTTCAATCTCAGCCTTACTACAGGATATGTGCCCAAAGAGTGGCGTACAGCAACAGTGGTCCCTCTCCATAAAGGTGGTGCCTCAACGGATCCTGGAAACTATCACCCCATAAGCCTGACTAGCTTGGTCTGCAAAGCTATGGAAAGGATCATCATGGACCTCATAAATAAAGATATTGGGGACCTACAAACACTGGATCCTACCCAGTTCGGCTTTGTTAAGGGCAGATCCTGCCTCTTAAACCTGGTTGATTTCTTTGAAACTGTCACCAAGGCCATTGGCGAGGGGAAGGTGGTCCACACAGCCTACCTGGACCTTGCAAAAGCCTTCGATACAATACCCCACTCGGGCATTATAGATAAGCTCACCAGCTTAAATATAAACCCCTATGTCACTAGATGGATTGCAAATTGGCTCAAGGACAGAACCCACATGGTTAGAATTGCTGGAGCCATGTCAGACTCCAAACCAGTTACAAATGGTGTCCCACAAGGCTCAGTCCTGGGACTTCTCTTGGTTGGTATATATTTCTTGGAGGTACAGGCCAACACGGAAGGACTGTGGCTGACCAAGTTCACAGATGACTGCAAACTGGGCGCCATAATTGACTCTCCAGCCAACACAAGCATCCTCCAAAAGGGTCTCATAGAAACAGACAACTGGTGCCAGAGCCATGGCCTCAAGCTAAATGCCAAAAAGTGTATAGTCATCCCCTATGGCAAAAACAAAGTGCCCACAAATTACCACATAGGTGGTAATCCATTAAGTACAGAAGAAGTAATTAGGGACCTGGGGACCCAAGTTGATAGCAATCTCTCATTTGACAACCACGTGGCCAAAGTGGTTAGAAAAACATTTTATATAGCCCACCTAATCATGAAGGGATTCACATCTAGATCAGGGGACGCCATCGTGCCTCTTTACTCATCCCTCATCAGGCCCATAATTGAGTACAATGCCCCTTTTGGGATGTACCTTACCAGACACCTGCAGCAACTGGAAAGACCCCAAAAGTACCTCACCAAGAGGATCAAAGGGCTCAAACAGATGCCATATGCTGCCCAGTTAAAGAAACTCCAGCTCTACTCAGTGGCATACCGCCTGTTCAGAGGCGATCTGTGCCTGACGTATAAAGCCATGTCCAACCTGGAATTAATGGACATGCTGCACCTCAGAAAATCCAAATCCCATCGAGCTACGCTCGAGAGACTTGAACCTCAGCACTGAAATAAATAGGACATGCTGGAGGGACAGATTCATAACCCAGAGGCTCCCTTCACTCTGGAATAAAATCCCAGTCCAGGTTAGGCAGAGTCCCTCATTGACTCTCTTCAAGAGGAATCTTGATGAGTGGATGGGAGATCGTAGGTTTACCCCGGGTATCACTTCTGTGTCACTGTTAGACAGAGGCACAGTATACTAACCTCGAAAAAGGGCATAGCAAAATAAATTTAAAATGGGTGGCGAAAGCCAAACACATTCTGGCTAGGCTTATAAATGCCCTAGGGCAGATAGCCTAGTATGAACCTATGAACCTATAAACCTATGATTATATCTTAATTTACGTATTGTTCTTTTCTCATTTTGACACTCCAAAAAGCATTTTTTGTATTTTTCTTTAAATCTTATCCACCAACTTTTCACATTTCCATAAAATATTCTCATACTTGTATGATCTTTCCATAATGTATTTTCTCCTATTTATCATCTTTGTGTATGTCTTTTTCATTAAGCCTTTTAACACCTTTGCCTATTTTTATGTAGCCTTCTTTCTCATATATCTCTATCCATATAGCTATATGATCAAAAATTCTGTCTTTTTTATTCCTTTTTGCAATATTGTAAGCTGTCCAATACTAATAAATAGTCAAGTTCAGTTTTAATTTCACCTCTTTTATAAGTCCACTGATTATTACCCCATGTATATAACTTTCCACTTTTCATTATCTCATGAATATCACTGGTATTTTTCTTTCCTATTCTTAAATTACAATTAAAATATCTCACTAATATTATATCCATATTAACAGCTATATAATTTAGATTTTTTAAATGTTATTTCTTTCTTTCTTTGTAACATATGCATATAATGCAGTAATTCCATAAACCGTTGTTTTCCATCTTATGTCTATTATTGTTATTCTTCCTAATGTTTTCTTTACATAATATACCTGTTCCTGAACATGTGTCTTTTCCCATATCCCAGATAATTGTTCTGCCTCATAAAACTTCAGTTTGTAATTTTTCTGATTCTAGCAAAAATTATATGCATATCCATTATAGTGCAGCATTCTAAAATACCTATTCTTCTTTTGATATTTTTCATACTATTTACATTTAAAGTGAAATTATTCAGCTTTTAAATGAAATTAATATTGTTCCAATCTCATCCTTTACTTTTTTATTGCTTTCACAATTTT
>NC_056727.1:1049109173-1049111673 GCF_019279795.1 Protopterus annectens
TTTATGTAGGGAAAACAGAAAGATCCTTGAAAAAGAGGATCTATGAACATACATATGATATTAGGAAAGGGAAGGACACTAATGCACTATTTAGACACTCATTGACATGTAAGGATTTCAATTACGCTTTTTTTGTGTTGGATCAAGTCAAAATTGATATAAGAGGGGGCCCATGGGAGGAGAACATTGGGTACAAGGAACTGTGGTGGCAAGTGGCCTTAGAAGCCAACAAACCACCTGGTTTGAATGAAAACATTTCCATACTACCACTACTAAAGCTGAAAGCAGCTAAGGTAAAGTAGTAAATGAAATAACACAATTCACCACTAGATGGTGGTATGACTCCATGAAAGAATATACATATGCTCAATGAAACTTCAGATTCAAATACAACAAATGTATTTATTAATGTGAGGAACTAACATTTATAAATATATTGTAAATAACAGGACAAATATTCTGGTTCTAACAAATGTTTTTTAAAATGTTTTAAGGAAAAATACTTTTTAACAGGATAAATGATCTTATATACATATTTATCATTTCTTTCACTTTAAACTGAAATGGTTTTGCTAATTAGTAAAATGTAGCAGTGATACGATTGGTTTAGCCAATTTTTTAATTATTTTAAATACTATGTATGAGAATAAGATGGCAGCGATTGTTTTATCTGAGGAAGTCTTGTACTAGACGAAAACGCAAGTTCTAATAAAGCGTTCATACTAATTTTGAAGTGGTTAAGTGGTTACGGTATCCTTTTTCTCCTTGGCTTCTACACTTATGTGGTTGGTTTGGTTTTAGCTCACAAATATATCATACATTAAGAGTACACTTTCATTAAATTGCGGCTTTCCTGACAGCGAGAGTGTTGTATTGAACATCAACTCATACCTCTTAACTGTATGGATTTTCAAAGAATGTCTGGATTTTTGCCTTATCTTCCAATTTGTGTCTTTTGCTTAGGAAAATAAAGTAGTCATCCAAGGTAATGCAGTTCCAGGGAGTAAGAATGAGACAGCAGCCTGGGGTTAATGGGTCAGTAGTGGACTGACTATGTGGGACTGTAGCATATAAAGTTGTATTGTTTTTTCAGACAAACAAAAAAGCACCTAGTACTGTTTTTTCATTGGTGGGTTCTAAGCACTGGTAGATTGGACAACAGTAAGCTTAGCTTTGGCGGATCATCAATACTGGCAAATCAAGTGGGCACAATGTCATTTTTTAAATGTTGGGGATTTTAGTGTGTATGTGTGTGCTTATGTGTTGGGAGTGCTGCAACAGTAGATGATTATTAAAGACAGAGACTTACGGACTGTGGAGAATATGTTTCTTTGTTTCAAAACCTAATACTTGGGTACGCATGCCAGAAGTAGATGTTTTAAGATATAGCTTCTTGCCATTTACAGTGGATGGATATTCACATTTAATGGACAATGTATTAGTGTGGGCCTGTGGGGTTCTGAAGGATGCCAAGTCTACCATTGCCAATGTCTTGTAAAGTGACCTGGAAATGGATATTGGGATATTACTGAAAAAATATAGTAAGTGGGCTTAGAAATATAGTTTAATTAAACAAAGTGTACTTTCAATTTACAGGCCATAATTTAATTTATTTCAGGTAGTCCAGATACTGGTAGATTGTATACCATTAGACTTAATTAGGGAGAGCTGTCATTCTGGGGAAACAAGCAGCCCTAGTTTCAGTGAAAGCTCTGTGGTTGCTTGCAGGTAGGAAGTTGCAGGATGTTGATGCAATGTGTTTTATGTATTATTTTTAATGCATTTGTCATTTCAAAGCATAGCTTTCTTTGATGCAAAAGAAGGCAGGACTGAATGAGCCATATAATGTTTAACTGACAATAATGGGATAGAAAGATTATAAGTGATGTGTAAAGTTTGCAGCTACAGTTGTTTCAATGGTGTCTGTGATGCATAACTAATTTTGGGCCTGTGTCCCACTTTTATTTTTTGCTTTGTCCAGATTTCTTGCTGTAAGGTTGAGAGGTATGGTTCCATACTAAATCAGAAGTTGTATTTACCTTGGAAGACTTTTCGGCATAATTATGAAAAACAGAGCCTTTTTAATATCTCTGCTTATTTCCAATATAAACTGCCATGCAACCTTGCAAATAACCTTCTTATTAAGCTACTTTACTTCTTTTGGAATTGACAGGTATGATTCATCTGTTCGGACATAAGCATAGAGTGCTAACGTGACTGATTTCTTGCAGCAGTCTGTGGTTTACATAATCACAATAACTTTTCTGTGTTTCTGGGTGTGTAATCAATTTAACAGTTTTAAAGATGTTTTCCAAAAATAAATAAATAATCCTCTCGACACTTCGAGCTATTGACAAAGTCTGGGAATTTGTTTTTTTTTTCTAAAGCGAAGGTCAGCATTACAGCTCAGTAAACTGTCAGTCTGTGAGTAACTTCTGCACAAATTAAAATGTCTGAATGTCAAATGGCTTTAGATTGGAGGGAAATTTATTTTTATTTA